>NC_063169.1:14079538-14442038 GCF_023159225.1 Perognathus longimembris pacificus | reverse complement strand
AATAAATAGGTAGGTAGGTAGGTAGGTAGGTAGATAGATAGACAGACAGACAGATAGATAGATGAGAAATTTAAAAAACAAAAATTCTCTAAAGAAAGAATAATAGTTTTAACATGAAAACTGATTAAAACAGAATATAAAGTTGAGGCCAAGTTTTAAGTTAAAATACAGCTCCTCCCTCACATCTTCTTTCTTTTACTTTTAGTTGTTTAATTACAACTAAAACTGGCTCATGTGGCAGGTCACTTGCCTAGCAAGCAAAAGGCCCTGAATGCAATTCTCAGTACTGGAAAAAGAAGAACCAAAATGATTTGTTTGCTGAGACTAATGGCACAAACAGAGGCAGGAGAATCTCTAGTTCAAGGTCAGCCTGGGCTACATACATAAAAGACTAGATTGATAGTTTATTGAGATGTCAATACTTTGTAGCAAATAGTGAAAAAGTTTTTTTTTTTAAGAAAGGAAGGCCCCTTCTAGCCTTTCCTATATATGTGGTGCTGAGGAATCGAACCAAGGGCTTCATGTATACAAGGCAAGCACTCTACCACTAGGCCATACTCCCAGCCCCTAACTGAATTTTTCTGTGTGTGTGTGTGTGTGTGTGTGTGTGAATTTTTCTGTGTGTGTGTGTGTGTGTGAATTTTTCTGTGTGTGTGTGTGTGTGTGTGTGTCCGCGCGCGCATGCATGCATGAGCGCTGGTCCTAGGGCTTGGACTCAGGGCCTGGAAGCTGTCCCTGAGGCCTTTTTGCTCAAGGCTAGTGCTGTACCACTTGAGCCACAGCTCCACTTCCAGACGTTTTTGTTTATGTGGTGCTGAGGAATCGAACCCAGGGCTTCAAGCATCGTAGGCAAGCACTATACTGCTAAGCCACATTCCCACCTCTGGATTTTTGTTTTGGTAGTTAGTTGGAGATAATTCTCAAGAACTTTCTGGCCTGGTCTGAGATCCTAAAATCTCAGCTTCCTGAGTTCTTAGGATTAGAGGTGTGATGAAATCTTACTATATTCTGCAAGACAGGTTATCATCTTTTCATTTATTTATTTATTGGTGCTGGTACTGGGCTAGAACACAGGGCCTTTCGCTCTCACCTGGCTTTTTCACACAAGGCTGGCCCTCTGTCATGGCCTACACCTCTCTCCACTCTGGCCTTTTGGTGGTTAGAGGTAACCACCAGATTTATCTTCTTGGAGTTGGCTCAGATCTCAGCCTCCTGAATAGCTAAGCCACTAGCACCTAGCAACTGCCACCATTTCAAAGTGAGAAAATATAAGTGAAACTCATTTGTACAACTATAGAAAGAAAGTAAAGGAAAAGGAAGAGGATGGAAGGGGAGGGGAAAGAAGGAAAGGGGAGGAGTGGAAAGAGGAAGGAAGAGAAGGGAAGACGTACAAAACCTTAAAAATATAGAATAAAAGCATAAGCACCTCCACCCCAAGAAACAAGAAAAGTCCCCTAAACCAACAGCACACAAAAGGATTTATGCCTTGTGTAACTCCAAATAACAAACTCTTAATCACTATACGAACTACTTCTCTAGAGCAAGCATCTTAATTTGATCATAAAATAAGGTTTTTTGTAACTACTAAGTCTATCTTTAAAGACCTAGTACATATGTGGATGTCTGCAGATTCCTGGTTTCCATTGCACTCATCCTCGCATGCCTCTCCTAAAGTAACCCTTCTTATTAAATGGATATTTTCCGTTAGTTTAGCTAGAAGAAATCAGAAGGTACAAATCAGTCCTTCCATTTCCTTACAAATGGGGCAATGTCATTCTTTCTGAAAAATCATACTAAGTAAAGTGAGCCAGACCCAAAGAAACATAAGACTCTATGATTTCCCTCATTCGGAATAATTAGTACACATCGAGGATAGTCCTAGCAGAAGATCACAATAGCTCAATAGCTATGTACCTATGTACATATGAACACATAAGCTGATGATGCTAAGCAAAATGAAGTCCAAGTTATGGAAACAAGCGCTTTGTCATTGGTGTTGTTATTTTCAACATATCATGTGAAATTATGCCTTTTTTTTTCTTTCTTCCCCAGGGCTCCTGTAACTGATTTTGGTACACTAGGTATTGTATATACATTTATTGGAACTAAGGAAGGAAAGGGTAACATCAAAATGGAGAGACAACAGATAAAAGGTGAACCAATGTAACAGCAATACTTACAAAACGATATGCTGTAAACAACTCATGGGGGGGAAGGGAACAGTTGGAGGAGATGAAGGAGGAGGTAACAAGTTGGATAAGAAAGTACTCACTGCCTTACATATGAAACTGTAACCCCTCTGTACATCACTTTAACAATAAATAAAATTTTTTTAAAAAGAAGACACAAATCAGAAGGTTCTCTTTCCTTACAAAAGCCTGCAAAGACTGGGGAAAGAAAAGATTTGCAGGAAAAACAACTATACAAAGCATTTGAAAACTGACTTCCTACCTTCAAATATTAAGTTTGAGAAATTTTGAAACCTCACAAAGTTTACAAGCAGCAGATTATAACTATACAGGCTACCATTTCTACAAAGACAGCTGTTTACCTATATTCTACAATTTAGTGAGAGTGTTTTACTTGCTAGCTCTTGGTTTCTTAAAAAGGCTAAAACAAAGTCAGTAGGCATAACTAATTAAATTTTAATATCACAATTTCTAGACTGGTTGTCATGATACAGTTGCAGATTTGGAGTATGAAAATATTTATTTTTCCAAAGAAAGATTTTGAGTTTTTTTTGGTTTTTTTTCTTCTTTATTTAGTATGGATTTTATTAGCCCTTCTATTAAGCTCCCAAGGTGACCTAGACTTAGTGCAGGAAGGAGCTTGCACATACAGTTGGATCTGAAATTTGCACACACTACTGGAATGGGCTGGTAGTGGCCCTGCACTGTGGGCCTCTGGGAGAGATACTTAAGTCTCTCCAGAGTTCCACTTTCTCAAGCGTAAATTCATAGACTTAGATCAGAAGGCCTCCAGGATCTGTTCTGCTGCTTCTGTGAGTTTTTTTTTTAATAGTTTGTAGTTCTCAATATATATTTTTTAAGTTCATCTACTAACAACACTATTCTATGGAAGAAAACTTTAACGAAACAAAGTAGGATTGAAAATTTTTAAAGGAATAAAAAGAACTTCAACTTAGTACTAGATTGTGAATAGAAAATGAAACCAACTGTTTAGAAGATGCTATAAGGTTCCACTTCAGAATTCTACCACTCATTAACCATGTGAAATATAGACAAAAACTCAATAGTTTTAGTTTTCTTGTCTATGATAAGAGAGCAAATATGTAGCTCACAGGACTACTCTGGGAATAAAAGATAAAAATGTACTGAAGTACTTTAAAAAATATGTCAAGTCACAGAAAAAATCTAGACCACATAACTTACCATCTGCTGACTGGGTAAACAATGCATAATCGGGATTGACTATCTCATTAGACAGAATATCAAACCACTCACGCACAACACCTTGACCCTGAGTTCAAGAAAATAAAATTAAGCATCAACAGAAATATATGGGAAGTTGTTTTCTAAGTAATAAAATTAAAAATTTTTTGAATCTTTTCTTAACAAGTAAATATTAAAACTTTATCCAAGTGTGTTTTTTTTCCTCATATACAGTGATTTCTATCACTTATTTTATACCCACCATGCCTTCTTCTCCATGGAACCGCACAGCAATCCCCTGTTTTAGCTTTGCACAGTTTGCTTTTGACACAACTTCACAGCTACTCCTAAAAATAGAATCTAAATATGTAGCACTGGTTAATTTTGCAAATTAGAATTTATAATAACAAGTACTTTGTGCTTCACAGATGTATTATTTTCTTGCGTAAACATACCTCTATGAACCAGCAGAATATCATTTTCATTCACTGGCCTGTGCACCATGTCTGAATCTGGTTGTCCCAAATGCAAATGTTCATAGAACCATTCACAGCGGTCTTTAAATGGCTACCCCCAAAAATAAAAGTAAAGCAAATTAGCAGTACTTCAGTCACCTAATTACTAGATTTAGTAGCATGACAAATGCTACTAAATTTCCACAAATAATCAGTCTTAGATCTTTATTTACAATAAGTAGTTAGCAGAACATATTCTAAATAACAATTTGTGAAAAGACAGATTGCATTACTGGAATAATATATACTTTGAACTCAGGGCCTTAACACTGTCTCTGGCTTCCTTTTGCTCAAGGCTAGCACCTCTACCACTTGAGCCACAGTGCCACTTCTGGCTTTTTCTGTTTATGTGGTGCTGAGGAATCAAATACAGGGCTTCATGTATATGGGGCAAGCACTCTACCACTAGGCCATATTCCCAGCCCTAATATATACTTCTTAATTCAACAGAAAGAACTGAAAAGTTATATCTAAGAACTTAATATCAGAGATATAATTGAACATATTGTTCTCAATTTTTATTAAATCAACAAGGCTTTTAAGAACAAATGTTCATACCCAGAAAAATTACACTGCATACTCCACTTAATTTTTCAAAAACTAATCACTTATATTTTATTTCAGTCTTATTTCTATCTTTGGGACTTAGGCAACAACTAGAAAAAAATTGCTATCCTTCTTTCTCCGAAAAAATTAGGAATAAAATCTCTTGAAATGTGGATAAAGTCTCAACTTTTTGTTCATCTATCAAGTAAAGCAATTCCAAGCGATCTATAGTTTTTATGATTAATTAGAAAATATTATTGAGTACCTACTATATGCGAATACTGTAGGTAACTATAGTAAAAGCCTATTTCCTTGCTAAAAACTGCTTCATACAGTTAAAAAGATAAGACTAATATAGAACACTATTTATGTATTAGTAAGTTCTAAATAGTGAAGTACAAACTACATATGCAGTAAGAACATTTGAACCTGTGCAAATGAATAGAGAACAAAGGCTTCACACAGTTATGGGTTAGGCTAGATCTTAAAAGCTTGCTACAAATCTCTCAAGAAGGAAGTTTTCAAAGGGGCACAGTAGGTTAAGGGAGTCAAAGATGCGCAGAAGAAATTGTGTCTTCTTGAAAGATGCAATGAAGCTACTGATATAACCAGAATTCTATCCTGTACATGCTAGAGCAATGTTTTTACATGAATAAACTGATTATATAAGGATCCAAAGAACCAAGTAAAAGATACAGAAGCCACTGTGGACATCTGGTCAGAGGAATACTAAAATAAATGTGACAAACAAAATGAGTGCAATACCAATATAAAAGGACATCAGTGAAATAGCAAGGTATTGGATAATGAGGTCCTCCCTGGTTGTGGTAGGTAAGAAGAATGATATAAATTTAAGAGGTATTACTATTTTGAATAAGATCTTAGAAATAAAACTTAGTAAGAGGGAATAAACTTCTCTCCAACAGCTTGCAATTACACTTCTTGGCAATGATGGATAGAAAATGCTTATGGTGTGAACTAACCTGAATAAAATTGTGATAACAGTTAGGGGTTTGAAAACAAAAGACTTGACAGGTCTACAGTTGGAACAGTCTTGAACAAAGATTCAGCTGGAAATAAGGTAAGGTCTTTTGTCCAAGATGTTAAGACACAAACAACACCATGATTTCAGAATTTGCTGAGCAAATAATACACAGGGCTAAAAATGCAAAAGAGAACCAAACGTGATAAACACAACAAAATCTACAGGTTCCAAGAGAGAAGTGTGATAATTACCACTCAATGCCATAAGTTATGTTTGGGACAGTTTTTAGAATGCCAGTAAATTCCTTCTAATTAAATATTAGTTTTACAATTCTCATAGCACTATTTAAAACCTGTAATCTCCATTTTACAGAAAAGAAAAATGCAGCACTAAGAAGCTAAATAACTTGTATTTTTAAAAAAAAATCCACAATAGGGCTGGGGATATGGCCTAGTGGCAAGAGAGCTTGCCTCATATACATGAGGCCCTGGGTTTGAATCCCCAGCACGACATATACAGAAAACGGCCAGAAGTGGCGCTGTGGCTCAAGTGGCAGAGTGCTAGCCTTGAGCAAAAGGAAGCCAGGGACAGTGCTCAGGCCCTGAGTCCAAAGCCCAGGACTGGCCAAAAAAAAAAAAAAAAAAAAAAAATCCACAATACTCAATAAATGCTAATATTCAAATTATTATCAACAATTGGTAGCTTATTTGACATCATGTAATATTAAAGTGCTTCTCTGACTTTAAAATGTAAACCAAGAAAAAGTGGCAATGTTTTAAGTAATTTATTTGGAATTAATATTTAAAAAATACAAACCACTACTTTCAAAACCTAATAGAGGTATATATAAGATCAAAACATAAACACATGTGCCCTGGTACACACACAAACACCGAAAGAGCCAAGAGGCATATATTTATATGTAAACTTTCCAAGTACTTGAGTTTCCATATATAATTCATAAAACAGGATTACAGAGGCTGCTTTTAATAGCATTTGTACAGCAATACAAATGTTTCTCCCTTTAACTACTGGTCACCTGGAAACCACAAATAGAAGTCAATCCTTTAATACAGGTAACTGGTCTTTAACTTTTTTGTACCGTACAGTCTCCAAGTTACAACAGATTTCCAAGTATAACAGAGTACAAAATACTTTTTGCCCATTCATGTGACAACTTGTAAAGATGCTGTCTACTCATCCATAAATACTTTGGTGTATATTTTCTGTAAGGTAATTCTATGTAACCAGATAACAACTGCCAAAATTAGGTTCCCTTATATATTATGATGTCTAATGCTAAGATTTCCAGGTTTTGATAATTAAAAAAAAAACCTATATAGTACAATAATGATTCATAAACCATAGCCAACTGTCTGGTCTATTTCTGTCTCCTGCACTCTAGGGATAGTTCCTCAATGCTTTCATGACCTTGATACTTTGCAAGATTGTAGGTCAGTTAATACTGTAGCATGTCCTTTAATTGGAATTATTTCAATGTTTCCTCATGCTTACATTCAGAATATGCATTTCTTTCAGGAAATAGGTCAGAGAAGTGATGCCACCTTCTTAGTGTGCCTGCTCTGATCACTACCAAGACTCTCCACTGTGAAGCTTCTTTTTATTTACTTCTTTGGCATTAGTATAAATACTCTGTGAGGAGATATTTTGAAACTATAAATATCCATCCCTTCATAAAACTTCCCATACTTACTCATTAAGTTTTTCAGTACAGCCATATGATTTACTATTGTATTCATAACACTGCTATCGTTATTCATTTTAAGGTTCTCATTGTTCCAAATACTTCCCATGACCCAACTGCCGTAATTGGCCATTTCTCCATCATCACTATTTCATTCTGAATGCTAATTAGAGACCAAAGGAGGCAAGTTTTTCTTATCTACAAATACTGAATGAAAACTATAAATTCATACTCATATCTCCAATTGCACTCAGTAGCAGTTTGTTCTAATTTGTCATCTCGTAAATCCTTTTGCAATGAGAAATTAACACTGCCACACTTACTTATCTGACCAATCTCTTCACCTCTACCTCCAACATGTCAATTTTCCTCTTGTTTACATGATCTTTACTCTAAACACATGGAGACTTTATCAAATTCTTCTGGTGCAGCAGCCACCACCCTCCACAAGGATCTCTTTATGTCACTCCAACTATTATATCCCATGCTGAATTCCTTTTCTCTTCAACACACACTAACTCCAAAAATACTAGGCCACTAGACAAATACATGACAAATTCATGTGGACATTCTCTTCACTGGCTGTCAACAAAACTTCCTTTCTGGTTCAACATGAGTAATCACCTAATGTAGATGCTTTTTAACTGAATTGCTCAAAAGAGGAAAAATGGAAAGTGAAAAGCAGAGATAGTATTAAAAATAGCAAAGTATCTCTCTTTCAAAAACTAAAAGCTTTTTTCACCTATTTCATTTGCCCCAGAATAGAGTGATATAGTATAGGTTCAGAAAATAAACTTAAGAGCCAGGCCACTGGTGGTTTACACCTGTAATTCGAGCTACACAGACACTGAGACCTGAGACAGAAAAGTGTCCATGAGATTCATTTCCAATTAACCACTCAAAAATCGGAAGTGGTACTGTAGCTCAACTGGTACAGCATTAGCCTTGAGCATGAAAGAGGCTCATGGGATGTGCCCAGGACCTGAGTTCAAGCCCCACAGCCTACAAAAAAAGAGAACCAAAAATAAACAGGGAGTTTGGGATGTTAACCTAGTGGTAGAGCACTTGCCTAGCATATACAAAAGCACTAAGTTTGGATTCCTGGCACCACAAAGAAACAAAAACAAACAAATAACAAAAAATACCCTTAAAAGTCAAACAGATTTCTAAATTCTATTACTTCTACTTAATGGCTAAATTAGTTAAACACATTATCCTCAACTTTGGTAAGAAGGCTGATATTCTGAACATTAACTCATATACATCAGAAATATACTGAACCTAAAATTAACAATCAATAAATTTATTACTATTCCTTTCCTTTTTAAATTATATAGTTAACAACAGATCCCTATATACATTTGTATTCTTTGCTTTTTTTAATTTCTGAAAGAAACATGTCCCCAAAGACATTAAAACCCACCCATGGAGCCAGGTGACAGTGGCTCAAAGTCTACAATCTTAGGGGATTGAGAAGAGACTAAGATCTAAGGATTTCAGTTTAAAGTCAGCTCAGGTAGATGAAAAAAAATCCATGAAACTCCATATCCAATTAACTAGCAAAATATGGAACTGGAGGCATGGCTCATGTGGTAGAATGCCAGCTTTGAGCAAAAGTACGAGCCCCTAAGTTCAAGTTCTGGTACTGGTGCTACTCTCTCTCTCTCTCTCTCTCTCTCTCTCTCTCTCTCTCTCTCTCTCTCTCACAAATACAACTATGACAATTTTCTAAAACTCTGCCACGATTATATGATTTTTCTGAAGATCAGTCACTTCCAACAGACACTAGCCAAGAAAGAAGATTCTTGAATCTGGCAATCACAACATATAACAATATGACAAAAATCTACCTTCTACAAATATTATCTAACTTCTCATCTATACAAACGTTCTTCTGCAATCACTGTTCCATTTCTAAGAGGTAGCCCATACCTTGGGTATCCATCCCTTTACTCCTAGTAAAATGATGCATGTTTTTCAAGCTTTTCAAAGTCACTTAAGATCTACATTCTTTTTGAAATTTCTCTTCAGAACAGTAGCCAAAAATCAAGCTCTTCCTCCTTAAAAGTCCTCAAGAACCAGGTAATACTATAATGACCCACTTATACATATGTTTATTATCCTCCTATTAGAATTAAGATCCTTTTGGCATAACTATCATTTACTGACCATATATACCAGTCACTCTTTACAGTTTATTTTTTACAACAGTCCTATCAGTATCACTATTTTTATAGATAAGGAAATCAAGGCTCATTCAATAACATTAAGAAGTATACTCAAAAATCATGTAACTGGAAAGAAGCAAAACAAGATTTCCCTAGCATGTTTCAGTAAATACAAGATATATGGAATGAACAGTCAGAAAGATTGTTATTAGTTTGGAGGATTAGCCATGTTGAATCACTACTAGTATGTTATGCTTTATAAGTTTCCACATGACTTAAGTTATACTTTTTAAATGTACATGGGGATAAAATTCCTTTCTCAAAAACCACCTACTTTGCATTAAGCTCATTTTAGGAAATGTGGCAATGGGTTCTGCTCTCTTCCACAAACCTTTGCATAAAGTAGGCACTCAATATGCAATTAGGAAAATTTACTCATACTAAAATACCATGTAATCCCATCCCTCTCACCAGAGGTTTTAAGTATAGTTCCTACACTAAACAATATTCAATTTTTGAAAAGTAATTTCATTGACTAAAAAACAAGATGAAGAACATTTCTACCTGTGCTTTTATAATATGCATGAATCTTGACATCAACTCAGGACATTCGAGGAGAAAGTGAAAGTGGTCAAATATAATTTTCGGATTTCTAAAAGAAAAATATATTGTGTTTAAATGGACAAGAATCATAAATACAATTAAGTGCAAATTTAGACAGATATATAGAAGAAAATACATATTAATCTTCATTTCCTATACTTTCTGTTGTTAATGAGAACATTTTGAATAGTAACAGAAATAATTAATGTTCTTTTCTGTTTGGAAAGGTTGCCAAGGCAAGTCATGAAACCCAGAAGAAAAACTTACCTGTTAACAAAGCATTTTAAAACTTCATCATGCTTACAAACAAACTCAATGAAACGAGGTGAAGTCATTCTGTAGGAAGGTAAAAGATAATCAGAATACACAGGCAAAAGCTGTTAATGTGATTCAGAAAAAATAATAAACAATAAGCATTAAGCCAAACTGGCTTCTAAACCAAAAGAAACATGGACCTGAACCATATTTATGCATTTAGAAAACTGAAGCATGTTTATTAATAAATTCATAAAAACAAAATAACATACATACATATATGTGCATGTGTTTTTATACACATAAATATATGTAAAATTTCTTATCAATACATGATATACACAAGTGACCTTAAAAATCTTGAAATGTTGAACATTTGTTCTATGCATTTCAAATATATAATTAAGAGACAGATCTTCCACAAGATGACACTCACCATTTTACAGAGAAAGACATATTAATTTGCTCAAAATTTAAATATTTTGGACTAGCCTAGACTCACACTGAGGTACCATGAAACAAAATCAAAATAGAATTTAAAATTAAAAAATTATTTTTCCATATTAATGAAATTACAAAAATATCACAGCTTTTCTTTATTTACAAAGAAAAAAGTAGTAAGCCAAACCCTTCTTACCCCGGAGGCATCTGGCAAGAACAGCACATGTAAAAAGCCTGAATGACAGCACTTAGTCGGTTTGCTGTCATAGAAATAACATCCTGACAATCTGCATTGGCTTCCTGTTTCGCTGCAAGAGCATCTGGTTTAGATTCCCCTGGGCCTGTGGATAGGTTTTCATAGCTCCTAGGTTCTGGAGGTTCAAATGGTGGAATGGAAGTAGCACCCTGATCATGGCCTTTTTGTTTCAGTAAAATAGAAGTGATATCTGCTGAGTCTTTTTTGTTTTTCATCAATTCTGTAGCTATTAAAACTAGCCATTCATCTAGTGAATGCCAAAGCAATTCTAGAGGCTAAAAGAAAAAAAAGAAAAAAAACTTTTAAAAAATCATTCTTTAAACTTCATGATGAAAAAAAATAACATAATAAATCTACACAAATTGCTCAAAAGAGAAAATTTGCTCTCCATAATCTATCTTCCCAAGCTAATGTCACTAATGCTTAAAAGTAAGAAACAAAATACATAACTGTTACATATATGATTTTTTTTACTTAGAGAAATATTCTAATTTGCATGTATGTAATCCTTAAGAAAAAGTTTTTTAGTTTAACAAAACGACCATATTCGTTAAACAACAATATTTAGTTTAACAAAACAACCATAAACCAATCTTTATTTTCAAAATTTTATTTTTGGAACTACATATTGCTTTCATAATTCTAACATTTATTATATTAGCATGTCAACAATTTTCAATTAGCTAAGTCTTTTTTCAATTACAAGAAGTGATAATTCCTAAAGAACTTAATAGTTTAGTTTACAGTACTTATGTATTCCTAGAATTTTGATGCTTTATAACAAGAAATTATAAAATACACCATATTTATATACATATATACAAAAATACATAATCCATCTCTAGTAAATAGCAATTCTAGGGGAAAGTACCAGTGTTCGAACTCAGGGCCCCATGCTTCTAGATAGGTGCTTTACCATTTGAACCATAGCCTATACCTATGATAAGCGATTTTTTTTTTTATGTATGTATACAGGTCCTGGAGCTCAAAATCAGGGCCTGGGCTCAGTCCCTGAGATTCTGTGCTCAAGGCCAGCCATTTACCACTTGTGCCACAGCTCTACTCCAAGAGTGTTTTGATGGTTAATTGGACATGAGTCTCTCAAGACATTTCCTGCTTCATTTGGCTTCAAACCATGATATTCAAATCTAAACCTCCTGAGTAGCCAAGATTACAGGCAAGAGCAACTAGCTTAAATTTAAGAATCTTTTACTTATTGAATAGGAAAATAATAAGTCATATTAAGCCATACAGTGAAAATAAAACATGCCACTACTACTAAAATCAATGAAGATCTCATTTACTCAATAAACTGTTAGTATGCTCTACATAGACAGGAAAAGTATTTTCCTTTTAAAAAAAAAACAACGAATTTTACCATCACTGAAGTTGAAATAAGTACCTTCAACCTACAAAAAGAAAAAAATAAAAAGGAGGTTTTCCATAGCCATACAGTTGAAAGATCAGAGTCCCTGACTAATTAAAGCAGGGTAAAAAGTACCAGTTTTCAGCATAACCACCGACTCATTGAAATGTCTTAGAATTCTAATCATAATCTAAGCATGAACTGAGTTTACCATCATGATCGAAACATTAAACCTTATTCAGAAAATGAAAAAGAACTTAAAGGTAGCAAACTATTCAATTTTATATCAGAAAATAAACTTCCAAAATGAAAGCACAGGATGGCATGTATCATTGCTTGAAACAAAAAGAAAAAAGAATTGAGAAGAAAGCCTAGAAAATGCTAGGTGCCAGTGGCTTATGCCTGTAATCTCTTAGCTACTCAGGAGGCTGAGAGCTGAAGATTGCAGTTCGAAGCCAGCCTGGGTAGAAAAATCCATGAGAGTCTTATGCCCAACTAAACTACCAAAAAAAAAAGTGGACTTGAGGCTCAAGTGATAGCGCACTAGCTTTGAGCACAAAAGCTCAGGGACAGCACCCAAACCCCAGGACCGGCACAAAAAGTAAATAATAAATAACACCTAGAAAACAAATAGGCTACACAGAAATGAAGCCTAAAACAAGAAATGATATAGCTGATCATGCAAAATTTTGAGCAGTGAGCCTGAATCTGTTAAAATAGTATCTTAAATAGTAGTAACACAAAAAATTAAATGTGAATTATGAATAATTTTAAATTATCAAAGAAAAAGAAGAGTCTATATGAACTGATAGAAAATTGATGTGAAAATAACTTTAATTTCTAACTGAGGTAGCAGCCATAGAAAAAAAGATTAAAGTAAAAATTAAAAATAAATGAGGTCTACAAGTGGCAAAAGCTCTGTTATGTACAAGGTCCAAGTAAGGTCCCCAAAACCACAAAATTGAAAATAAACTATTATATGCCATATCTATGATGTTTTCAGTGTTCACAAATAATAAAATAGATAGGATACAAAATACTGCATATATAAGTTGTTACTAAAATTGAGTCAACTGCAATGGAAAATACTAGCAGGCTCTATAGCACTGTGAATATACTACATGTCATATTACTGAATGATCACCCCAGAACTTATAATAATATAGTATATTATTTGTAATACATATTAATTAATAATATACTACTATATTACTAATGATAATATAGCAACTAAAAATAATTTAAAACATCTTAAAATGTATTTCAAAACTACACTATATAATCTCAAAATTATTGAACAATTTTTTAAATATCCAAATTGCAGAAGTGAGGTCAAAATTTGAAAAGAAATTATTTTAGGTTCATTAATGAGCTTAAGTTCATTAAGTACCTTGAAGGCCTTCATTAGTCTATTCTCAATCATAGTTTGAGAATGTTAAATGTCATAAACCAAAAGGTAAGATCTTAATGTTAAAATTCTCAATCTTTCTAGGCATTCCAGTTTTTTAATTACAATTCCTTGATACAGTTTACTATTTCTATTTTTTAAAGGAGCACATTAAGATTGAAGACATGTTGACTCATAATCTGACAATTGGAAACTGTACAAATAATTGTACATTTTTAATTAAAGTAAATTCAAGAAGCCTAAACTGTCTTCCCCAGACTCACTCTAATCCAATAATAAAACAACCTCCTTTAAACATTCCAAAGTTCCTAAGCACTAGGACTGAAAGAATGGTTAAGTGTTAAGATTAACTTAAAGGACTTCTAAGATAAATTAGAAAGCGAATAACAGGATGTTAAATAATCTCTTCTACTAAAAAACACATGGCCTATAAACCTATTTACTCCTAATGGAGAACCCATTAGTTACTTCTAACAATAAAGTGACATGTTAGAGTAGTTAATGAAAAGTGAGATTCAATTGCTAACACAGCAGAAACACAGCAAACTAAACATTTTTAGAATATGGATCCCCTCATAATGAACAACCTTTAAGTAATGTACAGTTTCTATTTTTACCTATTTAAGTGAAAAGGCAGAATATTTTGCCATTCCCCAAAGAGTCAACATTGAATTAATATTGGATGAAAAGAGATTAATAAATTTCTTAAATAAACACTTATTAATGTTTTTAAATTACCTGTTTTAGAATAAAGTGTTTAACAAAAATAAAAATTTAAAACATTAAAATATTAACTGATTGGAGGCAAGAATAGTTGGCAATCATGCAGAAAACAGCTTAAATAAAAACTAGAAGGAAATACTTTCATTTACCTAAGTGTGTAATATTTCATTCTTTTTTTAAAAAACAATGATGTCTTTTCCTACCCTGTTACCTGTAATGATTAGGTAGAGAAAGCTAACATTTAAAACAAGCATCAAATGCCAATGGAAAAGAGATGCAGCATCTACTCATTTTCTGATATTAACAAATAGGAAGATTTCAATTCTTAAAAAGATTGGACAATATACTATGTATACAATTTGAATAATAGTAACTATGTCTCTACATATGATTTGATTTTCTACTTATAAATGAGTAGAAAGTAAAATTGGAGTAGATTTTGGCCTAATGGAATGGTCCATGCTAAAACACATGAAAAATAACCTCATATGATATGAACGAGCAGTTAAACTCAGCACTGACAAAAGAGCCGATGAATAATTTAGATGGAAATTATGCAAAAACAGTAAATCCTAAGTAGTGTGTACGTAATGTGGTATGTAAAAAGCTAAGAAGATGTATAATTTCCTTCTTCCTGTAGCTGGCATAAAAAGGGGAAAAAAAGGTAATATGCGCAGATAGCTAGCTAGCTAGATGTAAATATATGTATATATATGTAACACTTTACTATACCTTTTTTAATGAAAAAATGAAACATACGGACACCTACACATATCCTTCTAAAAAACTATCATACTTACTTTTAGTATTAGAGAATCTATTTGTAGCCAGATACTAGTGACTCACATCTTTAATTCTAGGTATTCACAGGTATTCAAGAGTCTAAGATCTGAGGATCTTAATTTAAAGCCAGCCCAGATAAGTTCAGGACAGGAGACTCATCTCCAATTAACCAGTAAAAAACCAATGGGGGCATAATTCAAGTGGTAGCAAAAAAATAAAAAAAGAAAAAGAAACCCTGAAAGTAACAGCGTCTAGCCCCCATGCCCTCCCAAAATCTATTTATATTAAAATGTTTGCAATTCATCTACCAGTCCAAGTTTACATGAGAAAAAAAATCATTTTACACAGACCACTAATTTAACTTCAAATTCTACAGACAGCACAGCGGTCAATCCTAGTTAGTTTTTTGAGGAAGTAGTACATAAAACATGTTCATATTATTTTTAGGTTAGCCTATATGTGAAAGACTGTTTAAAGAAACCTAAATCTGGGCTGGGAATGTGGCTTAGTGGTAGAGTGCTTGCTTAGCATGCATGAATGAAGCCCTGGGTTCAATTCCTCAGTACCACATAAACAGAAAAAGCCAGAAGTGGTGCTGTGGCTCAAGAGGTAGAATGCTAGCCTTGAGCAAAAAGAAACCAGGGACAGGCTTGGGCCCTGAGTTCAAGCCCCAGCACTGGCAAAAAAAACAACAAGTTTTTATCAACCTCAAAAGCAAATTTTATATCATGAAAATGTGTTAAAGTGCCTTTTAACCTCAAAAGCAAATTTTATATCATGAAAATGTGTTAAATTGCCTTTTACAAATAAGACAAAAGGCATGGGTTATGGCCTGGTGGTAGAACACTTACTAGCATATACAAGACACTGGATTTGATTCTGAACACCACAAAAAACAACCAGCCATGTAAAGATTAAATTACACATTTTTTAACAATCTGATTTATTTGAAAATATCACCAAAAAAAGTATTCATGGCAATTACAGTCATTAACTTAGCTTCATAAAATTATAATTAATCATGAGTAACAACAATGCCTTGGGTTTTATATCAAATCATTCTTCCAAGCATTCCTTCCATCTGTGCTTATATAAAAGTGGCAGATGAAACAATATAAAGTATTTTAAGAAAGTATCTCAATGATTCTTCCTTGAAGTCATCCCAGGAAGTATTAAATCAAAGTATTAAATGAAAGTAACCTTACTTCTAAACATATACACAGACATACATGTAGCACATGGTACAAAAATAAAATTTATCAAAAGCTAAAATATTTTCTAATAAGAATTTTTAGGGGGCTGGGGATATGGCTTAGTGGCAAGAGTGCTCGCCTCATATACAGGAGGTCCTAGGTTCAATTCCCCAGCACCACATATACAGAAAATGGCCAGAAGTGGTGCTGTGGCTCAAGTGGCAGAGTGCTAGCCTTGAGCAAAAACAAGCCAGGGACAGTGTTCAGGCCCTGAGTCCAAAGCCCAGGACTGGCCAAAAAAAAAAAAAAAAAAAAAAAAAAGAATTTTTAGGGCTGGGAATATGGCCTAGTGGCAAGAGTGCTTGCCTCCAACACATGAAGCTCTAGGTTCGATTCCCCAGCACCACATATATGGAAAACGGCCAGAAGGGGCGCTGTGGCTCAGGTGGCAGAGTGCTAGCCTTGAGCGGGAAGAAGCCAGGGACAGTGCTCAGGCCCTGAGTCCAAGCCCAGGACTGGCCAAAAAAGAATTTTTAAATAGTGGCTACACATTACATCAAAAACATAATTCAGGGCTGGGGATATAGCCTAGTGGCAAGAGTGCCTGCCTCATATACACGAGGCCCTAGGTTCGATTCCCCAGCACCACATATACAGAAAACGGCCAGAAGCGGCGCTGTGGCTCAAGTGGCAGAGTGCTAGCCTTGAGCGGGAAGAAGCCAGGGACAGTGCTCAGGCCCTGAGTCCAAGGCCCAGGACTGGCCAAAAAAAAAAAAAAACATAATTCAATAAAATATTTAAATAGTACTTTTAAATTATATTCAAATACCTAACATTTTACTCAAGTATTTAATACTTAAATACTTATACTAATACTTAATACTTAAATAAAATTATAATTACTTAAATATTCAGTTATACTTAAATATCTACCCATAAACTAAAACACTATTAAAAGCAAAGCTTTGTGTGTGTGTGTAAGAAAAATATAGAAAGCTCACCAATTAAATCTTACTGTGTGTTGATTAGACAAGACTAGAGTTGAAAAGGAGGAGGTGACCAACAGAAAATGATAGAAGTATTAACCAAACTTACGTCCTGTTCCTGAGGTTTCTGATTAATGAATGCATGCTTTGTCATATTCATGTCTTTTACGTCTATCTTCCTAACAAGATCATATACTTTTCTGACCTTGAACACCTGGCTTCTTGGAGTTTTATTCCCATTGTAGCCCATATCGATTCCATTACTGGGGGAGGAGGGACCAATTCGAAAGACATGACAAAATATCCTCACAATCCTTAAAAGGCTCTTCATTTGAGCATCATAATTGCTAGATAAACTGAAAATTAAAAAAAAGTGAACATATTTCCATTTCAAGTACATATTTATTCCTCAGATTATTTCACAATATAATTGAAATAAAATTATTTTTTCTATCATGATAGGAAATAGAATTGGTGTGACAGAAAGCTAACAAGTACAGATTGTTTAGGTTCCTTATAAACACATTATTGACTGTTGATTATTAAGCTTTCAGAATATAAGCAACCATTAAACGACAAAATATGAAGAAAATCACTCATGTAGAACAATTGGTAACCCAAAGCAAAGCATCCAAGAATTTCTAACTTTCACTTCCAAAAGTACATTTACAAAATAAGAAAAAAAAATTGATTGTTTAAACTCTGAAAACATTTCACAGAGAGGCAATGGTATAAATGCTACATTCTTAGGCCAACCCACAAATCAAAAGTTTTTTTTTTTTTTTTGGTGCTGGGTTTTGAACTCTAGTTTTACTAGTCAGGCAGTCTACTGAAGTCACAGCTCCAGCCCTCAACTATTTAAGTGTTGAAACTTTCTGTTATTCTATCTTTAACCCTATATCCTCTCCCCACCTCAGAAAATAGTAATCAATGTTCACATATGAGACATTCACAAATTAAATTGTATGGTTACCAATTATCTGCATAAAGACTGTTCTCTGCATAATGCCATGCGGTAACTTTACATAAATGTAAGAAATATATCCCACCAAGAAAAACAAAGACAAATTCAGCTATCCAGTATGCCCTACAGCACACTGCATATATTATAAACATTCTTTTGACAGATCTGAAAGCCCTTTAAAATACTGACAATCTAAGTACTTTGAGATTGGGTATATTCATGAATCTCAGTCATTACTCTTTCACAGAAACACATTAAGAGTTTCACTGATAAGTAATCATTTCATAAAATTCTAAATACATAAGCCAAAATTCACTTACGTATACCCTTAGCACAGTTAAGACTATGCATATAAAAATTAAAGTCTCTTTAATAATAGTTGATTACTCTTTTCCTTTTAAACAAATAATAAGTCAGAAAATTTTATAACATCTCACTACTGAAAAATGACATATAGCTAAATAAATTATTGAGATAAAGCAGACAGACTGCCCTTAAATGCTTACCTAAGCAATTTGTGACCATTTGTTGTAGCAACTTCAGCAAGGCTTGTTAGAATCTTTAGGTACTGATTTTCACTTTGCTGAGATAAATGTTCCAGAACTTGCCGTAACTATTTTTTTTTAAATTAAAAGAAAGTGATTATGTAGTAGTTAACTTTTATTAAAAAAAACTATTACTTTAATAAGCATTTTAAAGGCAGTTAAATAAAGCCAAGGTGTTTATAGTTATTTTGCCTGGAACAAGATTTAATATAGATGATTTAATGTAGAAATAAGGAAGGTGATTTAAAAATCTTTGTTCAAAATCAGCCATTACAGAAAAAAAGTAGTAATATGGTAAAATTCTATATAAAAATCTCCAAACACTTTTCAATTTTTGAAAATTTTAAGCCAGGCTCCTATGGTTCACACCTATAACCCTAGCTATCAGGACATGGAGACTGGAGAAATCCTGTTGATGCCAGCTCAAACCCCCCCCCCCAAAAAAAAAAAGAAATGTGAGAGACTTCATCTCAATCAATATCAGGGTGTGTTGTTACGCATCTGTTGTCCCAGCTATGAGGAAGGCTGAGATTAGAAACTGCCTGATTCCAGGTCAATCTAGGCAAAAACGTGAGAACCTGTCACAACAGAAAACGATGGGGGAGGTAGCACAACCTGTCATCCCAGCTATGGAAGAAGCATAAGTGGCAGTATTGGGTAGAATTTCTGGGCCAAAAGTGAGACTCTAGCCCCACAATAACTAGAGCTAGAAAAATGACTCAAGCAGCATCTGCCTTTAGTAAGCACAAAATTCTGAGTTCAAGTCAGGCGCCAGTGGCTCCTGCCTGTAATCCTAGCTACTCAGGAAGCTGAGACCTGAGGTGAAGCCAGCCCAGGCAATAAAGTCTATGAGACTGTTATATCCAATTAATCACAAAAAGTAAAAAACAAGAAACAGAGCTGTGGCTCAAGTGGTAGAGCAATAGCCTTAAGCAAAAATGCTCAGAAAGAGTGCCCAGGATCTGAATTCAAGCCCCAGGATGTATGCATACACAAACACACACACACATGCATGTGCATGCACACACAAACATACACACCTGAGTACAAATCCCAGTACTACTAAAAAAATGAGAGATAAGAGAGTACAACCCTTATCAATAAGGAGCTCAGGGCTAAGGATGTATCAGAGATAAGAGTTCATGGTTTTGCATGCATTAGGTTCTAGATTGTACTATTATTTACCAATTACAAAATGATATTTCTCCTCAGATACTTTTCCTCTATCTATTAGGAATAACTACTTTAAGGTAGGTCTGAAGAACTATACAGAAGACTCAGAGAACCAAATATTAGCATAAAGTTCATAAATAATCATATATAGTTATCCCTTGATATCCCCGAGAATTGATTCCAGAATCCTGGAATCAAAATTTTCAGCTGCTCAAGCCTCTTATATAAAATTAGACAGTATTTACATAAAAAATATAAATTAGATCGTATTTACATACATTCTTCCATATATTTTAAACCACTCTAGGTTTCTCATACTTAAAACAATGTAAATAATATTTAAGTAGTTGTTGTACAATATTGTTTAGGGAATACCAACAAAAAAAAGTTAATACATGCTTGGTATAGTGCAATTTTTAATCCACAACTGGCTGAATGAATGGAACTCACAGATAATGTAGAATTAATGATAATGTTATTTATTCTACAATACAGTAAAATCCAAGTTATTAAAATATGTATTTGGGGGAGTAAAATCTAGAGCTTCACAGCTGTTGGGTGGGCACTATACCACCTGAGCCATGCTGTTATCCCCTTTTTGCATTTTAACTATCTTTGGGTAGGGTCTTCTCAGTCCAAAGTTCTACTGCCTCTACCTGCCACGGAGCTAGGACTTCAGACAAACACTACCATACCCTGTTTGTTAGCTCAGCATACCACCGCTTCTTTGGGCGAGCCTAGAACTGAAATCCTCCAGATCTCCCAAATAGCTGGGATTATAAGTGTGCCCAACCAAGTTATTAAAATATTCCATCACAATAAATAAAATTGGGATAGTAACAAAGACAAAAGTCCTGAATTCAATCCCAAGTACTACACAAAGTAGATAGACAGACAGACAGACAGACAGACAGACACAATTATGTTACCATGTTTTCTCGGAGATCTTCATTCTGTGTCATTTGAATAATAGTCTGGAAAAGTCTAGGGTGATATTGAATTAATACTTCACAAGTCTCTCCATATCCACCCTATAAACAAGAATTAAAATTATTAAAGTTTTGAAAGTGAAGTTCCCTTTAAAAGTCATTTCCCTCACAGAATCTTTGTATTCACCTTCTCATTTAAGAAATAAAATGATTTTACCATTTACAATTCCTATTTCAATGGAAACCACAATGAAATAAAGAAAAGATACCTGTACACATAAATCCAGAGGGGTTACTCCATTTTTGTCTGGTAAATATTTGGCTCCTCGTAATAGAAGAATTTGTGCTGTATCTCTCTGACCATGACTGTGTAGAAATAAAATTAAGTAAAAATGTATTTTTTTAATCTTTCTCTATGAATTATGGATGGTTAATATTAATCTACCAATGGAAGATAAAAAAATAAGACACTAAAATTTCAATTATCCTTGGCAATCAGGAAGTTTTTTGTCCCCAATGTTAACTCATACTTTCAATATATAGACAAGAAAGTACTCTTTAAGTCTAAAAGAACTTTCGATCATATTACTTGTAATAAATCATAATAATTTGGGGATAGTAACTATTTCTCAGGCTCCAATTAATTTTTATCCTTCCAATCACTTTATAATCCCTTTTTTAACTCTAGGCTTACCTTTCTAATGTACATGTCCAAGCCTCTGGACATCTTAATCCAAAATAATCTCAATACTCAAAACAAATATATTTTTTGGTACTTTAAGACTTCATTAAAATAATAATAATGTTGGGTACTAGGAAGACAGGCTAACAAGGGTAAAAGAGTATGTACATGTCTAGATGTGTGTACAAGTCTATGGAGTATATGCACATGTCTATGAAAATAAAACAACACTCTCAAAATTGTACTAGGAAGGAAGGGAGGGACAAAGGGAAAATCTTAGGGGAAGACTGAAATATAATTTATACATGTGTGGAAATTCAGGAACATAAAAATTTAAGGTTAATTTTAGAAGCTCAAAGAAGAAATATAATTTGAGAGATGAATCTAAGAACTAAATCAAACAGAGGTGAAATCAGAATCCAGATCGCAGGGATTTTGAGGCAATACTCTTCCCATATTGCCATGTTAACATTACCTAAAGAGGCACATCATTTCACAAAGAGGAATTCTTGAAATTTTTTTAACTAAAAAAATCTTCAATTTAAGGCAAAATGGCACAGTTGGAAGAATAACAGCCAATTGGAATTAAACAATTTTAAATATGCACATATTCACTTCTTAAATATAGCAGACATATAAAATTCTCTACATATGAAAATATAAAATGTCATACCTGCAAGCAAAATACAATGGAGTAGCTCCTGACACATTTGGCCTATTAATATCAGCACCACTGTCTAGCAAGCACTGCACTGTCTATAGAGTGAAAAAAATAATAAAGCCAGAGAAGTTAAACCATAGATAGAACTACCAGACTGAATTTTAATCCATATCAAGAAATCTATAGCTTTAACATGAAAAAAAATGAATAAGCCATTATCAATGTTATACAATGTGTTAGTCCCTCCGACAGCACTGTGTAATAGGTAATCAGAGGTCACATGTAACTACTGAGACTTGAAATGTGGCTATTAAAACTCAAAAGCTAAATCTTTAATAAACATAGCAACTGAACCTTTTTATATCTTACAATGGGGCCATGTACAATGGTTTGTAATCCTAGTTACATGGGAGACAGAGGCAGGGGGATCTCAGTTTGAGGCAAACCTGAGACATAAAGCAAAAACAGGCTAATAAAGTCATGGTTGAAACGCAAGGCCCTTAGTCAAATCCTATTATCACAAGGGGGAAAAAGGTATTAAGTTATAATATCTCCAAGTTAAAGAATTTAATAGTTACATACAAAAGTACAAAAAGTTAAAAGCTAAGAAAGATCTTTCCTTATAAACAATAATCAGTACTGGCTCTGTTTCTCTGATATTCATTTTACTTTGTTTCCTAAGTCCTATTCATGTAAACTTTTGAGCAATAAAGTAGGCAAATAAGAAATCTTAAAAATACAATTTTAATGATTAAAGATAGCATAAGGCCCACCTAAAAATTTTTAAATATTTTCTGGTTTTATATTCATGATCTTCATTCAAGATTTTCCTGGGAAGAAAGGGAAGAAAACATGCAAAAGCAGAAAAGTTTTTGAAATTAAATTATTTTAAAGTAGATTACTCCTGAATTGAACACATATTCATCTTTATTGCTGCCCTAAAACCTAGTATTATGCTTAAGACTAGACATACAAGGAAGAACAAGAAAGAATGCATATTACAAAAGTTCAAAAGATGGTAAGTAAAAGAAAGACCAGTAACTAACGCAGTCAAAAAAAAAAAGTTGACTTCAAGTGACTGCTAATGGAGATTCTCACAGTAGCAATAAAAGCTATGATTATGTAAAATTAAGCAAGGAGGATTAGTAAGAAAGCTTATAGAAGAAAGTGATCCATCCATCCCATACCACCATTAGTCACAAGCCCTGCCTATGCTGTCTCAAAGACGGGAGGTTTATTCTCTGGATAAAGAGGTTAGAGAAGCTTTGGACTGACTATTAGATAGGAAATAAAGGTAAGAGTAACACTGAGGAGCCACAGTGACCAAAATTAATTAAATGAAAACATCTAGCCCCATTTTTCACCTGGTTAGAAATTCAGCAAAAACTCAAAAAAAATCAGCTTAGAAACTCAAGTAGAAAAACTTACATTTCCTCTCTAGACTCTGGCACAATGGAAAAAAAAAATCCTAAAGACAGTGGCACTGTAAGAATATCCAATGAAACAGTCCAGTTCAGACTATTGGTGTTCAATCAAGGACAAGTTTTCCCAATAGGAGACAAACAGCAATACCAGAATACCAGGAGATATTGGTAGATACTGAATAAAGTATCTAAAGCTAAATATCCATATATATATGTATACATGTATACATATATGTGATGCATTGTACATATTGTACATAAACATGTGCTATACATGTGTAGTATTGTAAATGTAATTTGTGTGTACATGTACCAGCACATGTATGTATTGTGCTGTACACACTACACACATGTAAAAGGGAAAGTTGTGTGAGAGGGAACCACCAGAAGGAAGAAAAGGAAACAGGGTAATGGGGGAAGGTGCATATGATCAATGTACATTCTATGCATGTATGACAGGAAATAAAATACATTAAAAATTGAAAAGGATAAGAGGTAGGAGGGGACAAAGGGCAACAGAGAGGATAAATATAATCAAAGTAATATATATATAAAATCAAAGTATATTACATGCTTCTATGGAAATTACTTAAGAGTAAATAATGCAGTGTAACCAGACATGATACAGAATGTTCCATCATGTACCATCTGAGGAAAAAAACCAAAGAATTACCAAGTCAAAAATGCCAACAAAGCCAAGAAGAAACCTTGGTTGACAGTGAACCCAAGCAATCAACAGTCCCCACACATCATGCTTCCAGTAAAGAACAACTCTATGTCTCACCATTACGTATTAATGGTAGGATGAAAAATGATATCTAAAGTGCAACTGAAGGAAGTCTCAAATCTAAACAAAAATTAAATCAAACAAGAGGGAAAGATTGGGAGAAAGCAACAGAAGAGGAGACATGATTCAAAAAGAATTGTATGACTGTATCTGATTCATATAACTGTAACCCTCTGTATATCAACTATACAAATACAATAAAAAATTAAATCAAAACAAAGAAACTGGGGCTGGGAACATGGCCTAGTGGTAGAGTACTTGCCTCAGATACATGAAGCCCTGGGTTTGATTCCTCAGCACCACACATATAGAAAAAGCCAGAAGTGGCACTGTGGCTCAAGTGATAGAATGCTAGCCTTGAGCAAAAAGCCAGGGACAGTCCTTAGGTCCAGAGTTCAAGCCCCAGGACTGGCAATAAATAACCCACAAAGAAACTCAGATGAAGTCAATAAAGGGAACTAAGAAAACTAGAAAATATGCCAGCTGTGCGACTTGGGCAGCACATATACTAAAATCGCAATGAAAAAGATGCCAGCTATGGGGAAAGATGCCTGTAATCTGACCCTCGGAGGTAGAGGCAAGAGAATGACAAAGTCAAGGACAACATAGGCTGCACAGGAAGACTGTCTCAAAAAAAAAGGAGAGCCAGAGAAGGGAAGGGAGGTAAGGGAGGGGAGAGAGAGAGAGAGAGAGAGAGAAAGAGACAGAGACAGAGAGAGAGACAGAGAGACAGAGAGAAACAGAGAGACAGACACAGAGAGAGAGGAGAGAGACAGACAGACAGACAAAGACAGAGAGAATGCCAAGCACTGGTGTCTCATGCCCTGTAATCATAGCTATTCAGGAAGTTGAGAGTTGACAATCTTAATTATCTTATCCATGAACCAAGAATAAGAATCTGAGGGCTAGGGATATGGCCTAGTGGCAAGAGAGCTTGCCTCGTATACATGAGGCCCTGGGTTCAATTCCCCAGCACCACATATACAGAAAACGGCCAGAAGTGGCACTGTGGCTCAAGTGGCAGAGTGCTAGCCTTGAGCAAAAGGAAGCCAGGGACAGTGCTCAGGCCCTGAGTCCGAGGCCCAGGACTGGCCAAAAAAAAAAAAAAGAATAAGAATCTGAGGGAAGTCAGAGAATAAATATTAAAAATAGGAGAAATAATGATTCAACAAAAGGTGAGAAAAACATTTGGGAACTCTACAAAAGAGAAAACAGAATGAAAAAAAAAAACAAATAAGGAGAAAACAGATGAGTTACATTCAGGGAGATATACTGCAGAAACTGAGTAAGGAGTAGGGAACCCCATTAGAACCTAGAAATAACTAATTACCCAGAGCAACTAAAGGCATGAATTTCCAGTTTTAATTAAACAGCTCATCAAGTTCCTAGTCCAACAAATTAAAAGAACTTGGACAACACAATGGCAATATAAAATATTCTAATTGCAAATTTCCTAATATCAACAAAAATCGAGAGAAAAAGAAAAGGGAGGTTGACACTAAACTTCCAGAAACACTGGAATCTCTCTAAAACATATAGGTCTTCAAAATTGTTAGAAAATTGTTTCAAACGTGGAACAGTCTAGACATTCATGTTATCATTCAAATACATAGCCAAACAGTATTTTTTAAACATGAACACACCCTTTAAGAAAAGGGTACCTTTAGGGAACATCCTCCCCATAAACAAATGAATAAATCAAAATGGACATTCAAACTGAATATGAGAAAATGAACACGAGAGGTATAGTGAAATTTTCAGGCTTAAAGGACAAGTAATAACTGATAAATTACCTAATAAATTTGTCTTTGTAGAAAATATACTTACAGGAACCAAAAAGAAGAATTGGTGATTCACACAAAGATGCCTGAGCAAATCAATCATCAATCATCAAGACAAAAATATGCTGCTATAGGGCTGGGAATGCAGTCTAGTGGTAGAGTTCTTGCCTAGCATGCATGAAGCACTGGGGTCGATTCTCAGCACCACATATAGAGGAAAAGCTGGAAGTGGTGCTGTGGCTCAAGTGGGAGAGTGCTAGCCTTGAGCAAAAAGAAACAGTGCTCAGACCCTGAGTTCAAGCCCCAGAAGTGGCAAAAAAAACAAATTTTTGCTGCTATACTTCACCACTTGACTCTTCAGTAAACAACAAAGTTGAATACTATCCAAACAATATTATCTGATCACAACTTATAAATCCTAACAAAAACTGATGTTATAAATCAAGATGGAGCCCTAGAGGCTTCTTATTTTGAAATGTGTACTAAATAAAACACTTTTTTAAGTTGAAAATTAATTGCCTCTGGTGATCCTGTCCCCAAGAAAGGGACAGAATTTTATTTAAAAATTTTTGGTGACATAAAGGATTTTAAGATACAGTATTCATAGCTACTTGAACTTAATTATATCCCAATATGAATTCTAAACTCTAGGTTAAAAAAAAAACATTGTTATATGGTCAAGAGTATAGCTTAAATGTTGAGTGTATAGGTTCAAATCCCCAGGAGCAAACAATCAAACAAAAAAGTTATATAAAACTGTTGTATCAGCTACATAATTTCCTTCAATGTAGACTAGTAGTCAAATACAATTTACAAATATAAGACCAATTCGCATTTAGATCATTATAAGAAAAGGATTATGTATTTACATCTTTTGATCAGGATTTTCACCTTTTGATGTCTGCATGATCTCAAACAAAGAATATGATGGACAGCAGTAACAATGCCCACTACTGTTATAGATGTTTTAGAAAAGAGGCATTCATCCCTCAAAAGGTCCAGAAGAGACAAAAGCAAATATACTATTTATATGCATGATATACCTAGCAATACAAAAAAAACTTGAAGTTATTAACAATATATACTATTCATTCATACAAAATATAGTTAAAATTACATAAAGATACAATATG
Organism: Perognathus longimembris pacificus; assembly: GCF_023159225.1. Lineage (NCBI taxonomy): Eukaryota > Metazoa > Chordata > Mammalia > Rodentia > Heteromyidae > Perognathus > Perognathus longimembris. The sequence goes on along the minus strand of NC_063169.1, from coordinate 14,414,634 downwards.
AATAACCTTATAAGTACAATGGGTAATACGCCAATAAGCATTTGATAAATGATTCATTTAATTCCTCCTGTGAGAAAAGAAGTAGTCACTTGAATTCTGTAAGCAAAAATGTAATTTCAAACAAGTCTGAAAACATGCAACCCAACACACACATATATCTAGTAGAAACAAGTAAAATCTAAGCCTATGTTCAAAATCATCATCTTATTTGTAGAACATTAAGAATGCTTTTTTTCTGGATTTAGATTTTTGGATAGTATTATGATTAATCTGACATAGCTAAATAAACTACATTATTCACATACTTACATTAAAAATGACCTACTAATTTCCTTACCAAATAACTATCAAGCAGTCAAAATCAAGTGCCTAAATACCTTGAGTTTAGTTTTAAAGTAATACAATTTTTAAAACTATAAACATTTTCACCATGTTTCAATGTTTTTATTTATATTGGAGAACTTATAATATAAAAACAATTTAGCTATTAGACTACCACATTCTTCTACTATTCTCAATAAAGTAGTGGGATAAACTGAGCAAATCATAGCAATAAAGAAAGATTACAATATCAGTTGTCACCTGGTCCTGTCATAGCTGAAATACAAAAAATAGGACATTTCCAATAGGTTCACTAGATAAAAGTGAAAGGAGAATCTCACTTTTCTTACAATAAGGATAAGTATATATAAATCTGAATATGAAGTGTAAATTGCCTTGCAGCCATTAACTATTGTAATAAACAGAAGGTTTTTGTTTGCTGGTTTCTTTTTGTAAAAAGCTCTGAAACAGAAGGGGAAAAGGTAACTAAATGTCAATCAATTATTGATCCAATGGCCTAATAGAAGAAGTAGCAAGACAGTCACAGATAACCCTAATACTTTCTTTTTTAATCTCCAATCATTTCTTTGAGAGGGGCAAGTAAAATTAACTCAGGTTTAAAAGTATCTTACCAGGGTACCAGTGGTTCACACTTTTAATACTAGGTACTTAGGTGGCTGAGAGCTGAGGATCGAGACTCAAAGCCAGCCTAGGCAGGACAATCCATGGATATTCCTAGTAAACTTCAAAAAGTCAGAAGTGGAACTGTGGCTCAAGTAGCAGAGCTCTATCCTTAAGTAAAAAAGATAAGGGACAGGGCTGGGGATATGGCCTAGCGGCAAGAGCGCTTGCCTCGTATACTTGAAGCCCTGGGTTCGGTTCCCCAGCACCACATATACAGAAAATGGCCAGAAGTGGCACTGTGGCTCAAGTGGCAGAGTGCTAGCCTTGAGCAAAAAGAAGCCAGGGACAGTGCTCAGGCCCTGAGTCCAAGGCCCAGGACTGGCAAAAAAAAAAAAAAAAAGAGTAGGAAAAGAAAAAAAAAAAAAAAGATAAGGGACAGCATGCAGGCTCTGAGGTCAAGCCTCAGCACTGGCACAAAGAAAAGAAGGTATATAAGGTGTACTAACATGAAGTTAGCAAGCTTCACAGTATAAATGAAAACGTCAGTTCTTCGTATGTTAGATCATGGGCACAGAGCATGAACCACTCAACACAACTAGCTGTATGACTACTAATACTCACTGCAGTATCACTGTATTATTCCGATACTGTACTAGTCCTACTGGGCCATGCTGGGGTAGGAAGCCTTCCTGTGTCTCTTAGATCACCTTAATTAAATACGTTAGGTACAAAATGGATTCTCATTCCCAGATAATCCAGAGTGACAATATATCAATGTAAAGCAAAAGTCTAACCACAAAAAGAAATTGTTTTCTTGCTGACACTACACATACATGATTTAGATGTGAAATGAAACATCATGAGAGGATAAACAACTACATAAAATTGCAATTAGATATTTATTACCTGGTCTTGGTAGGTTAAGTTTAACTATAGTATCAAGGCTGTAGAGTAAGCAGTCCTCAAAGGTATTACAAAATGACAAATGTTCCCAAGTTTATAAAAATTGCTAATGACTATATGAAAGATAAAAATCGCAGAAGGGCTGGGGTTATGGCCTAGTGGCAAGAGTGCCTGCCTCGGATACACGAGGCTCTAGGTTCGATTCCCCAGCACCACATATACAGAAAACGGCCAGAAGCAGCGCTGTGGCTCAAGTGGCAGAGTGCTAGCCTTGAGCGGGAAGAAGCCAGGGACAGTGCTCAGGCCCTGAATCCAAGGCCCAGGACTGGCAAAAAAAAAAAAAAATCGCAGAGGAAAATGTTCTCTTGAGTATTTACTAAATTAAACAACAACACATAAAAGCTCATGCAGAGAAAAATACTGCTTAAATATTTTAAAGACACGAGGCACAATAGAAATATTTATATTTTCTTTACTTAAAAAAATAGGTTTTCAAGTTAATGTAACATATACAACTTCAGTAACTATACACTTTGTATATATAACATAAGCATTTTTTCATCAGAATTTTAAATTATCTGACTTCTTCACTATTACTACTTAAAATACCATTCTCCTGGTCCCTGAGTAGGTAGACTAGGGATCCTTCCCCTTCATGAATAAAAAATAATGAGAAAGCTAAAAAGGAAAGAAATCATAGAAAGGGGACTTTCTTATACTCGTCAAGAGATTTTCAACAAACTTTATAACTTTTCCAGTGATGAAAGTGCATCCTGAGTGGAAAACTAATGTACACAGCAAATGTTTGGGTCAATCTCAAATCATTTAATTGAAAGCAGTGACTAAGACCAGCTGTGCCCAATATAGTGATAAATTGCAAAGCAAGAAAAGCCAAACACAAAGCTACATTATCCATATCAATTCTCAAAATAGCACTGAACAAAGTAAAAAGGAATAGATATTCAATAACAAGGCCCTAAGCAAAAATCAAAATTGGATGTGATTACTTAAGATGTGACTAAAAAGCCACAAAAGCATCTTTATTTTTATTAAATCATTCTGCTGACATCATTTATGAAATGTGCAGATAACTTATAGATTAAGAAAAATTGTTAACTCATTAACCAGTGACTAGACAGAGCTTCATTAGAAACCTGTCCACCTAAAAACCTACTGAGACTTTGAGCCCTTATCTGGTGTCTACCAGAAAACATTATCCGGTTGTATTAGGAAAAAATAACAGTGATAAGACTTTTTATTTGTGGTCACATTTCCCAGAAGCTCTAAATTTTATTTTTTTAAAAATCTAGCACTGAAATAAAACTACTTTGAATATAAAGATAGTTATGGATATTTAGTCAAAATACCTTTGTGCCTCAAAAATGAATGCAGACATTTTTAATTAAATATACATGGCTAGCTGGTAACTCCCTGGTGAGAAGCTTGGAAGTGGGCTAAAGATAGTAAGAGAACTAAAGAATAAGCACTGTTCCTAACCAGTCTATAATTTCAGCTGATATACCATTGTCAAACCATTGCTTTTTATTTTCAGGAGCATAAATCAACCCAAGTAACTTTATACTGCTTAAGAAGGTTCCTATTCATCTTCATAAATTTGGAAATATGAAGTTTACTGTCAACAAAATAAACTACTTAAAATGGGAGATGAGTATCTAAATTCATTCTGCTATGTAATAGTGCATGTAAATTTACATTGAGCCAGGTGCCAGTGGCTCATGCCTGTAATCCTAGCTACTCAGAAGGCTGAAATCTAAAGATCATGGTTCAAAGCTAGCCCCATCAGGAACGTCTGTGAGACTCTTATCTCAGAAAAAGCTGGAAATGGAACGATGGCTCAAGTGGTAAAGTGCTAGCCTTGAGCAAAAGAAGCTCAGGAATAGTGCCCAGGCCCTGAGTTCAAGCCCCAAGACACACACACACACACACACACACACAAATAAAAATTTACCTGAGAATTTCTGTAATTTCTCAGCCTGTATATATTCTAGATTTCTTCCCTATATTTGATATTTTGATAACAGATGTAATTATGTTTAAATTTTGCTAGTACTTGGTTTCAAATTCAGGGTGTTGTGCTTACTAGGCAAGTGTTCTATCATTTGAACCACACTTTCTAGCCCTGCATTATTTTTCTACTTTTAGCCTTATTTTTCTGATAAGGTCTCTTCTCTCTCCTCCCTCTCTTGCCCTAGTAGTATATTCAACTACTAAAATCTATATGAAAAACCTATGAACAAAAAATAAAACTAGGATCCAAATTACAAATTTTTTGAGTAGAGTTAAAAGCACTATTTTCTATTCCCTCTGTCCATAGGGGATATATTAACTAGCTATTATGTATATCATCTATGCAGTACAGAAAATAATATTTGTGCTTCCCCTGTATGTATAGTGACAAATTTCATGAATTCAAAGTGTTTAAAAAAAAAAAAAAAAGAAAGGGGGCTGGGGATATGGCCTAGTGGCAAGAGTGCCTGCCTCATATACATGAGGCCCCGGGTTCAATTCCCCAGCACCACATATACAGAAAATGGCCAGAAGTGGCGCTGTGGCTCAAGTGGCAGAGTGCTAGCCTTGAGCAAAAAGAAGCCAGGGACACTGCTCAGGCCCTGAGTCCAAGCCCCAGGACTGGCCAAAAAAAAAAAAAAAAAAAGCTCATGCAATGTGATTTATTTTTGTGGCTGAACTTACTGTCTTGTGACCATTTTGGCAGGCCACATGCAGCGCGGTCTGCCCCATTGCATCTTCAACATCAACATCACTGACGTGCTGCACAAGGTCATGGAGTAGTTCTGTTCGTCCATTCACAGCCAGCCAGTGTATCTGTGAAGCCATTCAGTCATTAACGTTTGTGAAAGAGTGTTCATAGAAAAAAGCTTGAAGGTAAATAATGCTATTCTTTTTCAACTGAGCATGATATTCAAACTAAAAATATTTTAAGCCTAGTAAGTTTGTCCCTATTTTATATACAAAAAATACAAGCATCGGGGCTAGGAATATGGCCTAGTGGCAAGAGTGCTTGCCTCCTACACATCAAGCTCTAGGTTCGATTCCCCAGCATCAGAAGCGGCCAGAAGGGGCGCTGTGGCTCAGGTGGCAGAGTGCTAGCCTTGAGCAAAAAGAAGCCAGGGACAGTGCTCAGGCCCTGAGTCCAAGGCCCAGGACTGGCCAAAAAAAAAAATAATAATACAAGCATAAAGATATAGATATACTATTATGGATTATAAAACTAAAAAGTCAAAATAGAAAGTCTCATACACTGAAGATAAATACTCTGCTTCTTAGATGATCCTGGACTCTTAAGCAAGTTTACCTCTAGAGAAAAGGTGTCTACTTCTTTCCTAGAAGCACACTAAATCAATAAGTGATTAACACAGTACTGTTCACCTCTATAATCCTAGCCACTCAGGAGGCTGAGATGTGAGGATCATGGTTCAAAGCCAGAAGCCAGCCCAGGCCTAAAAGTCCTCTGCTAGTTATATTCTACCTCCAATTAACCACCAGAAAACCAGAAGGGGCACTATGGCTCAAGAAGTAGAACACTAGCCTTGAGCCCAAGCACGGAGTTCAAGCCCCAGGACTGGCAAAAAAAAAAAAAAAAAAATCTACAAGTACTATCTAAGGAATGTTAAATTCAATTTAATAGATAAAAGCATGATTTCTGCCTTGACATGAAAATAACTGCTCAATAACCAGATAAATCTAGTATCTCTATTCCTAAAATAATGCTCCATTAAACAATGACAATTTAGTTAAAATTTTAAGAAGTCAATAATCCCTACAGCAATATTCCTTACCACCACCTTATAACATGTATGTGGACTAAAAATATAGTTATTGAGCCAGGCTCCAATTAACCACCAGAAAACAGGAATTGGCTAAGGGAACAGAACTAGCTAGCCTTGAGCCAAAAAAGTTCCATGTCCAAACCCTGAGTTCAATCCCCACAACCAACTACGGTTATTTCTGTAAAGAAAATAGTAAGAACAAAATGAGTAACGAGTCTTAAAAAAATATGGATCAAAATGCTAATGCTAATTATCTCTGAGTTTTCTCATTCCCTGTTACTTTCTTTTCTTCTCTACCTAACCATAGTTCTCCTACAATAAACCTATTAAAAGTCCTGAAAAAGACAATAAATAATGGCTCACTTAAAATAAACTAATAACACACTATGACAGAAACCTAAGAGGTCCCTTGAAAATCAGTGACAAAAGCTAGGAAAAAATGTCTTCAAAATTAAGTGAAAATCTGAAAAAGAGATGGGATAAACACAGTAAACTATATTCACTATGTTTCATTTCATTTCACATAAATGAAAACTATACCTTAAAGTATTCTGAACCGGGGATGGGAATATGGCCTAGTGACAAGAGTGTTTGCCTCGTATACATGAAGCCCAGGGTTCAATTCCCCGGCACCACATATATAGAAAATGGCCAGAAGTGGCTCTGTGGCTCAAGTGGCAGAGTGCTAGCCTTGAGCAAAAAGAAGCCAGGGACAGTCAGTGCTCAGGCCCTGAGTTCAAGCCCCAGGACTGGCAAGAAAAGAAACAAAAAACAAGTATTCTGAACCTTCTTCATTAGAGAATAAGTAACTTGTACTATACTTTGCATTACCATCATATTCAAAATTACTTTTAAAAGTATGTATTAAAAATCTCAGATAGGGGCTGGGGATAAGGCCTAGTGGCAAGAGTGCTTGCCTTGTGTACATGAGGCCCTGGGTTCGATTCCCCAGCACCACATATACAGAAAAAGGCCAGAAGTGACACTGTGGCTCAAGTGGCAGAGTGCTAGCCTTGAGCAAAAAAGAAGCCAGGGACAGTGCTCAGGCCCTGAGTCCAAGCCCCAGGACTGGCCAAACAATAAAAAATTTAAAAAAATAAAATCTCAGATAAAATTAATAGCTTACTGCTGTAAGGCCTTCATTATTACAAATGTTGACATCAGCACTGTATTCTAGTAATTTACTCATGCATTTCTTCTGTCTGAAAAACAAAAGACACAGGCATAGATGACTGGTACTAGTACATCACACAAAGCAAAATACAATCAGCATTAATTGAGGGTATCATAATATCTGTATTTGCAATTTATATCCACAGTATGTAACACTACCTGAAACAAAATAAAAACTGTATTTATGACCCAAAGGTAACAGAAAAGATGGCATACATCAGATTTACCATGTCACTTGGAAAAATTCATCATTCAAATTGCAGACATTTCTAGTTTGGCTAAATAAAGAGAACTGTAATTTTCATTAGAAACAGAAGAAACTCCAAGTCTAGTGAGTGAGGAATGGATATAGCAAAATATCAGTGTTACACCTAATATTCTTAATTGCAAAATATTTAAGATAATACTAAGATTAGTTATAAAAACATTACCAGAAATTAATAAAATGCATACACATGCATCCCTGTATAAGCCTTTTTCTATTAAGTGACAAAATATACATAAAAAATCCACCTGAACCATTCCAAAGCATACATTTTGTGGTCTTCTACTCAGCATAAAATCTCCTAAGTCCATCTTGTTGCAGTATAAAGCAGAAATCTCTTCTTTTTAAGGCTGAATAATATTCCATCATAAGCAAATACCTCATTTTGCTTACCATTCATCAACTGATGGACATTTAGGTGAATCCATCTTAGTTATTATAAACAATGCTCCTGGGTAGATTGGTATGTATTTATCTGAGACTCTGTTTTCTATTCTTTTGGGCCCATACCACAAAAGTGGAATTTATAGGTCACACAGTAATTCCATTTTGAATTTTTAAAGACTATCATATTATCTCTACATCATTTGACATTCTCATCAAGTGCACAAACATTCTAATTTCTCCATATTCTAGCCAATATTTGTTATTTTCTTTTTTATACCAGTCATTCTAATGAGGCCAAGTTATCTCAAAGTAGTTTGTATGTCCCTAATCATTATAGTGAACATCTATCTTATATGCTTATAGTATCATTTGAATCTTTGGAGAAATATCTATTCAAGTAAGTCCTCTTCCCACTTCTTTTTTTTAACAATAAAATGCTATAATTTACTGTTCTGCCAATTTTGAATTCTCTACCCACCTCATCTTACTAGCAATTTCCTTTCGCCTGATTCCTAACTATATCCATTCAATATGTATCTTTCAATTCCTGTTACCTAAATGAAACCTCAGACTCCTCTGATGGTTTATTATCTACCAGTATTCTTCACATGGCAATCAAATATGAGACATTTGGTCTGAAATGACTGAGTAAATATAAACCATGAAATGAGATTTGTAATCTGGGTAAAAAGTTTAATGTATAGCATATATATGTATGATTAAATCTCCGTTTTCATTTGTCTGGCTCTTTCACTTTCTGGGTAGTTCCTCCCCATGTGCCCTCCCTCCCCCCAGCCCTGAGTCATACTTCTACCCTTTTTGCTTTACTTAATTTTTAAATAGGGTCATGTGTTTTTGCCTAGACCAGCCTCAAACTATTATCCACCTACTTATGCCTCATACATAGCTGACATTATAGGCATGTGCAACACACCTGGCCCTCATATAAACATTTTTAAAAGAAAAGGGAACAAATCACTTATTTCACTTTGGTTTGGGGACCTGAAAACAAATTAAACATTTGAAAGCAGCATTATAATCAAAGAAATGAAAAAAAAATAAAGCTCTGAATAAACCTTTAATTTCAAATATTTACCAAATTTTTATCCAACATATTGTTATGAAAACCTTAGAAATAAATTCTGAGTAAGCATAATAAGCACATAGATAATAATATGAAAATGAATATTTTTAAATGCATTTGTATTTGTCTGTTTCTATATAAGCAGGTAGATTTCTAAAACCTAATCAGAAGCTGACATGAACTGGCCTAGTTCTGAAACAGTTAAATGAGAACTAAACAAGAAAATAGATCCAATAACATTCAGGGTAGGACTACTGAAAAAAGCAGTAATATGTAATGTTCCCTTCCCCCAAAATCTTCTGTTTTTAGCAAAAAAGATTACCCAAATAAAACCTAAAAACAGAAGTAAAAATTACACTTTGCAGAAAATGTCATTATAATACAAGCAATGAACTTACATAAATATACCTTCAAGAATAAAAACATATAATACTTAAATATGCAACTATGAATCATAAAATAATGGTTATTTATGAAATGAGTTGTATCTAGTTTTTTTTTTGGCCAGTCCTGGGCCTTGGACTCAGGGCCTGAGCACTGTCCCTGGCTTCTTCCCGCTCAAGGCTAGCACTCTGCCACTTGAGCCACAGCGCCGCTTCTGGCCGTTTTCTGTATATGTGGTGCTGGGGAATCGAACCTAGGGCCTCGTGTATCCGAGGCAGGCACTCTTGCCACTAGGCTATATCCCCAGCCCTGTATCTAGTTTTAAAAGTACATTTATATAAGAGATTTTAAATACACAGATCATTTTTTAACTTTTCCCAAAGCAAATATTTGGGGAGTGGATAAGTCATCAAATCCAGGTAAACTTGCTCAAATATATTAAGTCAATACAACTGATAATACAATGGTTACTTAAGCAGAATAAGATTTACCCATTTCTAGCTGCCAAATGGAGGGGAGTACAGCCTGATATGTCTTGATAGTTAGGATCCGCTCCTTTCTTTAACAGAAGAACTAAGCATTCCACCGATCCACAACTAAAACAATATTTAAACAAAGTTCAGATACAATCAACAGCTACTCTTGCCAAATCTTAAACCAATTAAAAACCAACATTTTCTGAGTGTGTGTGTATGTGTGTGTGGGTGTGTATATACCCACGCGCGCACACACACGCAAGTGTTCTGATTCTAGATCTTGAACTCAGGGCCTTTGTGCTGTCCCTGAGTTTTGTGCTTAGGGCTAGCTAGTGCTCTACCACTTGATCCACAGCTATACTTTCAACTGTTTGGTGGTTAATTGGAGATAAAGGTCTCACGTACTTTTGTGCCCAAGCTGATTTCAAACCACAATCCTCAGATCTCAGCCTCCTGAGTAACTAGGATTACAAGCATGAAACACCTGTACCTAAACACTATATTTTTAAGATCTATATATACACATGTTTTTATTGTGCTGGTTCTAGGACTTGAACTCAGAACCTGGGCACTGTCCCTGAGCTTCTACTTTGCTCAAAGCTACCATTCTACCACTTGAGCCATAGCTCCTCTTCTGTTTTTTGATAGTTAATGGGAGAAAAAGAGTCACAGACTTTTCTGCCTAAGCCAGCTTTTAACTGCAATCCTCAAATCTCAGCCTCCTGAGAGTAGCTAGAATTACAGGTGTGAACCACTGGCATTAACTTCTGTCATAAATAGTAAATATCCTCTATTTTCAAAATGGTACACTGTATTATGAAAGCTATGAAGTCTTTGACAAATTCAATTGAAATAAAACAGAGGAAATTAGCTTTCCAGAAGCTAAGAGTATCACAAGTAATCAATTTCAAGACACTTGCCCTAAATCCTGGAAAGGAGATGTTAATTAATATCTTATACAAGTAGAAGACCATGGATTAAAAATAAATCATACTCCTGCATAAGTAAATAACACAAAGCCAATGACTTCACATGGAGTTTAGCATATCCCTTTTATTCTGTATATTTCTAGGATAAAAGGACAATTTGGTAAATCCACACATTACATACAACTAATATAGAACTAGCAGAGATAAAAGGAATACGAAACCTAAGTTCAATCCAAAATTAACTATTTACCCAGAGACACAACACATAGCACACTATGCCCTATAGGATAAAGAACTACCATCCTCATCTCTCCCCACACTATGAGACCACATGGATTCAAAGCTTATGTTGTACTCTAGAGACCAAAGTTTAGCCCAAAACAGTTTTAGTCTTACTTTGCTGCAATGTGAAGCAAGCTTCTTTTCACACGTCCAAATGCATAATTGACATCAAATTTTGAATTTGATAGTAGTTCAGAAACAGATCTATAAAACTCAAAAAATTAAAATCAATCAATATATTTAAAAAATAGGTGTTTGAAAACATAATACATCAAGTTAACAGGTCCCTTAGATACTCTTACTAATTATTTAATGATCCTGTCCTTATCAGCCAAAAATCAAGGCATATTAGTCAGCAAAATATCATCCAAACTCCAACAGCCAGAAATAATGGCACACACCTGTAAATCTCTGCACTGGAAAGATTAAGGCAGAAGATCTCAAGTTTGAAGCCAGCCTGTGGACTACTGTCTAAAAAATAAAAATAGAACCATAAGGCACTAATGTCTCACACCTATAATTCTAGCTACCCTAGTCAGGAGGACTATGACAGGAAGCCACCTAGATTTTTTAAAGATGTTCATAAGCCACCTCCCTCACCCCATGTCAATAGAAGAAGCTGGGTATGGTGGTACACACGTCATTCCAATTATGGCAGAAAACACAAATAGCAGGATTACAGTCCAGTGTAGTGTAGGCAAAAAGACCCTATTCAAAAATAACCAGAGCAGAAAGGACTAGAGATATGGCTCTGCAGCAGAACACCTGACTAAACAAGCACGAAGCCCTAATTTAAATTTAAAACCATATACCTCTAACAGTAATAATAAAAATAAATAAAACTGCCTCGACCAATAAAGCTGAACTGAAAAGGCTTCCTGATCTGCCACTCAAACAGTACTATGTTACTTGTTCTGAGAGCACTTAAATGTAAGTTACTTCAGTTCTCTATAGGTGCTTGAGGAGCAAAGGAAATATACTTGGCTGCTTCCTTTTCCAAAAGTGAGCCCATCTATATTAATATTATCCAAATTAAGTTAGTCAGACAAAAACTTGTTTGTTTTGCTGGTATTAGGGCTTAAACTCAGAGCACTGCTCAGCTGGCACTCTATAATTTAAGCCATGCCTACAGCCAGCTCTTTTTTTTTTTTGTTTTTGCTGGCTATTTTGGATATGGAGTCTCATGTACTTTGCTGCCCAGTCTGCCTTTGAACTTCAGTCCTCTAGATCTGTCATCTAAGTAGCTGGGATTATAGGAGTGTGCCACCATGTACCTGGCTTAAAAACAGTTTTTAATTATACCAGACAGGAATTCAAAGCAAAAAAATAGCATTCAAAATTATTTACCAAAACAGTTTCTCTTCATTTTTTTTCTTTTTATGTATACCAAACTACCCAGTGAGTAATCACTGAGAACTGACTCCTGTGTTACAATCCCTTCATAGCCAGATAACCATTTATATATTCCCTTAAAAATGGTATACACACTACATTAATAAAAAGAACATCAAAGTAGAAGCACATGAGGAAAGCTCCTCTGCCCCAATCTCTTGCTACGAGTATTAGTAGTAATTTTTAAGAGATCCTTACAATATTTTTTCTCTCAGCAACCAACCAAAACCTTTAAATTCTAAACCTTCATTAAAGAAATCCCTTTCCATAAAAGTTTACAGCTTAGTTATGAATCTTAGAAAACTCTTGTTTCTTATTTCACAATAATAAATTATAATAGAGAAGTTAAATAAATCAGCACTCAACAAAGGACATAGCTCACAAGATAAACAGAAAGCCCACAGATTGGGAGAAGATCTTTACCGGCCATTCAACAAAGGCCTCATATCTAAAATATATGTAGAACTAAAAAAATTACCTTCATCCAAAACAAAACCGCAAAGAACCAATAGCCCCCTCATCAAGTGGGCTAGAACTTAAAAAGAGACTTCTCTGACGAGGAAATGAGAATGGCCAAGAGATATATGAAAAAGTGCTCTACATCACTGGCCATAAAAGAAATGCAAATCAAAACAGCATTGAGATTCCATCTCACCCCAGTAAGAATGTCCTATATCAAGAAAACTAACAATAACAACTGTTGGAGGGGATGTGGCCAAAAGGGAACCCTACTTCATTGTTGGTGGGAATGTAAACTGGTTCAGCCACTCTGGCAAGCAATATGGAGATTCCTCAGAAGGCTAAACATAGAACTCCCCTATGACCCAGCAACACCACTTTTGGGTATCTATCCAAAAGACCACAAACATAATCACACTAAACCCACTAACACAACAATGTTCATCGCAGCACAATTTGTCATAGCTAGAATCTGGAACCAACCCAGATGCCCCTCAGTAGACGAATGGATCAGGAAAATGTGGTACATATACACAATGGAATTTTATGCCTCTATCAGAAAGAATGACATTGCCCCATTTGTAAGGAAATGGAAGAACTTGGAAAAAGTTATACTAAGTGAAGTGAGCCAGACCCAAAGAAACATGGACTCTATGGTCTCCCTTATAGGGAATAATTAGTACAGGTTTAGGCAAGTCACAGCAGAGGATCACAGGAGCCCAATAGCTATACCCTTATGATCACATAAGATAATGCTAAGTGAAATGAACTCCATGCTATGGAAACGATTGTTATATCACAGTTATAACTACTTTCAATGTGCCATATGTAACTGTAGCCTCTATTATTGATGATCTTCTTGTACCACCTTCCTGTGGTTGTACCTACACTATCTCTGTATTTTATCTGAGTATATTGGAAACCGTGTATACTGGTATTAGAACTAGGAAATTGGAAGGGAATACCAAAATCGAGAGACACAGGATAAAAAAAGACAAACAACTACAAAACCAATACTTACAAACTGTTTGGTGAAAATGAACTGAACAACTGAACAACTCATGGTGGGGGGGGGGAGGGAAAGGGAGAGGGGGGAGGGGTAATGAGGGACGAGGTAACAAACAGAATGTACAAGAAATGTATCCAATGCCTAATGTATGAAACTGTAACCGCTCTATAATTCAATTTGATAATAAAAATAAATAATCGGCCCTCAAGACAGTATGTCTAAACTGTGGGTCTGTATGTGTATATATACGTATAATATTTAGAGCTTATATTTCTCAAAAATTATAAATTTATGAATCACTCACCTGTGCTGATCAGCCATAACCATTGGCATTAATGTGTAAACAGCAGTTTCATTATCTGAGTTTAGAAAGAAAAAAAACAGACAAAGAATTATTGTAAGTTCACCTTATTCACAGGTTTATTACTCTGGGTTGACCAAACATAATAAAATAAAAAATCCCACACACACATTACAAAATTCAGTTGATTCAGTGAAGGTGCAAGCCAGTCTCCTCTTTTGATCCATTGTTTTAAAACTCTATGCATACTGAGCATTTGTGGGTTTTCAACTGAGAACTCCTTGGAACCAGCCACGTATGGATACTAAGGATCTACAATTTATCTCCTATTTTTTTCCAAGGTGGTATTTCAGGGGTCGTTTGTTAGGTTTTGGCTTTTTTGTCCATTGTGGGGCTTTAACTAAAGAACTGAACAGGTCCCAGAGTCTTTCCCCTCAAAGCTAGTGCTCTACCACTTTGAGCCACAGCTCCACTTCCAGTTTTCTGGTGATTAACTGGAGATAAGAGTTTCGAGGACTCTTGTCATCCTCTGCTGTGACTTGCCTAGACCTGTGCTAATTATTCCCAATAAGGGAGACCATAGAGTCCATGTTTCTTTGGGTCTGGCTCACTTCACTTAGTATAATTTTTCCAAGTCCTTCCATTTCCTTACAAATGGGGCAATACAGCAGAGGATGACAAGAGCCCAATAGCTATCACATAAGATGATGCCAAGTGAAATGAACTCCATTTTATGGAAATGATTGTTATATCACAGTTGTAACTACTTTCAACATCCCATGCGTATCTGTAGTTTCTACTGTTGATGATGTTCGTGTATCACCTTCTTGTGATTGTATCTACACTATCTCTGTAATCTTATCTGAGTGTATGGGAAACAGTGTGTACTGGTATTAGAATTAGGAAATTCAAAGGGAATACCAAAATTGAGATACAAAGGGTAAAATAAGAGAAACAACAACAAAAGCAATACTTGCAAAACTGTTTGGTGTAAGTGAACTGAACACCTCAGGGGGGGAAAGGGGGAGGGGGCAGGGGGGTATGAGGGACAAGGTAACAAACAGTACAAGAAATGTATCCAATGCCTAACGTATGAAACTGTAACCTCTCTGTACATCAGTTTTATAATAAAAACTTAAAAAAAAAAGAGTTTCAAGGAGTTTCTTGCCTGAGCTGGCTTCAAAGTGCAATCCTTAGATCTCAGACCTTCTAAGTCAAGAGGATTACAGGTATGCGTTATGAGCATACAGCTTAGTTTTTCTTTTTTTTAACTCTATATAAGAAGTGAGAGAAGGTGGAAAAAAGGAACAGTGCAGAATAACAGAGATGATGCAAAATTCCAAACATTACAGAACTTCTGCTTATCCCTTTTACATCATCACAAAAAGAGCTTTTCTACCGAATTCAAAGAGAAAACTGGACATGTTTTCTGTACTGCTTTTTATTGTAATTATAAAGTAGTTGTGCAAAGGGGTTATAATTCCATAATGCTTTCTGTACTTTTTACATGTGAAAATTTATTTCCAAAGGGGTATTTTTCTAGACATCAAATTTTATCATACATATGCAATAGTTTGGGGGAATGGTAAGTGTTAAGAATACTGAAGATATGAATGTTAGTTAAACCCTTAAATAGTTAAAACCTTATGTAGGTACTTGCTTCTTATATTTTATAGATGCATTTATGAAACATCTAACCCTCAATTTTTCACTTATCACTTTACATCAGATATATACTTTAATCTTTTATAAATTCAGAGAAATATGACCCAAAAGTTAAAAATCCACAATTATGATGACATAGTATACTTATGCACTCTTAACCAGTATTTTGTATTTATCGTTATGGTCTATTAATGGTCATTCTCATGTCACTTTGAAAGCTTATGTTCCTTAAGACATTATTTACATAGAAGTAACTTTGACAGACCTAATTTTTCCCTTTAAAATGCTGATGCTAAAATGGGTTAAAGATTGAGAAAAACAACATTCGCATACAATCAAAATATATCCCAAAAATATTAATTGCAATAGAAAAATAATACATTTGTAGTAAAGAATTCAGCAGATTCTACTCTGTAACACTATTAGAAATAATTTATATAACATGTAACTCTAATATCTGTGGAGAAAGACATACCATTCTTATAGACTTGCCAAAAATGTGTTTGGTTTACCAAATCGAGAAAGTATCTGCCAGGTGCTGGTGGCTCACACCTGTAATCCTAGCTACTCAGGAGGCTGAGATCTGAGGATCTTGATTCAAAAGCCAGCCAGCCTGGGAAGGCAAGTATGTGAGACTCTTAAGGCAAGTATGTGAGACTCATCTCCAATTAACCACCAGACAACTGGAAGTGGCACTGTGGCTCAAGAAACAGAATAGCCTTGAGCTGAAGAGCTCAGGGACAGTACCCAGGCCCAGAGTTGGACTCCTCAGCACCACATACAGAGAACAAGCTGGAATTGACACTTTTGCCAAAATGGTAGAACGTGAGCCTTCAGCAAAAAAAAAAAAGAAGAAGCCAGGAACAGTGCTCAGGCCCTGAGTTCAAACCCCAGAACTGGCCAAAAAAAAAAGGACTGAAGAATTATAGAAGGTGAGGGAAGATACTGCCTGAAGAAGAAAAACAAGGGAGGGGGTAACAATGTTTGACTAGAAATATACTCATTACCTTACATTTTTAACTGTAAACCTTCTGTACCTTACCTTTACAATAAAATTAAATTAAATTTAAAAATAAAAAAAGAGCTGGGCACCAGTGGCTCACGCCTGTAATCCTAGCTACTCAGGAGGCTGAGATCTCAGGATCTCGGTTCAAGGCCAGCCAGGGCAGTAAAGTCCATGAGACTCTTATCTCCAATTAACCACCAGAAAACAGGAAGTGGTGCTGTGGTTCAAGTGGTAGAGCACTAGCCTTGAGCTGAAGAGGTCAGGGACAACACCCAGGCCCAGAGTTCAAGCCCCCCAACCAAAAAAAAAAAAAAAAAAAGAAAAGAAATGTATCTTCCAGGAATCCAGAATAAGAAGACAAGGGAGAGCCAGAGTCTTCAGAAGAGGCAAATCACTGCCTGATAGCTCCCTCTTCCAACCTAATTGTGCAAACGCCAAAATAAATGAACTTTTCAAAATTAAAAAAAAAGGAAATGTACTCATTACCTGACTCATGTCATTGTAATCCCTCTGCACATCATCTTTATAGTAACAATAAAGCAAATAAAAATAAAAGATGGGTCTCATTAACCTTTTGTTTGGGCTGGTTTTGAACCACAATTCTAATTTCCAGAGTAGCTTGGATTATAGACATTCGATATTATACCCAAGCTGGTAGAGGAGAAGGGCAATTTTTATTTTTTCGGGATAATTTTTTAAAGCTGATAATTCTAATCATCATTCAAACATATGCTTAAATGGTCTCAAATTCTATTTTACTAAACTATCTTCATTGTAAATATAATAATGCCTTCCACATGTGAATAATACATGTCATTCTTAAAATCCACTAAGAATCCATGTGCATAAATTGATTAACTTTTCTTTTTATCTTGAATGACTGTTCCTGTGTTAGTCCTGCCTGTACTTAATAACTTAGTAATAAAACACAAGTTTTCAACACCTCAGGGAAACAAAGCATCCAAATCGGGAAATTAAATATCTATTATTTCAGGCTATGCAATGAAGTTAATCTTAGAGTAAAAGCTGAATCTAGACTCTAATAATTTGTTTTCATTTTAATTAAACATTTATTGACTGTTGAATTCTTGCAAGGCAAAAAAAAATGTTGGCTATTTCATAAAGTTAAAGAGATCTTAGAGCTTCTGTTCAGCATTAAAATGCAAGCTTAACAATAGATTTTGAGAAAGTCCTGTACATGACCTATTTAAAAAAAGATTCAGGGCTGGGAATGTGGCCTAGCGGTAGGGTGCTTGCCTAGCATACATGAAGCCCTGGGTTCGAGTCCTTAGCACCACATATATAGAAAAAGCCAGAAGTGGCGCTGTGGCTCAAGTGGTAGAGTGCTACCCTTGAGCAAAAAGAAGCCAGGGACAATGCTCAGGCCCTGAGTTCAAGCCCAGGACTAGCCAAAAAAAAAAAAACAAAAATTCATCAGAA
Source organism: Perognathus longimembris pacificus (assembly GCF_023159225.1). Lineage (NCBI taxonomy): Eukaryota > Metazoa > Chordata > Mammalia > Rodentia > Heteromyidae > Perognathus > Perognathus longimembris. The sequence continues at coordinate 14,396,725 of NC_063169.1, read as the reverse complement.
CTTAGGAACAAAGGTTAAACAGAATGAACAATTCATTACAATGAAAGAAAATGTAAACAACATGCCTGTTTTGTCTACCAAAATGAGAAAGTTTTATTTTAAAATACTCTATAGTTTCCAATACACTAAACTACTAGTGGATCTTTTCAAGAAGTTGGGAAACTGATGTCTAAAGCCTTAAAAATGGTGATATATAATTAGATACTATTATTGTTTTAGGAACTAACCCTAAGGAAAGAGAGAGAAAATTAAGTCTTAATACAAATCTAGTCATAAAATCAGTGAGAAAAATAAAACTTAGGGCCGGTGTAAATGGTTTACACCACTTACTACTATAATCCTAGCTACTCAGGAAATGAGATCTGAGGATCACAGTTCAAAGACAGCCTGGGCAGAAAATTCTGTATCTCTGATTAACCAGCAAAAAGCCAGAAGTAGAGGTATGGCTCAAGTGGTAAAGCACCAGCCTTGAGCAAGGAAGCTAAAAGAACATGTCCTGGCTCTGAGTTCAAATTCCAATACACACACCCTTAGATTCTCTTGTATACAGTGTATGAAATCTTATAGTCATTAAGCATATTTAGTGGGTATAGAAGTTCTGATGTTTTCTACATTCAAAATAAATGGCCATTTGGAGTATGATCCTGTTTTGATAGAGAAATCACAAAATGTAAAAAAGGAAAAAAATACCAGACTCAAATTAGGTGACACAAATTGCAGTACAGTGAAATTACATATTAGGTCTTCATCAACTGATACCAATGACTTGACTGTAGGAAAGTGAGAGCTGCAATTATGTAATAGAGTCAAAGGAGGAATTTAAGAGAAAATGTTGAGGCTCAAGTGTAGTCACTAAAATCAATATTATTTTAAATCCAAGACCTGCTTCCATAATCCATAAACTCCCCAGCATCAATTCATACAAAGTTTGGGGCTTTTTTTGGGGGGAGGAGGAAAGAAAAGAACACAAACTACTTTAAAGGAAGACTTATTTACCAGATATAACCCTTTTATTCCCTCACTTGGGCACACACACACACACACCCCAAAAGGCATGACTGCCAGCTGTTCAACTGCCACTCAGACAACTGTGTTCATGAATCTAATAACAAGTCGGGGTTATTTTTTTCCCCCTTATCTCCTTTACTGCTAGCCTGTCTAGGAGTCTGCGCTCCTGAACCAAGAGTCTTGAACTACAGGGACCACGCCTTAGTTCCTGTTGGTCGGTGCACCCCAGTTCCTACCTCGCCCGCTCAACCTAAGTCTCATAGATAAATGGGTAAAAGAAGGGAAGCAGGCCAGTTATACAAAAATGTGTGTGGGCGCGCGGAAACACACAGTGACACACACTGACACACACACACACACACACCCTTTAAGGAAATGCCTGACGTTTCACAACCTTTGGTCTGCCCACCTGCTGTCACACACTTCAAAAAGCAATCCTAAACCCACCCCGCAGCTTCAACACCGTATCCTCGGGGCTGCCGCAGGACGGACCGCCACCGAAGCGTCTTCCGACGCCACAGCGTGGTGTTTACGCAGCTTTGCCAAAGCCCCCCATGGGCGGAGGGAGGAACCCGAGCCGCCGACCGGGCGGCCCCGGCCGCTCCCTCAAACTCCCGTCAATGTAAGGGGAGGTGATGGCGGGGGGGGGGCGGGGGAGGGGGCAGCAAGGGGGCGGCCCGGGGTCCCTGCCCAGACCCCCAGCTCCGGAAAGTAAACGCGAGCGTCCCCTCCGCTTTCGGTTAGTTTATCCGAGGTGACGGCGGGGGGGGGGGGGGGATATGGGACCCGGCTCGGCCCCCGCCCCACCGGCGCTCACCCTCCGGCAACTCCACGGTGCGCGCGCGGCGCAGCGAGCGCGTCAGGCGGTTAAGCTGCTCCATCGCCCTCTCCATCCTCGGCGCGGCCTCCGCGGTGCCCCCGCCGCGCCCGCGGCCTCCGCGCCCAGCGCTCTACATCCCGCCCCAGCCCCGGGCCGCGGGGCGGAGCAGCTGCTGCGCGGCCCCCGCCAGCGCTCGGCACTGGGGCAGCTGCTGTGGGCCGAGTCGTCCGTCCCAGGTTTCAGACAGCTTGCAGGACAGACCGCACTGGAAGGGGGAGGGGGATGGGGGAGGCCGAGGAAAGGACACCCGCCGCCGCCTAACCCTTGCTCACTCGCGCCTTTCCTGACGTGGCCGTCGCGTCTCTCCAGGCCTCGCGTGGCATTCTGGGAGCTGTAGTTCCAGGCTAGCGGGGCCGCTCGCTAGGGGTGGAGCCTCGCGATTTGGGAGCGGAGCTAATACGTGAGGGCGGAACCTTGAGCCTTGGGGCGGTTCCAACGCCGGGTATGTGCCCGACCTGAGTCCAGGTCCAGCCTCGCAAGACTTCGGGGCTCCAGACTTGAGTCTGAAAGCTGCGCTGCTAGGCGAATTCCTGGGCGATCTTGGGCTCCCTCCCCTCCAAAGTCGTACAGGAGCTGTCTTCTTATTTCAACATTCCTCTCTAAAGCAGATGGGTCACTTGCACGATTGTCCTTAAATCCATCACCACCAGCCTAGTTTGTTTTTGTTTTGTTTTTTTTAATAACTGTTTTAACTTTTACAGCTGTCTAATTTGAAAATAAAATCAAATTCTAGAGCAAAATAACGTGCTTCCTTCGTTGTAGTGCACAACACTATCTTAATTGTTTCTTCTGCTGATTCACTTCCTGAGGTCAGAGACCCCGTGTTCTTCTTACCTTGCTCCTTTGTGCATCTGTATTTACCCCCATCACTTCGGATCAAGCTGAAACTTTGCAGAAGATAGGAACGGCAACTTCAAACGTTTGTTTGGCACAATGTGATAAAAAGTCCCAGAGAAAAAAATTTAAAGATCAGCTTTTTTTCGATTTACAAAAAAAAAAAAAAAAAAGGATAAAGAGCCATGTGGTGGCTGGCAGGGATGTTCCTCGCCAATGCCATACTAAATCAGTCATTCCTGGCAGTGGCGTTACAGGCCCAAGGCAGCCCTTCCTAGGATGCACAACACAGTTGGTTCAGATGAAACCTAAACCCGTCTTCGAAGTAGGTAGAAGACATCAAAGCTTGGGGGGAATGACAAGGACTGTGAGCCAATGTAGGCCAGGCCCAACCTTTGCAGCCTGGCTCCACCGAAAATGATTTGGCGTAAATAACTCAGAAAGGCAGGATTCTGGCCTGGGACCATAGCACAGTGGTACGGCACTTGCCTACACGAGGCCCTAGTTTAAGTTTGCACCACCACAAGAGATATATGATAGATAGGTAGGTAGATAGGTAGGTTGGTAGGTAGACAAACAGGAAAGTTGTTTTAAACACTTGGTTTGGTAGCATATGCCTATTGTCCTCATTGCTTCTCAGGAAGCTGAGACAGGAAAATTACTTGAGCCCAGAAGACAGCCCTAGCAACATCGACCTGTCTTAAAAACAAGCAAAAATAGTCAAGATTCCCACTGCATTACAGCTTCTGACTCAATCCTTATAATCACCAACAAAGCAGTAATTTTATCTTACTCCTTTTGCCCCATGTAAGTCACCTCCAATAATATATAGGCACCAACTTCAGACTTTGTGTTCAGAGATAGGAACCTAGTAGGCTCCATTATGGACATGCTTACCAGGTGCTTCAAAGCCAGCCTGGGCAGGAAAGTCCAAGAGATTTTTATCTTCCATAAACTACCAAAAAATGCCCAAAGTGGAGCTGTGGCTCAAGTGGTAAAGTGCTAGTCTTGACTGAGCAAAACTAACTAGGGGACAGCACCCCCAAAGCTGAGATCAAGCCCCAGAACTGGCATGCATGCACACACACACACACACACACACACACACACACACACACACACACACCAGCCAAATAGCTCCTAATAGACTTTTAAAGATGAAAGAAAGGGTTTTCCCACTTCTTGTGTGGAATACCAATGCCAAGAACATGAAATGGAGGCTTTAAAAGAACACTTTGGTGTCATAAATCCATTACTAAAAGTATAAACTTTTTCACTTACGAAAATCCAGATTGGAGATGCTGCTATGTGGTCCTGCACCATGAAAATCTTTCAGTCAGTGCAAAATAGTCACAACTTTCCCTCGATTATTTAGGATGGATCTAAAGCAGCAAGCACAATATTTGATTTACTAAGGCAATAGAGGTGTGGCTTAAGAGGTAGAGCACCAGCCTTGAGTAAAAAAGTTAAGAAAGAGAAGGAGGTTCAAAGTTTGAAAGCCCCAATACAAGCACAACAACAAACAAAAGAAAATCTTATACCTTTAATAAAATATTTTTAATCCCAGGCTCTTCTGTGACCCAGATAGCTTTAGCTCTCTTTTTTTATTTTTGGCTTTATTTCTCTTTTCAAAATTGACTCTATTAAAAGTTCTCAAGCTTAATTTTCTCCATTGAAAAGAACAAACAGGTCAAAGCAATTAAGGGAAAGTACTGGGAAAGTAAACATAAAATAAGCCAAGTATTGGTGGTTCAGATCTATAATCCTAGCTACTCAGAAAGCTGAGTATGATGGGAGTAGTACATATGTAGTATATTACCATTCATCCTAAAAAGAAAGAATAAATTATTTTCTTACATTATACAGAATGATCTCTATAGGGATATGGAATGACCTCCACCATGTATTGCTGAGTAAGGGGAAGGAAATCAAGGTACAGTGCTAACATTATGACACAATAAAGACTATGCAATTGCTTCCGTGTTTACCTATGTTCAGTTAGCTGCTGACACTAGTTGCCCCCAGGTTGAAAATTAGTAGTTGGGAAACAGGAATATTATCTATCTTTTTAGAGCTTCCTACCTTTGAACCTACATAAATGCAATACTTAATGATTTTTTAAGACACAGAGAATGAGACATGAAGAATAAAGAATTTTTGGAGAGGGAAAGGGGGGGGATGAGGGAGGAGGTAACAAACAGTACAAGAAATGTACCCAAGACCTAACATGAAACTGTAACCTCTCTGAACATCACTTTGACAATAAATAAGAAAAAATTTTAAAAAGAATAAAGAATTCTTTCACAATTATTTTCATTTTACAAGCAAGTAGAGAAATGGAGCAACAGCTTGAGGAAGACATGAGGGTCTGGTAAAGCATTTTGGGGGTGGTACTAGAGATTTAATTGAGGGCCTTATGCTTAGGGAAGTGCTCTACCACTTGAGCCATACTTCAGCCCTTTTGCTTTTGGTTTGTTTTTCACGTATGGTCTTATGTTTTTGCTTAGGTTGGTCTCCAACTGTGGTTCTCCTACCCCTGAATGCCAAACTGCTGTGTTACAGTAGTGCACCACCATGCCAAACTTAACAGGCAAAATTCCTCACTATAGAAGCAGACCATTGGTAACTGTTATAGTGGGAGCATAGTTTTCTTTTTTTTATGATTTCTATTATATCATCAAATAAATAGAAAGCCAAGAGTGAAGCATGATTAATGGATATTGGCAATTAGTGAAAAGAGAAGACAGTGTGAGATAGTTAATTAGGAGTTTTAAAAGACAGGATCAACTAAAAAGCTGTACCAGATTTACTAGGACATATATTTAACATAAGGCCAGTTTGTACTGATGTTTATATTTTTATCCAGTCAAACTCAGCTGCTTGGAAATAGTTTGAGACCAGATAGAATTTGTACTTAACTAAGTCTACATATTGCAAGATGAGATGATGAGAGGAAGAGGTAATAAGAAAAATATTTAGGGGGCTGGGAATATGGCCTAGTGACAAGAGTGCTTGCCTCATATACATGAAGCCCTAGGTTCGATTCCTCAGCACCACATATATAGAAAATGGCCAGAAATGGTGCTGTGGCTCAAGTGGCCTTGAGCAAGAAGAAGCCAGGGACAGTGCTCAGGCCCTGAGTTCAAGCCCCAGGACTGGCCAAAAAAAGAGAAAAATATTTAGGATATGTGCAAGGAAGTAGCTACACTAATGAATTGAGGAATCAAAGCTGGTTAAAAGCCATAGCCATGTAGTTCAAAAAAAAAAAAAACATTTAAAAAGTAACTAGGCACTTTGGTTTGTTTGTTTAGCTGGTATTGAGCTTCAGTTCAGGGGCTTGTACTCTGGCTTGGCTTTTTCCCTCAAGGCTGGTGCTCTACCATGAGAGCACCACTCCACTTCAATTTTGTTTGTTTGTTAATTTATCTAAAGTTTTGAACTAGAGTTAACTCTGTGCTCTCACATAGTATGAGTGGCTGCCATTATCCTACCATCCTCTCCTTGCTCTTTCCAGAGTTTCTTACCTTTCTTAAATTTCTGTTCAAATTTCTCTTCATCACAGGTATTCTTACTTGTAAAGTTCATATGCCATTTACTACAGAAATCTTTTTGTGTATGTGGACCAGTGGCATGGTTTAAACTCAGGGCCTGGGCACTGTTTGTTAGTTTTCTCACTCAAGGTTGAAGTTCTACCACTTGACCCACAGCTCCACTTCCATCTTTTCAATGGTTAATCAGAGATAAAAAAAAAAATCTCAGGAATTTTCCTACCTGGGCTGGCTTCAAACCATGATCCTTAGATCTCAATCTTCTGAGTAGCTAGGATCACAGACATGAGTTATCAGCACCTGGTTCTTAAATCACACTTTCACATTATGTTCACCTGTTACCAGGATCCATTTTTTTTAATTGTCAAACTGATGTACAGAGGGGTTACAGTTTCATACGTTAGGCATTGGATACATTTCTTGTACTGTTACCTCCTTCCTCATTCCCCTCTCCCCCTCCCCCTTTCCCTCTCCCCCCATGAGTTGTTCAATTGGTTTACACCAAACAGTTTTGCAAGTATTGCTTTTGTAGTCATTTGTCTTTTTATCCTGTGTCTCTCGATTTTGGTATTCCCTTTCACTTTCCTAGTTCTAATACCAGTATACACAGTTTCCAATGTACTCACATAAGATACAGTGATAGTGCAGGTACAACCACAGGAAGAGGATACAAGAGGATCATCAACAATAGAAGCTACGGTTTCACATGGCGTGTTGAAAGTAATTACAACAGTGATATAACAGTCGTACACCAGGATCCATTTCTAACACATTTTTTTCTATAGTATCGAGGACTGAACTCTTAGTTATATATAAACTAGGCTAGCCCCCTACCACTACCAGGCAACCACACAAAAGGTTTGGGGCAAAAAGACTCAGCTCCAAGAGTCCCAACAAACTAGACTGCTACCCATTCCAACGTGCTAGTTTAAAAAAAAAAAAAGAGCAAGTGAGGCACCCATACTGGCTCACACATGTAATCCTAGCTTCTCAGAAGGCTTAGATCCTACCAGCCGGGGCAGGAAAGTCTATAAAACTCTCATCTCCAATTAGCCACCAAAATGCAAAGAGTGGAACTGTGAGTCAACTAGGAAAGTGCTAGCTTCCAGCAGAAAAGCTCGGGGACATTGCGTAGGCCCTGAGTTCAAGTCCCAGGACCAGGAAATAAGAGAGCAACATGGAGAGAGACAAGAGAGAAATAGAGAAAGGAAATTTCATCAAATGTGGCACATAAGGAAAGTAAACTAAAGGATTCTGCAACCCAAGACTGTTTTAGGAGTACTGGCATTAACTTAAGGTTTAAGAAGGGGAAGAGTTCTGTGCAGGGTCAAGAGATGTGTATATAATTAGGTGGTCCTGGTCATAGGTGTTTCCAGTAGATCATTATCCCAGGATGCTCTGATGGTGCCAGGTCACAATAAGAAAAAGTCATTTTTATCTGAGGAACAGCTTTGGGTTTTACACAAGATGTTTATCCACTGATCTTGTCTGTCTTAGAGTCTTCCTAGGTGACTAAGGCATTGGTGAGAGTAAAGACTCAGAGGCAAAAAAAAAAAAAAATTAAGTGGAAGAGAGGGCAAAATAGAGCTACTTAGGCCAGTTACCAGTGCCCTCCTTCAACTAAGGTAGGAACATAAATATTGGCTAGCATAAATTAAGTTAAGGGAGAGAAGAGCTCATATTCTAATTTCCCAATCACTTAAATTCCCAATTAAACTCCTCTCTTTGATTATGTATATTCTCTAGATATTAAATTCTCTCTGTTCTTCACTAGTTTCTTCTTCCACTATCATTCCTCTATAAAGTATAACTTTTCCTTGATGACACCTGGATCTTTTTTCCTATTCTTTGGTCAAAAATTTTTGTGCCATTTATACTTTCTCTGTGATCTCCTGAAAACAGGTATCTCCAGTCCCCTGTTGTCTCCAGATGTGTGCACATATTGACTTCTTGCCAAGTCAATTATTATCTTGAGGGCACAAATGAGGTTTTCTGGAGCAGATAGAGCTTGTTATTATTCCTTTAAAAGTAAATAATAACTATGTAGTTTTCCCATGCTCCTATTCTTACTCTTGGGATGACACAACAAAAGCCAGATGTCACTATGCAAATATTGGATATATACTGCAAGAGAGGACCCCCCCCCCAAAGTACATAAATAAAAATGATAGCTGTAGTTCTTTCCATATTAACACTTCCTTTGGACATGGAAAGGAGAGGACTCTGTATTCTCTTATAAATTAATCGCACATGGGAAAGATAAGACCATGCCTCTAGCTTTACATCCCAACGACAATGCCTCTCTGGTCCTGGCTCTCCATGAAACCATATGAAATCCCATGAAAGCATAAACACTTGCCTCCCTAAGTAAGTATCTGTGGAATTCTCTCACTACCTAATTAACTAGAAATTGCGATTAACTGCTTTCTAGAACCAAGTGTCTGTAATGTTTGCTCAAAAAACGCTGGCCATGCAAGAATATAAAAGTATTTTTCCACAGCCCTCACACCATTTTAGACTTCAAGCTTGATATTTCCCATTAGTCTACCTAGTTGCAAATATTTGACACTCTAATTTAAACTGAGGAGATGTCACTAGGAGCCTGCTCAGCCAGATTGGGAGTGAGGTAAATTCTAGGGAATCTAGAAACAGCTGGATTACAATTAGATTACTGTACAGAAAGCATTTAATAGAACAAATGGTAAATGTCAGGCACCAGAGTCATATAGCTGCTACCAGCGGTGAGCTGCTAGCAGCAACAACAGAGAGTATAGCAAAACTTTAACTACTTTTCCTGCCACCACAGGATGGGTAAGCTGTATCATTGTCTCCAGTTTAAACTTAGAGGTCGGTGCATCCAATACATCCAGCACCTGTGTTTCTAACCCTATCTACAAAGGTCAGGAAAATGATCTCCATCTTCTTGGCATCTAGATTGAAGAGTGGGTTCATACAATGGAGAGATAACCAAAAAGGGGGAGGAACTTAGATGCTAGAAGGCCACAGAAGCCACATCTTCCATAATATAGCTGCTCTCTCTGTCCTCCTTATCTCTATCTGCATCCATCTTAATGCGTAAGATAGAAGTCATAGCCTAGTTGTAGTCACCCCTGCAACCAACACATCTCATAGTTGTGATACTTTCCCCGTCCCTTAAGCATTTCGGACATCTATTCTTTTATCCTCATTACCGTGGTAACTATTTTTTCCACCACTTCCTGTTAGGCTAATTGCTCGTGTCCTGCTTTGATTCCCAGAACCAGGCCTCACTCCTGAAAGTGATTTTCCACTCTTTCATAATACCAAAACCTTTCTAATATTGGATCGTTTTGCTTAGGTATCTTTTGGTTAAATGAAAACAAACTCAGATGGCAACTGCAAGCTCAGTTCACTATTTTACTACCTCCAAACCTCCTTTTTAAGGCACTTGACAAACTAAAACAGTGTTCTTGTGCAGTGTGTGGCAGAATTGAATTCATTGGCCAGGATTGTGAACCGGAATGGAGAGCAAGATGAAAGAACATTCAAATCAAAGACAAAATCAGTGTTTCAGCTCAGTGGTGCTTCAGAACCATGGACAGTGCTACACATACACTCACTGTGGATAGACAACACAGAAAAGCATCTGCTACTGTGTGCCGTAGTTATGAGAGGGAAAGCAAGGCAATGTTCAGAGGTAAATTGAAGGGGCCAACTGATATCCACAGAACTCAGACAGAGGCATGAGAAAGGCCATAAAGCCCAAAGACAGTATTTAAGGAAAATTTACACTTAAGTAAGAAAAGGAAGAAATAGTGTATAAGCTAAGTATGGATAACATAGAAAATGGCTGGCACCCACACTTGACATGAGACAACACAGTAGAATTGACTTTATAGCTGAATTATACATAATTTGATTTAAACCCACAAGTACACAGTGCAGGCCAACAGCAGTGAGATCAGGGTTTTAAACTGAAATCTGGGTGTGAACAAATAAAAGCTGGCGAATGCAATACTTGCTTGTATGTATGAATAGGATTGAATAGATTCTGTTGGTTACATATGTGGCCCGAGTCCTCTAGTGCCATAATGTTCTTGACATTTAGCTTAACTCACTACCAAATATTTTACACTAACTCAAAGGAGATGATGAAGGAACAATGAAAAGAAGCATTAAAAAGGGAGAAATGAGGAGCACTGACATAATTATTCCCATCCTCATGTTAGTTATTTCTCTCATCTTTTTCTTGGCTCTCAAGTAAAAACAAAGTGGCCTTACACAGATTTTCCTTGAGGAATAAAACTACAAGCACATGTGTGTGTATGTCTGTGCTTTTAATGTACATGTGAGTTGTAAACTTTCATCTTGGTTTTATGGAAAATAGATAAGGGTATGCCAATGTTGTAGAACAAAATGGATAAACATGTTGTTGATATGGGTGACAAATTTGGTTTCATACAATTGATAGTATAGATGCACACAAATATTTTCACTATCCCAAGTGTACTTTTTCCTTAGTTGTTTTTTTAAAATAGGATACTTTCCTAGAAAGCACACACTTGGTAGCCTCTGTCCCCACAGGCTGATCCCAGAGACATGTGAGCTGAGCCCACAGCCCAGTGCAAGAGCTCTGTCCAATCAAAGCCTAGATCAGATGATCTGCAATTGGTTTACAGACTAATAAGGATAAAAATAAGTGCTGCAGAGGCTTTTTGTAGCTGTTTATTATGCAGCGATAGTTGATGGATTCAACAACTAATATTTCAGTCAACTAATCATGTATCAATTCACTTAATTTTCACAATAACCTGTGAAAGTCTTTTTGCATTGTACAGATGGGACAATTGGTACTTAGAAATCATATGCTACCTCCTTAAGTTTCTCTAGCAAATAAGTGAGGGGGATATGTGATTTGAATTCAGATTTGTCTGTTCCCACTACACACCTTCATGTGCTATTGCTCTCCAAATTTCTTCTTGTTGCTGCTTTGCCTGTAGCGTATGATAAAAAACCCCATTTGTACATTCTGTAGACTTGTATAGTATGTGCTCAACCGATTTTCATTGAATGTCTAGTTAACAAATGACTCCAAAATGACTCTCTTTTGTCAACAGGTTAATTAATAATCACTAAAACCTATGGGTATACCTTCATCTCTCCAGTAATCACTTTTTTCATTTTTTCAATCATTTACCATAGTTCAAATATTTCCACCTAGTATACTAAATTGTAATTATCCTATGATATATTTGTTTGCCTAAAACTTAAATTTTTTCAGCAATGAGGTTCACAAAAAATTCATTTTGTGTCACTCGGGCTAGGGTGGAAATAGCAATGCCTAATGTATTTTTGTTCTCAGTGTACTTGGTGATCAGCAAAATGGTGCTATATTTAAGCTTCCAGGAAATACAAGCAGATTTAAGCATCATGATTATCCAGTGCCACTATAAACAGACACAAAAATAACTGAAAAATAGTATGTTTCAAGGAGTTAGCAAAACTTCTTATCTGTTTCTTGACTTCCCATCTTTCTGCTATGTACACCAATTTAAAAATCACTACACAAAGCAGGATGCTATGTTGGGAACATATTACACTTATCGATGGCATACCTGCAGGGAAAATAACTTTGGAAATTCTGCACTTGGGGTTGGATGTGTAGCTCAGTGGTAGTGAACTTGCATAACGTATGCAAAACCCTGAGGTGAACCTCTAGCACCTCAGAAAAAAGAAAAATGAATTTCTGCTTTAAAGTTTCAATTTTTTAGTAACAAAGCTATTTCAAATGCATGTGGTTTTATAAGGAGAAATATTATCTAAATTTTGAAGCAAATGTTTTTAATTTGTAGAGGAAAAAGTATAGAAAATGTAATACATGACTAGGACATGCGAGTATTAGATTTTAGAGTAACTAAGTTTGAAACTCTATTGTTAAAAGATTTTATCTGTAAGCAGCTCCACAAAGGATTTCAATTCAGTGTGCTAGTTTGTGAGTATATGCATCTGGATCAATGTAACCTTTTTTTTTTTTTTATCATTTTCTTCCATCTCTCCCTAACCCACCTATCCCCTCAATTTCCTACTCCCACTTTTACATATGTATGCTGAATATTATGACTATATACCCACTCTTCCTCTCTTCATTCCTCCACTTTACTTCACCTTTATTTTTATTTTGCTGGTCCTGGGGCTTAAACTCTAGGTCTGGGTGCTGTCCTTGAATTCCTTTTGCAAGGCTGGCATTCTACTTCTTGAGCCACAGCTCCACATCTGGCTTTTTCTGTGATCAATTGGAGATGAGTCTCAAGGACCTTCCTGCTCAGGCTGGCTTTGAACCACAATCCTCAGCCTCCTGAGTGGCTAGGATTACAGGCATGAACCCTCAGCACCCTGCTCCATTCCTCCATTTTAGAGCCTCTGGACTGTTTCCAACTTAGTCATGATGCATAGTGCAGCCGTAAACATAGGTGTGCAAGTGTCTTCACTGTTCCTCGACTTGTAATTTATTTTGGGTAAATGTCCAAGAGTGGTAACACTGGATCATAGACTAGTTCTGTTTCTTTTTTTGTTTGTTTGTTTTGAGGAATCTCCAAACTGCCTTCCACAGTAGTTGCACCAGTTTAAATTCCCACAACAGTATATTAAGTCCCTTTCCCTCACGTCCCTGCCAGCAGCTATCGTTTGTATTCTTGATGATGGCCATTCTTCCTGGGGTGTGATGGAATTTCTTTTCTTTGGTTTTTTTTTTTGGTTGGTTTTTGTTTGTTTGTTTTTTTGCCAGTCCTGGGGCTTGAGAGTCAGTGCCTGAGCATCGTCCCTAGCTTCCTTTTGCTCAAGGCTAGCACTCTACTTCTTGAGCCACAGCACTATTTCTGGCTTTTTTTTTTTTCTGTGTATGTGGTGCTGAGAAATCGAACCCAGGGCTCCATGCATGCTAGGCAAGCACTGTACTGCTAAGCCACATTCCCAGCCCAAGATGGAATTTCAATTTGTTTCAATTCACATTTCCTTTATGGCCAGAGTTGTTAAGTATTTTTATATGCTTATTGGTTATTTTTACTTCTTCTGAGAAGTCTCCATTTAGCTCTTTTACTCATTTATTAATTGAGTTATTGATTCTTTGAGAGTTTAGATCCTTCAGTTCTTTATGTACTCTATATTGTGACAGAAAGCTATCTGGTTAATATTTTATCAAAGAATAATAGCAACCACTAGATGTCAGCACATAAGAAGTATAATCTGGCCAATATGCTGATGCAGATTTATTTTTTCCTTACTTGTAAGATCATGACTTATGGTTAAAAGAGTGCTTAAAAACATATTGTGTTTGCTTGCACTACAAAAAATAGCATATTGGGGCAGTAATAAGCTCTCCTATCATGACAACTTCTAAAACAAGAACAAAATCGTATTTTAAGAAAAATAAAATTACCATTCTGCAATTCACAAACTGGAACTTTGCTACAATACAGAACCAGGGCAAAATTTTATACATAAGACTTCTCCATACACTATACTCTTTCATCTCAACACCAAATAAGTGGACATTAAATTTACATGTTGGAGGGCTGGGGATATAGCCTAGTGGCAAGAGTGCCTGCCTCGGATACACGAGGCCCTAGGTTCGATTCCCCAGCACCACGTATACAGAAAACGGCCAGAAGCGGCGCTGTGGCTCAAGTGGCAGAGTGCTAGTCTTGAGCGGGAAGAAGCCAGGGACAGTGCTCAGGCCCTGAGTCCAAGGCCCAGGACTGGCCAAAAAAAAAAAAAATTTACATGCTGGAGATTTTCTTCAGGTAAGGAGAGCAAGATATTCCTATTCACAACAGAAGCACATATCTTTCATGAAGTGCACTGTCCCTGCAGCTTTCTACCTCTTATCCAACAACTGTACTAAGGGTCTCCATTTACATTTTGTTCAGTGTTAAGGATCAACCTATGGACTTGCAGGTGCTAAGCAAGCACTCTACCATTGAGCACACTCACAGTCATTATTATTATTATTAATTATTATTATCTCTTTAAGCCACCCAGGTTGGTATATAATTCCTGAGCTCAAGTAATCCTCCTATTTCAACTTCCCAAAGAGCTAGACAACATGCATCTTTGTGTCTAGTGTCTCCTTGGAAATTAAATGTGGAATTATTAAATTCTACAGTATCCCTCTTTTGAAGCATATTAAAAGAAATCAGGGCTGGGAATATGGCCTAGCGGTAGAGTACTTGCCTTGCATACATGAAGCCCTGGGTTCGATTCCTCAGCACCACATATAGAGAAAAAGCCAGAAGCGGCGCTGTAGCTCAAGTGGCAGAATGCTAGCCTTGAGCAAAAAGAAGCCAGGGACAGTGCTCAGGTCCAGAGTCCAAGCCCCAGGACTGGCAAAAAAAAAAAAAAAAAAAAAAAAAAAGGAAAGAAAAGAAATCAGCAAGCCAGGTGATAGTGGCTCACACCTGTAATCCTATTAAACCTAGCTACTTAGGAGGTTGCGATCTGAGGATCACTGTTCAAAGCCAACCAGACAGGAAAGTCTATGAGATAGTTATCTCCAATTAGGCACCAGAAAACCAGAAGTGGAGCTGTGGCTCAAAGTGACAGAGTGCTAGCCTTGAGCAGAAAACAGTTCAGGGACAGGGGCTGGGAATGTGGCTTGGCGGTAGTGTGCTTGCCTAGCATGTCTGAAGCCCTGGGTTCAATTCTTCAGCACTATATAAACAGAAAAAGCCAGAAGTGGCACTATGGCTCAAGTGGTAGAGTGCTAGTGTTGAGCAAAAAAGAAGCCAGGGACAGTGCTCAGGCCCTGAATCCCAAGCCCCAAGGACAAGAGAGAGAGAGAGAGAGAGAGAGAGAGAGAGACCCTGACCCCAAGTTCAAGCGCAACCACAAAAAAAAATCAGAAAGGGTGTCTAAAATATACTTTCTATTCTATAACTCTTGAGCTTCCTTTGAATGGTAAAAGGAGATGTACTGATGTGTGATGTACTAATCATGCCTAAGGTGTGTCTACTGGGTGGATCTATGAGCTTGTAGCTGCCAAATGAACCCTTAAGAAGATGTCTGGTCTATAGAAGGAATGCACACACTTGTCTCATCTAACCAAGTCTAAAACAAAATAACAGCATTTGTTCATCTATTAGATACTTTATTTAGGTAGCCTCAGAGATCTCTTCCATGTGTGAAGTTCTGTAACACCCTGAAGCTAAATAGCACCCATTTCTTGCATCACTTGAGTATGATCTTAAATAATAAAGAAAAAAATGTCATTTTTTTTACTAGCCTGTGGCTTATTTTCTCAGTTTCTTGTCAATACGTTTTTCAGAGAAAGAGTTTTAAATTTTCATAAGGTTCCACACTATCAATTTTTTCTCTCATGGACCAGGTTCCTAATGTTGTATCTAATGTCATCACTATACTCTGAAGGTCATCTAGATCTTCTCCTATTGACAAAAAATCATGGATTTTCCAGGAGTTTTATAAAATTAAGTCTAAATATATATTCAACTAACTTTTGTGAAAGATGTAACATTTGTATTTATGTCTAGATTTTTCTCATATAAATTTCCATATAATCTAACATCATTTGTTTAAAAGACTATGTATTTGCTCCATTATTTTGACTTACCTGCTTTGTGAATATCAGTTGATTGTATTTGTATGTGTGTTTGTCTATTCTTTCAGTAACATCAAACTATCTTGGTTATTGTAGTTGTATAGTAAATTTCAAGCAAAGTAGTTTCAGTTGTCCAACTGTTTTCTTCTTGAGTATTATATTTCTTATTCTGAATTTCTTGCTTCTTCACAAAAACCTTAGAATTACCTTGCCCAAATGCACCCAAATAATTTGCTGAGGATTACTTTGTTTTATTTCTTGGTACTAGGATCAATTCCAAAACTCATACATGGCAAGCTCATACACAGGCAAATGTTCTGGCTTTCAGCTACTCTCCCAGCCCATTGGGATTTCATTAAATACATAGCTCAATAAAATCTATAGTTCAAACCAGAAGGAGATAGCATCTTGACACTCCTGTGTCTTCCTCAGATAAACCTATCTTCCTCAAAACATGTACATATTTTTATCAGAAGTACTTCATTTCAGGTGCTGAAATAAATGGTACTATTTTAATAGCATCATGTATACTCCCGCATTTGATAAGCAGGCATTCTAGCATTGAACTACATCACCAGCCCTTACCTTATTTGCTTTTCAAATGTTGAGTAAGAATTGCAGACCTAAAAAATACCAAAAACCAAAAAACAACTCCCGTAGGTCATAGCATAAATTCTTTTTATACATCCCTGGGTTCCATTTGCTAGCAGTTTATTGAAGATTTTTGCATCTATTTTCATTGATTTTTTTTTTCAAACTCATGGCAGACTTTGTGCCTGCTTTGCTAGGCATTGCACTATATTTCTTGCCCAGCTTTCTTTTCTTATAATGCCTTCTTTGGTTAATGCATCATAAAATGAATTATGAAATATTCCATTTCTGGGGCTGGGGATATAGCCTAGTGGCAAGAGTGCCTGCCTCAGATACACGAGGCCCTAGGTTCGATTCCCCAGCACCACATATACAGAAAACGGCCAGAAGCGGCGCTGTGGCTCAAGTGGCGGAGTGCTAGCCTTGAGCGGGAAGAAGCCAGGGACAGTGCTCAGGCCCTGAGTCCAAGGCCCAGGACTGGCCAAAAAAAAAAAAAGAAATATTCCATTTCTATCCCTTGGAAAATATTATAGTGAATGATAAAATAGCATCCTTAACAGAAACTTATAAAGTATTCTTTAAATAATGAAATAAACTTCCTTAAAACTTGGTATGGGGGCCTAGTGGTAGAGGGCTTGCCTAGCATGCATGAAGTTCTGGGTTCAATTCCTCAGCACCACATAAACAGAAAAAACCGGAGGTGGTGCTGTGGCTCACATGGTAGAGTGCTAGCTTTGAGCAAAAGAATCTCAGGACAGTGCCTAGGCCTTAAGTTCGAGTCTCAGGACTGGCAAAAAAACAAAAGCATACAAAAAAACAAAAAATCTTCATATGATTTATCAGTGAATTCACAGGGGCCTAGTGGTTTGTTTTGAAAGATATTAATTATCGATTAATTTTCGTTGATATAATCTATTGATTAGGATTATCTATTCTTATTTGGGTTTCAAGGAATTGGTCCTTAAAAAAAAAAATCAGTTGTGGAGCAGTTGAGGGACCTGGGTGTTGTCCCTGAGCTTTTCTGATCCAAGATAATGCTTTACCATTTTGATTCAGAGCTCCACTTTTCAGTTTTTTGGTGGTTAATTGGAGAAACTTACCTGCCTGGGCTGGCTTTGAACTGCAATCCTCATATGTGAGTAGCTAGGTTCAGACTGCCCAGCAGTCTTTTTTCTTTTTCTTCTTCCTGTCACTCTCTCTCTCTCTCTATTTTTTCCTTCCTTCCTTCCTTCCTTCTCTTCTTTCTCTCTTCTCTCTCTCTTTCTTTCTGTCTTTCTTTTTGTTGTGATAGTAATGGGACTTGAACCCAGGGCCTGAGTGTTTTCCCTTAGCTTTTTTGCTCAAGGCTGGGCTCTTTGGCTTGAGACACAGCTCTATTTCCGGCTCTTTTGGTGATTAATTGGAGACAAGAGTCTCACAGAATTTTTTTATTTTTTATTTTGCCTGAACTGGCTATAAATCATGATCCTCAGAGCACAGGATCTTTAGTAACTAGGATTACAGGAGTGAACTACAGGTGCTGGTTCTTTGATATTAGCAATTTGTTTCCTCTCTAATTCTCTCTCCATTATCATAACTTGGCTAAAGATACCAATTTCATTTATCTCAACAGAGAAATAGTTGGATAATGTTGACTTTATTGATTTATTTCTAATTGCTTTCATTTTTTTCCATTCTGATTATACTTTGATTTCTCTCTTTGGATTTAATTTGATTTTTTTTTCTACTACTTTAAGGCAGAAACTTAAATAATAATATTAGTTCTTTGTTTTCAGTACTGGGATAGACTTTAGGGCCTTGCACATGGAAGACAAGACTACCAAGAAGCTGTATCTCTAGACCCTCTTCTTTTCTTACATATGCTTTCAATGCTATACATTTCCCTTCAAGTATGACATTCACAGTATTCTCATTATGATACATTAGGATAAACCCTGTTTCTTCTTTTAATTATTCATAGTTCCTCTTATTAAGCAGATAACCCAGGCATACTCACGACATCACCTGCAACATCTCAGTCCAATGTGGTTCTGGGAGACAGTAAGAATTGACTCAATCCTGTACATATCAAGACTGGAATTTTCAAGTCAGTACCCTTGACTGGTTCATGTGGTTTATGCTGTGTGTGTGTGCGCGCGCGCGCGCGCGCGTGTGTGTGTGTGTGTGTGTGTGTGTGTGTGTGCTGATACTGGGGCTGAAACTCCAATTCTCACAGCTGGCACTCTATTATTTGAGTCACATCCCCACTTTTGGCTTTTTGCTAGTTGATTGGAGATCAGTGTCTTATGCATCTGTCTGCCCAGGATGGCTTCAAATCATGATTCTCACATATCAGCCCTCCTGAGTAATTAGAATTATAGCATAAGGTACTGGCCCCTGGCTGACTCCTGTTATTTATTGGTATACACTGCAAAATTCTATTCTGTAATGCTTTTGTTTTGGGCCATTGCTTTCATTACTATCAAGATGGTGGTATGTTTCTCCGTATCATCAGCCACTGCCTATTCCTGGTTGGCAGTGGATGGCAGTGAAGTGACAAATTATTTTCAGTGCAACCTTACTAACTTCCAAATATAATTCTTCCTAGAAATAGTTATTTTACTAAAATTACTCCCACTCCACTCTTTACCATAACCCTAAATCAACTGCTAGTTCTATCTCAAGGCTTGATCTCAACTTGAACCTTCTCAACACCTCTCTAGTAACACCAACCCAAACTTACCCTCTTCTACTAGTTATAGTCCAATAAGAATGTTTTCTCCATTCCTAAACCCAATTAGAACCCTCAACTAACCTGAATCCAAACCCTAGTGAAAATCAAACTTTACTTGCAACCTTAAATCTATTCTTATCCATAACCATACCCAAGTCCTAAATATAACCCAAAAACTGTTGTTAAACTTAAACCTAATTTTAACTCTACTGCTAATCCTAAAACAATAATGCTACCTATAAACCTAATCCTAGCCTTAATCCTAAGGCTAACTCCAACCCTAGACCCATGCTGACCCATCTCTAGCAATAAATCTAACAATAAACTCTAATTCTACTTCTACATCTAACCCTACCACAATCCTAAAATGAACCCTCCTCCTAACACTAGCCTTAAACTTAGTCCTTTCCATAACCTACACATAACCTTCCATAATCTTTTCATATACCTAATCCTAAAATACATCTGAACTCTTCCTATAATCTGAAATCTAATGTTAACTCTAAACTACTCCTACACTGAAATTTAAATTTACTCAGAATGCTAATCCTAATGTAATTATAAAACTTCATTAACTCTAACATTAATCAATAATCCTCTAGTCTTCAGATTTCTTTGCTGCCTTAAAAAAATGCCGCATCTGTTATTTTGGGTCTTTTCACAGTTATGCTTGCTACTTCAATTTGTTCTACTTTGGGAACAATTTTGACACCTAAAGCTTTACTTTAGTTGTTTCAGCTGCATTGTAACTTTAGGCTTTCAGAGCTTAGATCATATATCTGTTGCTTACTAATTGGCTTGGGCTAATTACTTGCATAATCTAATTGCCTGAGCTATCAATGCCTGAACCCACTATAATTTCTAGGATCTCAAATCTTGGCACTTCTCACTTGGCAGATTTGGCTTCTCTGTTTCGAAGCTTGGCCTCTCTCCTGTCTCCCTATCTAAAGGAGACTAATAGAAAAACATGAACTTAACATAAAACATAATTCTTACCACTTGCTCTTCCTAATAAATGTATTATAACTACACACACAGAGACATACAGACAGACAAATACACACACACATACACACACTTAAGTATTCTAGGTAAGGCACTAATCTTTTGAGAAAAGAAAATTAGCAGCAATCACATCTATGTATCTTTCTAAATTAACTTTATCTTCCTGTATAAAATACTGGCTTTGTGTTTCTATATCTAGTGTAATTTTTCCTGAGGTTGAATTCTTGTTTCAGGATCAATTTTCTGCATGTCTGTGAACAAACTACTTATTGCCTTCCCAAATCTCAGTTTCTCTATCTATGAAATAAGAATTATATGAATGACCATGTCAGGGTTGTGTAGTAAGGGTAATTGTAAAACATAGCATATGCAATATAATAAGCACTCAATACATGTGAGCTGCTATTATTGAAATAAGTTATTTCCACATCTTTTGTCTACTAAAGTATAAATTATATAAAGAGTAGGCAGTCATTCATTTTTGTATCATTTCTGGAAGCTTTACTTGAAGTTGACTGACCTGCTTTATTCCTGCTCTTGCTACCTCTGTCATTACCACTAATGGAGACTCATGTTATCTCTCTTTAGGACTCAAAATTAGCCACAGTAAGACTTTTTACTTTGAGGAAATCTACCTACTTTAATACGATGTCTTTAAGTGGGAAAGGAAGCTGCAAACTTGTCTTGAGTCTTGTTTTCTAAAAGATCTTATTTTTGAGGCATAGAGTAATGGTATTTGGAGCCTAGATATGTACATTTCTAGCAATAATATGTAACTTCTTAAACCATATATTAATTCCATTGAATAGCTTAATATAATTCATTAAGAGAGAAGGTAGGGATGTACAGAGGTAGCCACAGATAGTTGTTTTGTTCTGCTGTGCTTAGCAACCCATCTCTAGAATTAAAGTTGACTGAATTTTCTTTAGACACCCATTTTGTGCAATGAGTTGCCATTTCTCGTATACATACATACACTTTCCCTATGTCTGTCTTAATATACTAGTCATAATATCTATTTTTAAATTTCTCTCCTGGAAACATGACTGGGGACTCCTTGTCTCTGTTAGCACTTTCGGCTTGACAGGCTTGAAGCAGTGATTTCAGCTAAGTGGATCATCACAGGGATCAGACTTGGTGAGGAGTATTATAAAGCATGACTGGTTGTTGATCTAAGCCCTAGTTTTCAAGTTCACCTTGTTGGTTGTGTTAATCCCCACGTGTATCCTTTCTTTATACCTGCTAATTGATTCAGAACAGGGAAAAGGAAAAGGGGGAATTACTGTCTCATCAATCTTTACTAGAAACTGACAAACCTAGAGCCTGGTAACGGAAGAAGAAAAACGATACAATAAGATGAAGTGAAGCAGTAAAGAGAATTGCAGCAAGAACAGGAAAATAGAAAAAAAAAGACATAGCTTGTAAAAAAAATTCCTATGAGTATTGTCAAGTTTAGGTTGATTGGGAGAAAGGATTCTTTCTATAATTCTCTCTTCAGGCTGATGCAGGTGCCCCAGTATGGAGAATTATATCTGATCACAACAGCAAGGGACATATTGAGGGTTCCCATAGTGGCAATGAAGGGTTTTGACCCCCAAAAAGGCATAAGCCACTTTCATCCATAGCCTTTTGGCTACAATGTGTATATGGCCCTTCTCTTCTCCAGAGGAAATTTCTGTGTAGCAGTGGAGGAGATGTGGATATGAGGAAACATCAGAAATGTCTCCTACAGTCAACTCTTTTGGTAAGCATATGGCCATGTCTTTTAGAATCAATCATCTTCTCACCAAGGGAAACAACTCCTAAAGCCCATTCGGTTATGGCATGGAGCTCAAAATTCTGGATCTCTGAGTGATTCACAATGGACTTGTATGAATCCCTCTGATTCTATTATGCACGACCAAAGAGATACCAGTTTTCTACTCTCGGAACCACACCCAATACAATGGCAGGACTGAGCCTGTAGTTAATATTCCCATTCTGAAAGGGAGAAGAATGGAAAAAACTCACTGGTACCTGGTCTAGATGGATGTTTTGAGGGGGGGGGATCTTGAAAATGTTCAGCCTCATGATATAGTAAAAGTTGGGGATCATTGTGACCCAAGATGGTAACATGCTTTTGAAAGAAAAAGGCCACAAAGCTTAAATTGAAAAGAAGTTATTGAGTAATTAAGTATTACAATTAGTGAATACGATAAGGAAAAACTGAGTGAACCTACTGGCAACACTTTCTGATAGACTAGCTATGCCGAAAGTTTGTAGGACAAATGATGTCAAGTGCATGAACAGAAAGTTATACGTGCCTACATGGCTGTAAGAGCAGCCGCTGAAGAAAGCACTGTTCTAGGTAGGGGTGTGCAGTGCTTTGTTGCATGACAGCTTTGAATCATGACCATTGCTGAATGAAGATCAAACAATTGTTATACAAATTAAGAGAACACTCATTTCCTCAAATGACAATTGTTGAGAATGCTGTCATCAGCTGGGCACCCATGGCTAATGCCTATCATTCTACCTATTCAGGAAACAGATCCTTAGGCTCACAGTTCAAAGGCAGTCTGGGCAGAAAATTTCATTTTGGAGACCTACTTCCAAAAATAGCAAAGAGCTGGGATACAGGTATGGCTCTAGTGGTAGAGGGCCAGCGGAGCATGCAACCTGAGCAAGGGGGAAACTCTCAGTTTCAACCCCAGTAGTGGCAAAGAAAGAAGAAAGAAAGAGAAGAAAGAGTAGGGAGGGGAGGGAGAGAGAAAGAAAAGAAAAGAATGAAGAGAGAAAGAAAAAAAGAAGTTGCAGGTAGCAACTTCTCATCTTTGAGAGATGAGAAAATCTTGTTGAACACAGTCAACTCAGTGCAAGTCAATATGCACTGCTATGACTAAGTGAAATAAAAAAGAAAGCAAATTTGTTCTCCTGATGAAATGACAAAATCAAGAAAGTAGAGAAGCCTGCTGGTTCTCAAGTAGAGATAGCTCCTAGTTTCTAATATTTTGACCAGCACAAAAATTTTTGTAATAATATGTAGTGTGATCCAACTGAGTCTTGGATCAACCAGGTGGGAAGGACTGTTAAAATAGTAACAAAAGCACACATTTACAAGACATAATTTAAAAAGCATTAGAATTATTTAGTGATGAAACTGAATGCTCAATAACATTATGCATTTTTATCCACAAAATTACAATCAAATATGTAAATAAAGGGAGAGATATTACAAGTAAGGTTAAGATGAAAATCTGTAGATTTTGGACACTTGTAGAATGGAGAAAAATATTTTAATGCATAAATGAGAAAGAATGGATGTTGAAAGTTTCCCCCTAATTTGTGTTTAAAATTGTTTTACTATATTTATTTATTTTATTGTAAAGGTGATGCACAGAGGGGTTACAGTTACATAAGTAATGAACAAAAAAATCTTAAAAATATATACTGGGCTGACAAAGCCCTGAGCACAGAGAGAAGCTTCATTAAGCATTACATGCAAAGGGTGAACTAATTCAGCAGTGATACTATCTAGGAACTATGTTCGAAATGAACTATACAACTTGGGGGGCGGGGAAGAGAGGGAGGGAAAAAAACTGGAAGAAAATGAGGGAGTGACGTTATTCAAAAAGAAGTGTACTCAATACCTGACTTACGTAGCTAACTGCTCTGTACATCACCTTTGCAATAAAAAAAAAAAGCATTACACAATCTGAGTTTAAGCAGTAGCTTTTTTTTTTCACTTTGTGAGAACTAGATGAAATCATTGCAGGTACTAATTTGTTCGATCTATTGTATAGCTATTTACTTTAAGCAAAAAAACCCCACCTGTTCACATGGGGATAAGGGATTGCACTGCAAAGTATGTAAACAACACCATGAAGCACTTATATGGTCTTGAATCTCAGTTTTTCAGAAGTGAGGATGAATGAACTTTTTGTTTATGCTCACTGTAGGGCTCCTCCCTGCCTAAGATACCCAGCTTGTGCCTCTGGCTGCAATGATAGCACCCTCAATGCTGGTGGTCTCAGGCACAGAAGACATCCCAATGAGGACTGGAAAATGCACACAGAAAGTCTGGTTTTTGTTTGCTTGTTTTTTGAGACAGTGTCTTGCTACGTTACCTGGGCTGATCTCAAATGGTTGGGTTTAAGTAATCCTCCTGGTTTTGCCTTCCAAGTAGTTGGGATTACATGCAAATGTCACAATGCTTGACTTTACAATTTGAATTTTTGGGGGAGGGCACATTAGGATTTTTATTTTGCACATGTTTTACATGTGCATTTTTATGATATATTTATTAATGTATTAGTACACAAATTTAGGCATACAATCTTTAAAAGAAAAATATACATACTGTATATTGGAACTGATGGAGTTCTGAACATTTACCCTAAAATATGCATGGCAACTGGGCAAGTGAACAAAACTACAGGAATTTGAGGAACACTGAGGTGAGGATTCTCAGACCTTCTTCCCCCCTAAAGCTGGTCTTAAGACTCTCATATGAGTGATAATCTTTATATACCCAGAAGAAGGGAGCACCATTGCTTGTGGGGAGGAATGACAATGCTGAGAGGAATCTCTTCTATCACATTTTCCCTCCATTCTACATTTTATACTAGATTATTAAATGTAGTATAAAAATACTTTGGCTTTCCTGTTCTTTCAGATTTTCATATCATGTAAATCTTGTTAATCTCATGTTTTACCCTGTTAATCTGTCACTTTTCAGTGAAGTTTCCAGGAACCTTCCCTCTCATGAACCTAAGAGGAGGAGAAGAAAAGGGGGCTCCCCCCTACAGAAATGTGTGCTCATAACACTTTTCAGTCTTTTAGGGAGTGGGGGTAGGTACAGAGAAGGCAATGGAAGGGGTAAGTGATGTGAGCTTCCATTATATGCATGCATGTAAATGTCATAATGGAACCTCCTTTGTATACCTACTATATGATTATAAAATGGTGTTTGTTAAATTGTAGGACAAAACATTTTTTAGGATATGGCTCTGATAATTTAAAATATAACTTGTAGTTCAGTGGTAGAACATGTGCTTAGTAGCACAGAAGACTCTGGGTTCAGTTTTGAGTACAACACACACATAAAGTACAGTTAAAAAATTAAAAATGAACAATTCCTTTAGGATCTGGAATTGGACAAATAAATTATATTTTTAAAATCTGGAGTTTGTAGATCTATGTAACATTATGGATTGTAATAATAAAAAGCTTTTTTTTTTCCTTGCCAAGCATTTTCTTTTCCTGATCTGCTACTAGGTTTAATGAAGTTTTACTATCTATGTGTAACCAACTAACTACTTTATAGCTCTGATTTAGGTAGATATCTCCCCAAATTCAGCATTTTTTTCATGAACAAAATAAAGACTGATTGCTGGCCAGGTCAGCTGGGAGTAAATGCAACACCCTACTCAGAAAACAATGAAAGCAAGAGGGGCTGGGGACAAGGATTAAGGGTGCACAGTGCCAGCTATGTGCTAGGTACTGTTGTAGGTATGGGAGATAGGGCTTGTTCTCTTTGGAATATATTTTATAATTTTGAGAGTAAAGCAAATTTTCACCATGGCTCTAGGTAGAAAGATTAACAATGTAACTGTTGGAGGTATGCCTTGTGGCTTTTTATCCACTTCTGACCTTGCTAAGGCATTCCTTAATAGACTCTGAAAGCTCATCATCCACCTTTCCACACATCCAACACTTAATCCAATAGATTAAAATTTTAATGTCTCATTTTTAATTTTTGTGACAGCCTCACAATGTCATGACAGTTTGAGATATAGAAAGAATAGTGACTTGTTGATTGCTTAGGATATCAGCTCTGGGATATGTTTTAACATTTACTTTCTTTCAAGAATACTTAGAACAGAAGGGCTATTACATAAATACACATCACACTGAAATTATATTGAGTCTTTTATTTGTTTTGTTTTTGTTGCCAGTCCCGGGGAGTGGACTCAGGGTCTGAGCACTCTCCCTGGCTTCTTTTTTGCGCAAGGCTAGCACTCTACCTCTTGAACCACAGTGCCACTTCTGGCTTTTTTCTACATATGTGGTGCTGAGGAATCAAACCCAGGGCTTCATGTATACGAGGCGAGCACTTTACCACTAGGCCATATTCCCAGACTCTATATTGAGTCTTACAAAGTTCCTAAAATAGTTATTTAAGAAGCATGCCCCCCAAATAGAAAAAGAAGCAAGGTTCATTTTATATGTGTGTCATTTGTAATCTCTTCTCATAAATAAAAATTATGATAATGCTTTTAAGTCAGTATATCGCACTTCAAGTGGCAATAGAAATAGATTGCTGCTTTTCATTTCTAGTAATCAATCTGGACATCTATTACCTCTCAATTCTATTTGAATCAGAATTCAAAATATGTAGCATTGTAAAAAAATCATTTGCAAATGACTAATACAATGATTATAACTTAAGAATTATATGTAAAAGAATGCATACTAAGTAAGAAATGTGTCATTTCCTAACATTGCTAATAAAAAGGCATCTTTAACTCATTTTCTCATTAAATCATTTGCCACTGGCTGTGTGGAAAGCTGAGTAACCATCTAGGGAATTTGCTAGTTTCATTGCCAATTTGGAAAATTTTAGGAGGAAAACAATGAGAATTTGCTTCTGATCAACCTGTCTGCATATATTTCACCCCCTAGACCTGAGTTGTTTGTTTTTTTTCCTAGACTCTGGAAAGCCTATATATCTGAACTGTTTTCCTAATCTTAATCCAGAAGTTGGGAGAACGCAGTCATCATCACACAAAAATAGTTTGAAGATTTATTCATCATTAATCTTTCAGTTTTCCAGATTATTTTCTATACTTATTTAGTTTTACACACATGCAGCTTTAGTTTTTTTTTCTTTGTTTTTCTTTTTTTTGCCATTCCTGGGGCTTGGGACTGTCCCTGGATTCTTTTGCTCAAGGCTAGCACTCTACAGCTTGAGCCACAGTAGCCACTTCTGGCTTTTTCTGTATAAGTGGTGCTGAGGAATGGAACACAGGGCTTCATCTGTAGGAGACAAGCAAGCAGTCTACCCCTAGGCCACATTCCCAGCCCAGTTCGTTGAAATTTTAAATCCTCTTTAGTCAGTTCCCCCAAATAGTCCAGACCACAGGGCTGTGTCAGCAGGTCAGGACTGTTTAGTTCTGAGTTTAAGGTGAAACTTCCGAGGGCACAGAAAGTTGTAAAATTTATCAGAGAGAGACAAGAACGGAGAGAAGGCAAAGAAAGATATTTTGGGAGCGCTATACCAGGATTAGGAATATATATATATATCAGCATTGTAGCCTTGGGCATTTTGGCTCTTCCCGTGATCAATACCAGGTGCGCATTGTTGGATTTGAGGTTTAGTGTCTTTTATTAGGAGCAGCGGATGCTGCTAACGTCTTGCACGAGGCTCAATGGATTCTGACATACATTACTAATTACCACTTTGAATCGCGCTGTTAGAAATTAATTACCGTTCAGCACCTCCGGAGCATTTGCAGCGAAGCGAAGAGAAGCCCGGCGCTTCAGATTCAGATTTCGACGCGTTCAGTGTGCATCCTACAAAAGTAAGAAGGTGGGGGGAGGGAAAGGGGGGGAAGGGAGGGGAGGGACGGGTGAGAAGATGCATTGTATGCATCCACCGTTTTGTTAAACGGCAACTCCCTCGGACAACCACTTCTAAGTATCACAAAAATGACGGAAGGAACGAAGGAAGGAATGCACTGGAGGTTTTTCGACACTTTCCCATAAAGTCTCGGCGTCAAAGCGGCAGGTGGGGAGAGAAGAGCTGCACGGTCCCGGCCTCCTCCAGGCGCCCGAAGCGCCGACCGAGGCGCCCGCCCGCGCGCTCCCGCGCCGCCGCACGAGAGCGCGCCTTCGAGGTCCTGGGCGGGCGGGGAGGCGGCGGCGAGGCGCGTCCCCGCGCGCCCGCCCGGGGGCCCAGGAATGAATGGAAGGTTCAATCTCGCGCGCTCGGCGCCGACAGCCAATGACGCGGCCGGGAGCGGCGGCGGGCAGGTGTGCGCGTGCCGCCGCCGCCGCCTGACGCAGGGCTCGGGTCGAGCGGGGCCGGTGTCGCCGCCGTGCCCGCGGTCCCCACCCCGCTCCCGCATTCCCGGCTCGGCCCCGCTCCCGCCACTCGCCAGCTTGCGGCGGCGGCGGCGGCGGTAGCGACGGTGGCGACGGCGCAACCGCGTCGCCTGCCCGGCCCACGATGCGCTGACCCTGTCGACCTCGCCACGCCGGGGCGCTTCCCGGGTCTCCGGGCCGCTCGCCGCCGCCGCGCTCCTCCAGGAAGTGCCAGGCTCCAGGCCGCTTCCCGGGACGGAGCCCCGCGCACGCACACACCCCCTCGTCCTCGCTCCCACCCCGGCCCGGCCCTGCGACGCGACCATGAGGCGCCTGAGGTAAGGCGGCCGGGCCGGGGAGGACACGTGAGCCCCGTCGAGGAGAGCCGGGTGCCGCGCTCGAGGGGAGCGGGACCGCCAGGGCAGGGGCCAGGGCAGGGGCGAGCGCGGGGTGCGGCGGGGAACTGACAGGTCTGGCCGCGCGTTGCGGCGCGTGCGGGAGTCGGGGCGCCGCGTTGCTCCCGCAAGGGCCCGGACCCACCGCCCGCGGTGGCCGCGGGGACGCGGGCGGCCGATGTACTTCCGGGTTCACACCTTTCCCTCGCAGCCCCGCGCCTCGGGGGCCGGCGCTCGGGTGGGCACGGCGCGGCCGCCTGGGCTCACCGGCGAGGGTTGGGGGAGGGCGGGGAGGAGCCGAGCCGGCGCGGCCCGGGAGGGAATGGGGAGGGCGGAGGCGTGGGGGTGGGGTGGGGTGGGAGAAGGACAGGCCCCGCCCGGAGCGGACGCGGGCAGCGTGGAGCTAGGGGTCCGCGCGGCGGGGGTCCCTCCCGCGGCCGATGCGGGATCGTGGGGGCCCGCCGCTAGGGGGCGTCCGCACCTTCCCGGGCGCGCTCTCCACCGACCCGGCCGCTTGGTACCGGGCCGGCGTCGGGGATCCTGCCCGCCTGGGCATCACAATTCCTGCGTGTTGACACCGAGTGTTTCGGAGAGAACGAGGAAGGACGCGCGTGGATTTAGATCGGTTTTGAAAAAGGGGGGCGGGGGGGCGGGGAGTGGAGGGAATAAGATAGCAGAGAGGAAACGATCCGTGTTGCAGGAACCTTGACTGCTGGGGGACACTTGTCTGCTGGTGCTGGGAAGGATTTGCACGACCAAACTTTTCCTTTTTCTTGTTGTAACTAGGCGTCGGTTAAACGTTGCGTGTTTTCGGCTAACCTGTGACAATATGTACTTAGAGCCCTCAGTGCGGGAATTTCTTAAATGTTAGTGATTGTTAGTCCGCCATTTTGAGTTGTTTCATGTCACACAGGATGAAATCTTGGGTGCCTGTGTTCCCTTGAGTTTCCCCCCTTGCAGTTCCTTCTGTGGACCTGTTTCCATCCCTGGGTTCTTAAGGTTACTAGGAAGTATGATTACTTGTTCCTAGCTCTGAGTGCTCCCGTGAGGGTTTTTAATACCTGCCATTAATTGTGAATGAATACATCATTCTCCTGTTTCGTGGTAGTTTTTATTTTTCTTCACCAGTATTGTAGAAATGAACATTACAATAGGTGATAACTAGTACTAGAATATGTTAAAAAATTTTTAACATTGCGGGAAAAGTGTAATTTAAACTGATTTTTACCCTGATCAAGAAAATAGTCAATTTTTTTTGTGTGTGATTAGTATCATATTTGACCAGATCATGGAAGAACTGTTTAAAAGGGCAAAATTGTAAGCCTAATAAAAATGTAAAACTTTTCAATTTTATTTGTTCTTTTGAAAGCTTTCAGAGGAACTTTAAAGATTAAAGTTGAGTTCCTGGAAATCATGCTGGTGTACGATATTTTAAGTGTAAATTTGTTGTGAGATTTATGCTATTTTTTTTCCTGCAGTAGATTTGATAGAAAAATAGCCTACAAAAAATAAAAGAATATATAATAGTCTAGCATTTAGATTAATAATTAGACCTTTGTTCATTGTGGAGACAGTTCTTCTCAAATTATCTTTGCATCTATGAAGTACTTCATTCCCACGTGCCTTTCTAATATGTTAAAAATCTTTAGAAATTAAATGGAAACAGGCCTGTTTCTAGTACTTTGGGAAGGGGCGTCACAAATGTATAAGAAATTTTATTAGAATTTTCTCTTTTACAAAAAGGATCAGCTAATCATTGCCTGATAATAACTTGAAGATTTAAGGAATTGAATCAGTTTGTAATGTATTTTGGCTATTGGAACTGTTTATGGAAACTTCTTTATGGAACTAAATGATCCAATGATTATATACCCATTTTTCAATTTCAAACTGTAGAATGATTTATTATACATGCTTTGTGACCACACTTTTTAAAAAAGAGAGAATGAAAATGAATCAGAATTCAGTACCATCTCTACTAGGTTGACACAACTGTAATTGAATGCATATTGAGATCTAAAATTTTTGAATTTAAAGCTACATTCATTTTAAAGGATGTTGAACATGTAAGTCCCCAAAAGCCAGCAGAGTTGTAGTAAATACTTTGGGTCTAAGATTTTTCTTTCTGTATGTGTTGACTCTGAAAGAAAAAAAAAATTAAGCAGATCTTTTCTGCCTGAAACCTTAATAATGATTAATGTTTGCTCTTGTCATTTTTGGAATTTATAACACATTGCTATCATAATTTACAAAAAATTAAAGGAGAAAATATTATTAAATAAAACAGGTGTGCTTGACAATTGTCAAGTATAGTGACTGATGTCGCTTTAAAATTATTGAAGTGCTCCAAATTTGGGGACTGTCTTAGCAAGCTGAGGTCAAGAAGTGATTGATAAGCATTTAACTTAATCCAGAATCACGTTGATTAAGAAAAAAAAGGGCGATACAAAGATGTATTAGCTTACAAGAAACTATTAAAGCTATTAACAATGACAGGGTCAGGTAAAGAGTGTTCTTGTTTCATATATTTTATACTAGGATTTAGTTTTCCTTTAAAATTCTCAAGTGCACAGAGTGTTTTATGTTTAAATGTTTTAGAACCAGTACTTGGCTTCTTTTGCTCTTTAAAAGCACTGTTTTGCTGAATTACAAGGGGAAAAAAGAATTTCTAGCTTGTCAAACAGAACAATGAAATTGCTTTACATTCAGCTACTTAATATTGATTTATAAAAATGTATTGAGGAATATGAGGTGTATAGAATTTGATCGCTTTGAAAAACTTGCTCACCGGTACATGCACAATAAATAATGCTGTGTTCAATTTCTAACACCATGATGCTCTGTGGAGTCGCTGACCATAGTGCTGAATCAAGGCAGCCATATTGGTCACAGTTCATTCTAGCTGAATGAAAACTGTACACAGAAATTACGTTTGGCTTAAGTAGTGTCACAGCTGTATGCAATTGTAGATCTGTATTTCATTTTAATTTAATTCTTGTATTTTTAATTTCATCCATCCAAAAATTGTAGTAGAGAAATTTTATCCCAGAAGTGTATTAATTTGCTGTACAACATTGATTTTGAATAATGTCAGTAAAATCAATAGGATCTGTAATGCTGGAGATTTTCTCTTTCTTTGAAAGTGCCTACTTCCAGATTATGACTTTTAATACCAGTTTAATCAGCCAGTGAATTAACTAAAAAAAACATATAATTTTAGTTAATAACACACTAAGGTTGAATATTTACCTTTGTATACAGTTTTTGATTGATGTTCATATTCTGGCATTATAAAACCAATATGATATATGGCTATCAATCCTAGTAAAATTAGTAATCTTTCATGAAATAAAGTTCACAAAGAAACAATAAGCTAGAGAAAGTTAGAAATAAAGAAAACTTGAAGTTATGGTGATCTGAACCTAGCACGTGGGGAAATTTGCGATTGTTTTTAGGCAGGAAAAGTACCAGGCTTTCAGTGCTTACAGTAATATATTGTGGTCTACATTGCGTGCCATGTACACTGGCATGAAACAATTGTAGAAAGTATTGGGAAAGGAATGTTGCAGTATTTTTTAAAATTATTTTAGCAAAAAATTGTTGTTTTAAGCATAGAGCTTCCACATTATTTTCCTAAAAATAAAATGAGTAGACATGTAGGATCATCAAATTAAAGGTCAAAGGTGACAAACCAGGACAAAGGGCATGAAGCTCATTTTGAAGCAATCAGTTTCTAGGTTTTCCGTGGTTGAACAAAAGCTTAATTGTATAGAGAAAAGGTCTTAGAGTTAAATGAGTACTTCTAATGCTGGAAAAATATGTTTCAAATTGTCTAGATGTGTTCAGATCAATATTTTATGGTATATTTAGGAATGTAAGAGCTGAAGCTCCTTTTTGTTTTTCAGATAATTTTTCAGTGTAATATTTATTTAGGATACTCAGGAATATTTTTAGCAAAATATTCTTCATGTTGTATCTGCTAAAATAGACTATTTTTGGTAGATTAGAATTTTTTAAATCTGTAAATTATTAGTTTTTTAAAAAAATGATTTATTCTCCTTCACTATTTAAAATAGTGTTTTTCTATAATAGTACACTTATTTCACCATTAGATTACTGTCAGTAATGTAAACATGAGGAACCTCTCATATCTTTTTCATTAAAATATTTTTAAATACTTACTGAAAATATCTAGAATCACTAAAAATTCCCATTTAGTTCTTAAATCTATGGTAGGATTAAAATTTTAATATTAACAATATATATTAAAATTTAATGTGTGTTGAATCAAATTTTGATAATATTAAATAGAAGTGTTCAGTTTTACTTGGAGTCAGTTTATTCAGAATACCTACTATAAAGTGTTTAATTATAAGTTTCTGGTGGCCTTCCAAATATATGTGATACAGCTTTTCAAAGACAGGGATTTTGCTGCTATTTTTACTCTTTCTTTAATCTAAAACCAGATTTTAAGGTTTGTCTCTTTGCTTAATGTAAACTAAGCAATGACTTAACCTGTGAGCTTTATTATAGGAAAGCTCTTGTCTCATAAAATGGAAAGTACAATCATTTGCATTGAAAAAACCAACTGTGTGATGACTCAGTTGTATTGTGTCTCAACTTTGTTTACATGTCAGAATTGTGTTTAGTTGTTAATATTTGTGCCATAATCTGTCTTCATACAATCACGACAGCATACTTGTTTACTGAAATTGTTACCACTGAAGTTTTTTTGTTTTCTAGAATACATTCTTATTTATAGGATTTGAGGAAAATGATAACTTACTGTTACCTTGTACAAAACCAATAAATTCTCAATTTGTAAAATGATTGAACAAGTTAAGTTCCTCTTTGTGATTCAGCAGTGTTACAATTATTGTCCTTTAAAGTTGTTTATAATGTATTAAAAGTTAAATCTTACAGTTTTTCACTGTGTAAAGGTGCAACTTTGAAATTGTTTTTCATTAATTATTATAGCTTTCATTCTCAAAATAATTTTAAGTGTATTTCACCAAGTATAAAACTATGTAAATTTAAAACTCCAATAAGATTTTTTTAACTTTCAAAGTTACAAGTAAATATTTGTGTAGATGTCATTAGTAGTATATTTTCTTTACTTCTTTGTGACTGAGGATACAGCATTATCAATGCCCAGGTAATATCTAAAATTACACTGGGATTTTTAATTGCAAAATAATTTCTCTAGATTTTACTTATGCAACTTTTAAATATAGTTTGCAATTAATTGCAATTAATGATAATTATAATAAGGTTGCAATTAATAAAATTCTTACAGAGGAGCGTGTAAGAAAACATTTTTGTTGTTGTTGTTGGTCATGGGACTTGAACTCAGGACCTGGATATTTGTCCCTGAGCTCTTTTGCACAAAACTAGCACCTACAACTTTGAACCACAGCTCCATTTCTGGTTTTCTAGTGGTTGAGTGGAGGTACGAATCTCACAGACTTTCCTGGCCAGGCTGGCTTTGAATCTCATATCTCAGGTCCTCAGATCTTTGAACCCCATATCCTCAAATCTCAGCATCCTTAGTAGCTACGATCATAAGCACAAGTCACCATTGGACAGCAAGAAAACATTTGGATAAAGTACCCATATTCAAATACATTCATGTGTTAAGTATCCACATCTAATATCTCACTAGTATATTCTAAGTTATAGTCAATATAAAAAAGATTGTTCTGATGTTTGTGTCGCTGTTTGCTATATGATTTTTAACAGTGACATTTCAAAATTTTTCCCACCTTCTATTCTAAAAAAAAAATCACATTGTTGCCTGTTTTGCTTTCTGGAATATATTTTAAGGGTGATAATTGAGATGTACTCTAAAAAGATTCATTTTTGTTATAAAATTTAAGGTAAATAGTAAATCACAATATACTTTAAAATTATATTTTTGAAAATACTGATAGCAACAAAAATTATCCTACATATTTTTAAATTTATTTGAGAAATTAGAATAAAAAACTTTTATTATAGTTATACTTTTGTACTAGTTAATAATCCTAATCATTAAATTTTTGTGGACTTTTGAATTTTATTAGTATTAGAAGTAAAAGTTAAAATGAAAATTTTTGGAAATAAAGTTCTGAGTAATGTGTTTTGTAGTAGTATTTTATTTTTATTCATTTCTCTGGCTTAGTAGCTTGACAGTTTCTGAATAAACAAGTCATGACACTTTTACATTTAGTTACATTAGCATATTTCAAAAATCAACATAAACTAGTTCAGGTTTTTTTTGTTTTGTTTTGTTTTTTAATTTTCTTCTCTTGGTACTATGCTAGGGCTTGAACTCAAGGCTTGGGTGCTGTCTCTTGGATGCTGGCACTCTGTCACTTGAACCACACCTCTACTTCTGGCTTTTAGTGGCTGATTGGAGATAAGAGTCTCACGGTCTTTCCTGCCCAGGCTGGCTTTGAACCGCAGTCCTCAAATCTCTGCCTCCTGAATAGTTTAGGATTATAGGTATGAGCTTCTTGCACCCTGCTATAATACTTCAGTTCATTAGATCAGGATAGGAGGAAATATTAAGTCAAGAAAGTTTGTAATATAAAATACTTGCAAGTTTGGCAGTTCTATAACTGTAAATCTGTTTCACATATAGAAAGCATGAGTGTGTGTGATTGTGGTTGGAGGTGTGTTGTCAGGGATTGAAGCCCAGATCTTGCATGTGTCAGGCAAGTGCTCTGTCACTGAGCTGCTACATTCCCACTCCCATAAAATAAGGCAGGAGTTACTTTATTCATTTATTTTATTTTACTTTTAGGAGTTTACTTATTTACATGTGTTATTTCCAAGGGCAAAGTCATTTATTGACTGTTAAATTTAAAAATGAAAAATATGATTTACACACAAATTTTTTTGTATGCAAGTCTTTCATTTCCATAAAAACTATTCTAGAGATTGTAAACCCAGATTCAGAAGTTTCATTGAATCATTCATTTATTGGAAAATAATGTGCTGAACACTAAAGACTGCTAGGATTAAAATAATGAGTTAAATATTGGAAATCACCACCACCATAGGGCATAGATTCAAGTTAAAAGAACACTATTTAGAGAGCTCTTATAGTAAACTACCATCTAGTATTACAGAGTAAAGGCACTGTCTGTGCTGAGTAAGAAACAGTAAAGAAAAGAGCTTTAGGTGGAAATTTACATGGGGAACAGGAACTGGTGTAGTGAGAGGATGGAGAAATATATTCCAGGATTAACAATCCTAATTAGATTTTATTTTCTAATAATTTTAATGAACTCTTTTATTTAACAAAAAATTATAGGCTTAAGTAACCCATACATAAGTAAAAAATATACCATGTTTCCTAGTATTCACACATTTAAGAAATTAAGCATTGTTACTCCAAAAAGTCACATGAGAATATTTACATGTCAAATAATTTATATAACATTTACCTATGTTCCTATTATAGTTATGCAATAATCTATATTTAAACTTAATTATGTTTACCTATTTTCTCATTTGTGAAAACTTTAATACCATTCGTTAGTATCAGTGGAGATGTAGGTTAAAGAAGAATGCTATGCCCAAGACCCTAGGTTCTATCCTCGGTAACACAAAAAAGGCAAAAGGTCAAAAAAGGAAAAAAAGAATCCCATAAACCTGTAGTCATCAGTTAAATATATGCATTATCTGGGAAATAACTCCAGTTCACTGCACTTTCTGAGTTAGTGATCTTCCTTCCTCAGCCTCTAGGGTTTTGAGGAATTAACTTGTATGTATACCTCTTTGCCTGGCTGTCAGTTGAACTCTTAAATGACATTACTTAGCCAAACTCTGTTATGTCGATTTCAACTTAATTAAACTTGTAATTTATAATTTGTTTAAATTATTTGAAAACAGTATTTAACAACTCTTAACTGTTGCATTTATACCTCTTTCAAATACGTTAGTCTGAACTCTCTGAAATGTTAGATAGCAAGGCTGTGCGTATTGATAGAAGGAAATGGCACAAGTCGGGTATGATAAATGTATAATAAAATGTGTATGAATGAAATGTACAAAATAAGATGATACAGGCTCATTTATTGGAAAGCTCTAGTTCAGTAAGTTTTATAACATTGTTAGAGTCTGTCATTGTGTCTTTTGGTTGTAAACACAGGATAACAGGGATTTAATGTACAGAAGTTCACATGTCTTTTGTTCACATTCTTTCTCTGTTCTTTTCAAATCCTAGTGGAATTGTCATCCTTTGTAAGACAAATCTAAGGTCAACATTCAGTTAGAACTCTGTAATTTGGAAAGCTCTAATTCCTTTTGAGAAAAAATTAAATTGTAACAGTAAACAGGAAAATAGTAGGACCCTGGATGGTAGTAGATAAGAGATACATACTCCAACCTGTTTTCTAAAACGTAACTCTAATCCCAGAATAAGTGATAATTCAGGAGTTTTTCTTCCAACTGCTACTTTATGGCCTATGTATGGCATGTTTCATTGTGGTGTGGCATCTACCAGTGGCTGGCTATATCAGAAACATCACTATTATGTTTTCAAAGTGAAAGCATTTTATTAAAATTAGATATAAAATATACTTGGTGACTAAATGTGCTACTATTGATTTGTCTCTCAAAAAGTATTTGAATGTATCAGGTTATATTATATCATGGGTACTATTACCATAATAAGTTTCTCATAATTTCCTATCTAAAATATACCTGGAGAGTCAGGTTCATCAAGAAACACAATTTGGGCTGGGAATATGGCCTAGCGGCAAGAGAGCTCGCCTCCTATACATGAAGCCCTGGGTTCGATTCTCCAGCATCATATATCTAGAAAACGGCTAGAAGTGGCACTGTGGCTCAAGTGGCAGAGTGCTAGCCTTGAGCAAAAAGGAAACCAGGGATAGTGCTCAGGCCCTGAGTCCAAGCCCCAGGACTGGCCAAAAAAAAAACCGAACACAATTTTATAGAAGTTGATTTTAACTGTTGTAAATACTTATATACACATATTATATATACATATATGTATAATACTTAGATGTATGAAGGTATAAGAGATTAAAAAGTTTTTTTTTCAAATTTTTATTATCAAACTGATGTACAGAGAGGTTACAGTTTCATACATTAGGCATTGGATACATTTCTTGTACTGTTTGTTACAAAAAGATTAAAAAGTTTTAAAACTACATTGTTAATGAGATGATGAACTTGACTACATCTGAATGCTCTTGTTTAAAATGCTTTTACAACCTATGTCTTCTAATAGAAATAAGAGTCAAGTTTATACCAATTGTTTATCTAATTTTGCTAGGTGAGTCTTAAACTGTATACAAAAAAAGTTTACAGGTCATTTCACAGAGTTAAAACTTGGGCATTTTATTGCTTTCTAATGAGCCATTAAGTTGAAGAAGAGGCACTTAAATAGGCAATTAATGTAGTACTGACTTGAGCTCTCTGATTTTAGGTTCTTCAGAAGACGATGAGGTCATTCAACCAGGTTTCATCAGCCCCAGGTTAGTCTGCTTTTTAAATTAAGTATTTAAAAATATTTCATTTAATGTTTTAGAAGATCACTAGGGACATATGAGAAAACTTGACTAACCTTCATAATTTCTTCCTTGTGATTTTCTACTTTGGTAAGATAGGCACTGTGTCCCACTGTACTCTACACATAACACACCATTAATAAAACTGCTGCTACCACTAAAACTCCATGTATGGCATCACCTAATTAACTCCTTTTTGTGCTGAATTTAACAGTACTGGATTTTGTGATTCCTTTTTCCATAGCTCAGGACAACAGATATTTAAATGCATAAAGAAAGGAAAAGTATTCATGACTTATTCATTGTTTTAAATTCTGAATAATCACTAACTAATACCTGATGAATTTAAGTAAAAATTTAGATATAGTGCTGTTTTCAAACAATTCATCATAAAAAGTACAATACATTATAAACTTTCTGGGGATTTCCCTTATTTGGGAAGTTTCATTTATATTGTTTTTCACATACAAGTATAAAATTTTGCTCATTCTCCTACTGAAAAGTTGAGTCTTTTGCACTTTTAATATGTTAAACCTAGACTTCTGATGCAAAAGTTTGTTTTCATATATTACCTACTTCCATAATATTATTTTTAGGTAGTGATTTTATTTGATAATGTTACTCAAATTTCTGTCCTGGACTCAGTTCTTGGCTGGTTCTCCATTGAAAGCACGCATAAGAGCTATGATAAAGTATTCATTGGTACAAACAAAAAGACACTATTCTCTTATGAAACTTTCCAAATAGAGTCTGAGTAGCCAGGGAAAAGCAGTAAAGATCAAAGGTTTCAATGTTGAAGACTATAATAGGTATTGCTTTTTGACACTTTTTTTCTGTAGCCAATATTTGGTCATGGAGATGATACTTTAATGACTATTGTAGTAAATAAGATTCTCAGAAGTTGTTATGATATTTTCTATATAACTAGTTTTCTTCTCATTGAGTGTGGCTTTCTCTGGAGGCAAATAGGTTAGTACTGAGATATTTTTCTCTTCTGTTGGGAAATAATGTTAACACCAATGTGTTAAGTGATGGCAATAAAGTTTCATGTCTGTGTTTCCTTGTGATTAAAATGGGTGTTTGTAGAGGAAAGGTACTACTTTCACTAAAGCAAAAGTTATTTCTGGAGATTGAATTTTAAGCTGAAAGGCTGCATATCAGTGGGGCCTATCTCCTCTTTGTGTAGATAAGAAAACTGAGGTCCTGAGAGGCTTAGAAAGTAGCCCAAGGCCACAAGATTAGTGTATGGGATCCCAACTCCCTGGCCTTCAATTTCTAGCTGTGTGTTTTTTACTCCACACAGATTTATTTCCTACACAGACATCTTTAAAGCCTGAACATTTTTCTTTCTTTGTCTTTTACCTCTGTACTGTTGTTTTCATCCCTTTTTGTGATGTACTTGCTCTTTTTCCCAAGTGAACTTTAAGTATAGATATTGAAATCATACTTGGGTATGAAATAGCCATACTTTTCACTTGGTTATTTCCTTTGGTAATATGAAGTTCTAACTAGTAAACCTTCCTTTCTTTTGGAGAAGGAGAAATAAATGTGTACTTTAGTGTTCATACATACACAGTCTTAGGGTTTTCTATTACTGCAAAGAGATCTTTAAATTATTAAATGTATATGTTCAAATGATGTAGGTGAAAAGTAATGCTTTTCATTTTTCAAACACAGCATGAAATTTCCCTTTCTGAGCAAAATAATATCAGGTATATTTGTTTTCTAACCTGTTGCTACCTTAATTAAAATCAAGGAAAATATTTGCTGAGCATTTTTGAAAATATTTGGTAGGGTAATTCTAAAATTTATTTTTTCCTTTTTATTGGGGAAAAAAACCATGTTCATGTAAAGGGAAATTTTGTAATTAGTTTTTTCAAAAAGACATTCTGTATAATATGGTGGTCTTAAAATAATGTTCCCTTTCCGAATTAATTGTTGCTCTAAACCTTTAATGAAACAATAACTAAAAAGGAAACCTTTCCAAATGTTCATTCGATGAAGTTGTAAAAGCAATGAGTAGAAAACTTAAAAAATTTGTGCTACTCAGTTTCTTTAGTTCCAGGATCACAGGTAATTATCCTCAGGAACACATTAAGAAGATGATACTAAAGGAAATGTTTAAGAGATTTGTCCCAGCTGTGAAAAAGGAACAGCCATTGCGTTTTGCTCCAGATAAGAAAACTAAATGAGATGAGAACGGAACTGTGTTTTTGGAAACAAAAACAAAGTTCCCCCAGGTTCTGAAGTGCCTCTTTCTACCAAAGCTCCCTGTCAGCGCTCTTTTTTTTTTTTTTTTCTTAAAGAATGTTAAGAAAGTTGCTGCCAAGGTAGTTTGCAAACATGCAGTGAAATGGGTGGAATCAGGATCGGTTTCCCGACTTGTGGGTAGGCAGTCATTCTGAGGAAGAAATCTTATCAGGACCAACCTGGGTCCCCCAAATCTACTCTACCAGGAGTCTACCCCCTCCTGCTGGCATTTGCAGATCCTTCAAAGGATGGTGGAGGCTTTTCTCCTGGCTTCCAAATAAGAGCGGCCGCCGGGCTGGTTGAAGTCAGTTCCATTTTAAGGGGAGCATGGTAGAGGCAGAGGCAGATATTTTTTAGGTTCAGATTCTCCCTCTCTCCTTGACTTCTCCTACCTTGGATTTAGAAGGTCTGGCATATCTTAAAAGGAACAAATTATAAACGATAGATTTTGGAGATTTAGTGAGGATACTAGGTTGTGCCTAGTGTTTTTGCTTTAGTAGTCGAAGGGGTTTTTCTTTTCTTTGTTCTTAGGGACAGTGTGACAGTGCCTTAATTAGTAAGATAGCACCAGCCTTCTTTGGAATGCCTGGGTTTCTAGAAAGGAGGTGATGTGACAGATAAAGGGAAAAGTGATACAAGATGGAAAGGTGAGAAGTTGCAGGCGGGAGGTGGAGGGAATGAGGGGGAAAGGAAGGAAAAAGGCAAGGAAAAGAAGGTTTCCGAACCCTGGGGCCCATGCTGCTTGTGAACACAGGGGCTGCAAACCTACTGCTCGGGGCTGCAGACCGGGTTGGAGGGGTGGGGAGGAAGGGTGGAGTCGGACACTGCAGCGCCACAGCCCCTCCCCCTAGTTTTAAGAACTGAAGCATTGTTTCTTGGTTTAATAAAAGTCACTCCTTGCTTCTAGTAGAAAACGACGATGGTGGGCCCTGACTCTTCTT
This sequence comes from Perognathus longimembris pacificus, assembly GCF_023159225.1. Lineage (NCBI taxonomy): Eukaryota > Metazoa > Chordata > Mammalia > Rodentia > Heteromyidae > Perognathus > Perognathus longimembris. The sequence goes on along the minus strand of NC_063169.1, from coordinate 14,355,386 downwards.
TAGCTCTTTGCATTGTATTGTGGAGGGGAGCGGGCTGACAAGCTGAACCTCTTTTTTAAAATGGGGAAACCTAAGATTGTGATAATTAAAGGGCATATGGCTGATTATTTCTTGTATTCTAGACCTACTGCATTGATTTTTTTTTGTAGCTGATTGAATAAATTTTAAAGGCATTTCAAAAGAACTATGATATACTAAGCTGTAAAACATTTGGCTTTCACAGGTATAAAACATGCGTTTTGAGTCAAACACTGGTCTTACTGGCACTAAAAACAAGTAGGAAATGAGAAAAAAATTAAAACCAGGAGACTTCAGGAAGGTGACAAATTGAAAAGCATTGTAGGAGACTCATAGGACCTTTTTATGTGAAAGAAGCACTCCAAGCTTTAAGAGCTTATGGTCAGTTTATAAAGGGATCTTAGGCTCAAAAGATTTGGGGAAAAGGGAGAAAAGACAAATCTATTTAAAAGATTATGTCATGTCCTTGAATTGGTGAAATTCTTTACTTCTCTGCCTTTCCAGCTCCCTTCTCTTCTTCCCCTTACTTTTTCCAGCCTTCTACCACTTCCCCTTTTCATTATCCCATCCCCACACTATGTAAATGTATTTATTTGCCTTAAATTCTTCGTGAATGAATTTTAGGATTCTCAGGGTTCCCAGTTGGAAAAAGCCTTCTACACAACTTGAAAGCCTGTTGTCCCTCTCAGGAAATGAATGAGTCGATAACCTCTGACACCAGTGGGCAGTCCAGTGAACCCTACCTTAATTCCTCTAATACTGGAGGCCCCTAAGCAGGCATAATGTGAATTTACTAACTATCCTATCCAATATTGTTCAGCCGTGGTATTCCACATTTGCCTATATATTGATAGGTTTGAATTTTGTCAATTTAATTTAGGATTCAGAATGCAGCTTTTGTGCTTCTGACTTTTGTGATTAAACTTTTCTAATGAAAAAGAAATGTGTTGATGAACCTTATTTACAATAAATATTTAACAAAACCAAACTTCACTGGCTTGTGAATTTTATAATTACCTTTAGTAAATAATAGCACTTCATCTCAATTTAAATAAATACTTTATCAGATTATTTTTTTCCTAATACTAGATGTTAACTTTAAGTAATTTTTAAAATACAAAAATAACTTTCTCTTTTGTAATGAAACTTTTATATTTAAAACTATATTAAAGTCTTATATTTAATGTCTACCTTATAATTTAATACTACCTTATAAGTCTGCTGAATAAGTGTAATAATTACCAGTTTCTGTTGTTAAAATAATGTCTAATAAATGTTTTGTTAGTAAATATTTTCAGATTGGGGAGCTTTTGTTACACTTACAGAAACATTTGGGTTTTTACACTTTTTCCTTTCTACCTACCAGCTATTCCCATAAAAATAAATAAGAGCTTGCCTTCTTCCTTGAGACTAACAAAAGAAATAAACAGCTGAAACATCTTTACAAATTTATCAGTTTTAATGGACATTATTGATCATAAACCCCTGAAAATATTGTCTATTTTTATATCCATCCATTTCTTTCAGACCTGAACCAATTACATTTATTTTTAGTTGCCTAAAATACAAAGGGTGTTTGTAGGTGTGTGTTTGTGTGGTTTTCAATAGCTTCTCCACGCAGAATCCCAACCTTTTAGGTTGTGTCAAAGACTGTGGGCTTGCTTGAAGATATGGGGAGGGAGATGGCAGGGCATGGCTCTGGCACGGTGGGGGAGGGTCAGCTGGTAGCTTTGCCTAAGGGAAGTGCTATCTGTACAGTTAGTTTTTCCTTAAACTGCTTGTTTAAGAAAATGGGGGTTGGGTTGAAGGAAGACTGGTGTGTACCTTTTAATGTTTCCATCAGGGTGATATTTTGTATTTTAAAGTAAAACATCTCTAGGTAAACTCTTAATACCTACTAGAATATTCGATGAAGGGGGTAATATTTTTGTCACCATCGAATAGTAACCATCTTTTAAACGGTTTGGAAAAGTAGAGAGTAAGCATTTGAAACCGGGGGTCCGTGCAGAAGGGACGGGAGGACCTTAATCCGCTGTTAAATTTTCGTTTATTCACCTCTTCTACCCAACGGCACAGAGGTGATATTTTTAAAGTCAGGCTCCGATCAATAGTAGAGGAGTTTACCTTTTCCTCCCCCCCACCGGCCCCTCTCTCTACACCCACCCGGACCAGTGCCTGCTTTTCCTCCCCCACCCCTTTCTCCCGCTGGGCTTTGCTGCCTCCTCTCTTGGCAGCTCCTCTTCACCTCCCCTGCCCCTGCTCCCCTCCCCCTCCTGCTCCCTGTCTCTCTGCTCTTGGGGAACAATCACCACTGATTGAGGTTCACTCTACGTTAGGCTGGAAAACTGGGTTGTTATTTAGGAAGTCATTAATCACATCTCCTCCTCCGGAAAGAGATGGCGGAGAAACCTGTGAAGTACAATTCCTTACCAGTCCCTTTGTAAAACGTTCTGAAATGATAGACCTAGATAGGATTTGATTGCCTGAAGGTAGTAACGATTTTTCTGGCAGAATTATTTTATTTTAAATTTGCAAAAAAAAATCCAGACCATATTAGGTAATAGGTAATAATGTTCTTTTTTTTGGCGTTTTGGTCGCCGTGTTTTATCAATATCTAAAGTTTAATGAAGATGTAATTAGATTTAACCTAGTCTTTTATAAATTATGTCTTTTCGTATAAGAATTAATTACTATCCCAAGGAGGTATACTGCTGTGGAGTAGCTGAATTCCTAGGGGAAAGAAAAAAATCAGAATATCAGTTGCTCTATTTAAATGGCTCGCTCCTGTGAGCTTATTTAGACAGACTTGTGTCTAGGGCACGCGTGTGCACATTTATGACTGCCGTTTTCTTTTAAATCCACGACTCTCAAGGACCCTCTATTGTGTTTAAATAGAAGCACAAAATCAGCATTCTGATTAATCATAAAGGAGCATCCCAAATTGTCTTTAAGATAACATGTTTGAGCTTTTTCCGTGTTCATTCATAAATTATTTTGATGTCAGCGCAGATGAAATGGCGATTGGTTATCTCTTCCTCTTGCCAGCCCCTTAAGGATCCGAGGTGAAATTAGTAGCAAGAAAGCATGTAATTGACAAAGTCACGTGTGCTCAGGGGGGCCAGAAACTGGAGAGAGCAGAGGGGGAAAAAATCAAAAGAAGGAAAGCACATTAGACCATGCGAGCTAAATTTGTGATCGCAGAAAATCAAGATGTTAGACTGATGCAGAAGATCACTCCGTTCCAAAGGGAAAGTTTTCATCTTACGAGTTTGGCGCTGAGGGCCGGTGGGGCAACATGGCCGAAGGTTAATTTTCTTTTCTATTGTTTTACTGTGATTTTCTTCCTTCTTTTCTCTCCCTACCCCCCTCCTCACCGTTCTCTGCCCATCTCCCCCTTCTCCTTTACCCTGATACCAGGGCATTAACTCCCACCCCTGCATCTCCAATGGGTCTTTCTACAAACCTATTGTTATAGATCTCCAAAAATGTTTTGTACCGCCCACACCGATTCACAACTTGAAAAGCTTTCAGGGGGCTATTGTTTGAATTGTGTGAGTGTGATTAAGCGCAGTTTCAGTTAGTGAGTCCAAGAAAACTTTTATACACCTGCCTCCTCCCCCATTCTACCCCAACTTTAATTGAAAGTCGTGTGTGTGGGGGAGGGGAGTGCACATTGCAAATTCACTGCTGTGGCATGTGCATTACCTAGTAGTTCTAACCATCTTTAGGATTTTGATTTCCCTTTCCTCCTTGCGCCACGGGAGAAAATAGTTTGTTGGAAATTTCTCTTTGTGAATGTGATCAGTGTTAAGTCAGCAACATCCAAGTAAAGTATTACGTGTTGAACTGTAATATGTGGCTGAGAAAACGGAGTTAAATGAAAACAGTACACGTATGTACAGAAACATGGAAGTTGATGTGATCGATAGAACCCTGTAGCTTTCCACTTCCCTTTTAACCCTTTTCATTTAGCTATTTTATGTAGAAGGAATCAAACCATTAACTTTTTTTTTTTAAAGTTCTGTCTTTTCCTTAAAGCATTTTTTTCCCTCTCACATTGAACACAGTATGGAAGTACTAACTGACTTTTTTTTTTTTTTTTTTTTGTCTTGTTCCATCCCAGGCGGGGCAAGCAAAGGTGGTGGAGAAGAGCCCGGGAAACTGCCAGAGCAGGCAGAGGAGGAATCCCAGGTTTTGCATGGAACTGGCCACTGTAAGTGGTTCAATGTGCGCATGGGATTTGGATTCATCTCTATGATAAACCGAGAAGGACGCCCCTTGGATATTCCAGTCGATGTATTTGTACACCAAGTAAGCCAAACTTTTTTCTGCCTCTTCACCATTTTCCATGTGGAAGATTTGATGTGTAGTTTTGCTAATAGACATACAATAATAGGCCCTTTGGTATAGTGAAAGATAAAATCCTTAAAATCAAGTGATAATACTGTTTGTAGGAAAAATGAATGAGCTCCTCCCAGCTTAGCTTTTCTTAAACAGAAAGTGAAATCTTTCAAATTTCACTATTTGGACTATTAGCATTTCCTTCTCTTCATTCAACAGCAAAACTGTTTTGGTAGCTTCCAGTACCATTGATTACAGCATACTGGGTCCTCCAGGTCCAATGAATGAGCAAAAACATGAATGAAGAAACAATAATCGTTTGAGAGATTTTTAAATATAGCAAAACATTTTGCTAATGTAAGAAATGTGTAGGTTTCTCTTATTTTAGACATCTGTAATCACAGTAGTTCCATGTATTATTTTATCCCTGTCAGCCCTGTAGTCATTTGTAGATTCAGATCAAGGTAATTTAATTTCACAGTAAGATGAAATAGAACATTGTTGCCTGGATTGGATTTGAAGAAATGCCAGAGAGCATTCTTGGTGCTTAGTGTAGAACATTGGTCCAAGGATACTATCTCTTTAAGAAACTGAACTTAAAAAAAAAATGTGACCAAAGGAAGCATTAGTGTGTATAAAATGTACTGATCTGCTGTTTAGAGATTGAGTAATTGTGTTGTAATTTTAAAAGATGTTTTAAATACCAAATGTTTTCATCATTGCTTCTCATTAAAAAAAATTATGCCTAGGAAATGGTAAATTAATATCTTTCTCTTTCATTCCTATTAATCTCTGTAGTAAAAGTGCTTATGTTTTGCAAGTCTGTTTCATCATGAGAGTGAAAAAAATCTAAGTAATTGTATAAGTGAATTAATTGTTTAATTGTACAAGGGAATTTATTGTTAGAAATAGAGAAGATCAGGAGTAAAGCAGGTTATTTTGGCTTGACATTTAAGTTTAAAAGAATTAAAGAAATGGCTGTTTACACTGCAAGCTGACTGACATAGGTGCATACCTGAAATACTTAGCATCTCTTAAAAAGGGTATGTTTGTTTTATACTGCTTTGTGTTCTTGGTAATATTAACATCTCTCTGCAACCCTTCCCCCATAAATATCTTCAATTACATATATAAACAATAGGAACATATGAAACCATTCTGTTTTGATCTGTTGGTCTGTGATGCTTTAGTACCTTCCTGACCTTACTAAATACGGCGATTTCCATTCCTACAAGCCTGGCCATCATTACTGGCTATTCACATGTGGAAGGATAAGCATAATCTGAATTTAAAAGGATTTAAATTAGAAGCGGGAATCTATGTATAGGATACTGAATTTTTTGCTTCCTACTTTGTATTTAAAAATAATGACCTTTATTCTCTATGTCTGAAATTATTGATGAATTCATTTTCTCTCAGGTTCTTGCTTCTCCCTTTGAACCTTCTTTGGGTTGTTAAATTTTTCTTTATGGTCTCATAAATTTGTTTTATTGATGAATGAAAATAATAGCACTTTTCTTCTTTGATAACACTTGGTTATAATTGGTTTTCCATATTTTTTTGAACTTCAAATACTATATCACTAACCAATGCTATTGTACAGAATCATGAGACATCTGAATTTAAGCTGTTTAGTAGTTATTTATTGTTAAATGTTCCTGCATCAACTAAATTAAAAGTATTGGTAGCAAAAATTTTTATATAATGCTAACAGTTTCTACATTATTAAAATTCATTTTAACATTTGATTTATATTAATCCTGTCCCTCATCTATCATGTATATAAAAAAAGGGAAGTATTAAATGATGCCTAAAGAATTTACATGAATAAAAATAATTACTTTGAAGAAGGCAGAAATCCTACTGATAATCAGCCAGGCAACTACAAGTAATAGATGGCTTTAAATGATCTGTGAGATTGTCTGAGCATCTTTTACAGAATCAGATGTAGTTCAGGGCTCTTTGATAAAATTCTTGAAAACTTAAAAAAAAATTCATCTGTCATTTTTACTGTATATTTTTGAAAACATGCCAGGCTGGTGCTTTCTCTCTCTCTCTCCATATATATGTATATATTAGCTTTTTTCCCATTATATTTATGTGCTGTTTTATATGCATGAATACACATAATAGATAATTAGAAATTTTGAATGTTCAGCTGGGCCAGTGTCTGTGCAAATCATGTTAAATGTGTGATGGGTATATTGGTATGTGCTCAAAAGTACAGGTGTTATTGAATTTCTTTTTTTTTTTAGTATTTGAACACATTCTTAATATTGCACATTTGGGGACATAAATTATTTTAGCTTCTTTAAAATACTATTTGAACTTAATGAGAAGGTACTCAGGAATTTTTTCTTTTAAAAATATTGACACCCAAATACCCCTACATGTAAACAATTCTGTTGCTGTGAAATAAAGTGTGTGTGTGTGTGTGTGTGTGTGTGTGTGTGTGTTTTGATAGAAGCCTAGATTTATTACCTAATGCTATTTAAAACTTGTTGGCATTAATGTAATTACCATATCCTGTAGTCCTTGTGATGTCTAAATCCTAAAGCTGAAAGATGTGCATAGGTGTTGAGCTGTCACTGTCTTTAGACACTGTTAAGTGCAGTGAGATTCTGCTGTTGGAGGACAGTTTGCTGGATGCTGGTGGCTCACACCTGTAATCCTACCTTCTCAGAATGCTGAGATCTGAGTTCAAAGCCAGCCCTGGCAGGAAAGTCTGTAAGACTCTTATCGCTAATAAACTGCTCAGAAAAAGTCAGAAGTGTTGCTGAGGCTCAAGTGGTAGAGAGTTAGCCTTGGGGAAAAAAAGCTAAGGGACAGGCTCAGGCCCTGAGTTCAAGCTCCAGGATGGGCAAAAAATAAAAATTAAAAAAAAAATTAAATGAAAGGACAGTCTAATAACTTTTCTAACTTGTAATTTAAATTTTCACATTTTTTGGAGGAAAAGATATATTTGACCCATTGTTAATAATTGTGAAGCATTTATAGAGTTCAATAATGAACATTTCAGTTTTTAAAAATTGACAAAATATATAAGTAATGTGTAAATTCTGGCATGCATCCTTGTTTTGGTGGTTGTCCTTAAATATTTAATTGAAATTTGAAATTTTTGCTGGTGATTCAAGTTGAAAATAGGATAATTTTTTGAAATGTCCTAAGAATTTCAAAACTCGAAGATTTGTTTCAGTTGGACCATATATGCTTTCGGCAGATTTGAAAGATTCTTACTAAGGTAATTTCATCAGTTAGAATGCAGTTGTTTTATAAGTGCAAATAATTAATAATTACTAGTTTATGTTAGTAAGTTTAAAAAATTAGGTGATAGGCTAACATGTCTTAAGTTACCTGGAAAAGGTGACTGGCAGGATTTTTTGGAATCTAAGTTTTTAATAGAACTTAAACAGTTGATGATATCGAAGTGGAATTGCATGCTAATTAATTGTTAGTCTTCTTTCTGAAAAAAAGGTGATGTTACTTAATAAGCTACCTGTATCAACAAGTTTGTTGATCATGTAAATTGCCTTTACATAGATCATGATAGTATCTTCAAATTATATCTCACCTAAGAAAATAGGATTGTTCAAATTTTGTTTTCTTCTGGAAAAGTATAGAGTGACCTCTCGTTAGCTAATTTGCATAATACTACTTTCTTTCACCTGGGGCTTATGTGTACTTGGAATTTATTGCTTTGATATATGATAAAAAGAATTTTTGTTTCATAAGTTGTATAAATTTTTTCCAGAGGAAAAAAATTCAGAATGACTGATTAAATCCTTACTGCACAGTAGGTAAAACATTTATTATATTTGTGTTTTGTTTTGTTTGTGCTAGTCCTGGAGCTTGAACTCAGGGCCTGAGTCTGTCCCTTAGCTTTTTTTCCCAAGGCTAACTCTCTACCACTTGAGCCTCAGCAACATTTCTGACTTTTTCTGAGTAGTTTATTAGAGAGAAGATTCTTACAGACTTTCCTTGAGCTCTATTGCTCAAGACTAGCACTCTACCACTTTAGCTACAACTCTACTTCTGGGTCCTTTTAGTGGTTAATTAGAGATAAGTATTTTCCAGTTGGACTGGTTTTGAACCTCACTCCCCAGATCTTAGCCTCCTGGGTATGATGACAGGTGTGAGCCACCAGTGCCTGTTTTGTATTTAGTTTTGAAATCATTACTTTAAAAGTATTGGTGTTTTCTTCTTATGCTCTTTATTTCTGATTCACAATTTTTATCTTTTGTGGATAATAAAAATATCCATATTACAGAGATTCTGCATATTTTATGTTCTTTTTATTTCATGGCTTAGAAAACATCTTATGAAGTCATTTTATTTTCAAACTTTATTTTCTGGTGCCAGAATCAAACTGAACCTCAGGCATGTTGGGTGAGCTACATCTCCAGCCCCAAATAGCAATTGTAGACGCTGGCATGAACCTCTAAATTTGGAATTTAGTAGCATAAAATTCATGATTTTGAGGCCAGTGTGGGCTATGTAAGTCTCCATCCCAAAGAAAATTTTGGAATCTTACTACTGTGATTGTTAACATTTACAGCTCATTTGTAAGGCAAGTTGTGTGTTTTAATATTCTGCAGATAGGTTTGAATCTATAGGAAATTGAAATGATTTTTCCCAGTTGATCAACTCAGGGGAAGGCAAACTAAAAGCCTTTCAAACTGCTTAATCATAAAATCAAAGCATTTAAGTCATCAACAGTTTGTAATACCTTAACATAGCTCCAAAGGTACCTACCAAATACTTTCCTTTGGACTTAGCAATAAAGGGTTTCCTGTTCTCTTTTTGTATACCTAAATTTTAAAAGATGCTCTTATTTAGTCTTACTTCAAACTTAAAATGTGAATGAGATTTGTATTGAAGACACAGTTGTGTTTCTCAGTTTTTTTTTTCTTCTTGTTTTTTATTTTATTGTTGCTGGGGATTGAACCTAAAGTCTTGCTTGCTCATTCTAAGCAAGGGGTTTACTACTTAGCTACACCACAAAATCTTTCACCTTTTCAAAATTTTTTTTCATACATAGTTTAAGATATGGAGATTTTGCCTTGTACCTCTCTTATATACATACCTAACATCTTCCACTATCAACATCTTTTACCAGCAAAGTACATTTGTTACAAATGATGAGTTTACTTTCACTCATTATAGTAACCCAAAGTCCATTAAGGTTTATACACTTACTTATTTAAAAGAACTAGTTTAGAATTTATTTTTAAATACTTTTTATTATAATCAATTAGTTGTGAAAGGAGATACAGTTTGACATGTTCATATATGCTTACAATGTATTCTCCTTCCTTTCCCCTTTCACACAGTGTGTCTCATTGCTCTGTTCTACTTTTTAAAATTCTTGAAGAACCATTCACAACATGCGAAATAACTCGCAATTTTTTTTAAGTAAGTAGGTAAATGACAAAGCACTTACAAGTATTTAACATTCTCTAACATTTCTTTACGTCTGAATTCTTGTTTTTCATAAAAACGCACAGTGATTGAAAAAGAAGTCTTTGCAATCTTGGTTGCTTTCAGGCAGAAATAACACATTTATATTTATTTTATTTCCTCTTTAGAGTTACATAAATATTAAGGTACCTTTGTGTAGCTTAATTGGGCAATTCTTTTGGTATTGTGATTAATCTTGATGAAAAGCATGATTTACTGTCTTTTTAGTTTTAAATCAAGTGTAACCTAAACAAATTGAGGGCATTTCTGATTCATTAAATTGGAATGGTATCATAAATGTGATATTCTATAGACTTTGGACTCAGTATGAAATATACCTTTATCAATTATTCTTTGTACATTGAAAGCTTTCAAGTATGATGTGTAGAGCCTATTCTGTATAAACTAATATAGGTTATAACCATTAGAATTTATGCCAGACAAGTAATTTGTATTCTTCTCTAAAATAATTTGGTTGTCACCTTCTAACACTTTCTTTTTTCCTTCCTTCCTTCCTTCCTTCCTTCCTTCCTTCCTTCCTTCCTTCCTTCCTTCCTTCCTTCCTTCCTTCCTTCCTTCCTTCCTTCTTTCTTTCTTTCTTTTCTTTTCTTTTTCTTTTTTTTTTTTTTTTTTTTTTGGCCAGTCCTGGGCCTCGGACTCAGGGCCTGAGCACTGTCCCTGGCTTCTTTTTGCTCAAGGCTAGCACTCTGCCACTTGAGCCACAGCGCCACTTCTGGCCTTTTTCTATATATGTGGTGCTGGGGAATTAAACCCAGGGCTTCATGTATGGGAGGCAGCACTCTTGCCAGTAGGCCATATTCCCAGCCTACATACTTTTAATAGTTTATTGACCATGGGACTTTTACTTCAGGTCTCCATAATGTATTTGCTAGAACTTGCCAGTGGTTGAAGAATCAGTATTTGTTGTACATAGGATAACATAGTAAGGGAAGAAACACTGGGAAGGTGGGTTTATCTAGCTGTGCTACATAGTGGCTTTTGGGTAGCTACTTCCTTGTAGATTTCCTTTTCTCATGAGTAGGTCTGTAACTTATCTATTTTAGAAGGTTAACATAACATATATGAGGCAGGCACCCTTGGCTCACACCTGTAATCCTAGCTACTGAGGAGGCTAAGATCTGAGAATCATTGTTCTGAGTCAGCCTCTGCAGAAAAGTCTGAGAGACTCCAAATTCAAAATACCGAGCAAAAGCTTAGCTTGCAGAGCCTCAGCCAAATGTGAGTACCAGGCCCTATGGTAAAGCAAAAGAGAGAGACAGACCAACCAACAGACAGAAAGAAAAAGAAAGGAAAAGAAAATACATGAAAACAATTTAAAGTCTATATAACCATAGATTTTAGTTTTAACCTTTATTTGAATTCCAATATTTATTGATATATTCACCATATAAATGGTTGCTAGACTTTGAAAAGATGTTAAGCTTATATTGTTCACTTCTGTTTTGGGCCTGATTAGATTTATTGAAGTTACAATGTATATGTACAATAACATTCAGCAAGTGAACATATTCTTAGCTAGGTTGAAAGTTATATAGCCACTATACCTATCATGATATGGAACATTTTTATTACTTCAGGAAATCCACTTGTAGCTATTTGCAGTCACCTTTGAGGACAACAGCATCAGCTGGCCTATATGATCATTGATAAGTAATCTTACTGGGTTGTCTGACCTTGTTCCTTTAACTTAGTCTCAGGCACAGGCCACATCTAGTGTTATCAAATTAGTACCACATTAATTTCCATGTTTCTTATTTGTTTTTCTTTACTTCTGCCTGGAAATTACTTCTATACAAGTAGGTTTTCTTCTGTGAAAGGAAAATTTAACTCATATGCATTTCTATAATCTTTAGTCTTAATTACATTTATCTTAATTTTTTTTTTTGTGTGTGCTGGTATTGGTATTGTGCTGGCTTGAACTCAGGGTGTGGGCACTGTTTCTTAGCTTTTTTGCTCAAGGATGGCTCTACCACTTGCTTCACACTTCTACTTTTTGCTAGGTAATTGGAAATGAGGGTCTCAAGGAATTTTCTGCCTGGGCTGCCTTCAAACCACAATCCTCAGATCTCAGCCACTAAGTAGCTAGAGTTAAGGTATGAGTAACTGGGGCTGGCTTAATTTCATGGTCTCAAAGGTGCTTTTTCATACAATACTAACTGCTCACCAGTGGACATAATTAGACTTATTGGTATTTATATTTCTTGTCAAAAAATGTATTGAATTTCAGTGTCAACTGGGTTTTTGCATAAACATCCTTAGAATATAAGTCAAGAAGATGGTAGCTATTATTATAAATACTTAAAAACAATAATTACATAGAAAAATTGTGATTTAGTAATTTTTCTATGCAAATTATTTTTATTGATAACTTATCAAGTATAAAACCCTCCTTGGATGATAGATTGAAGGATTCTGCTCTCTAGCTCCCTTTATGTTTTTTGGTTTTTAAGTTTTGTCACACTATTAAATAAGATTTTTTTTCCATTGAATCTTATTTATTTTGTAAAAGGCAAAGGTTTCTTTCACCTATGTGTGATGTACTTTTTTTTTTTTTTTAGCAAAATAACAAATTTCACTCTACTAATCTATTTGGGGATGGCTATAACATCAAGTAAATGTTAAGGTATGATTTCATGTACTAAAATACGTAATTTTCAGATTTGATGTGGAAAAACTTACCTTTGCCAATGCTCAAAATCATCAATTATTGTGCTATTGATGATATGACTTAGCTTTTACTAGCTGTTGTTAAGCCTTTTGTTATAAAGGTCAACTGTTGAAAATGAAGTCTTACTTAAATTTTTTACTTTAATTAATCTTAAAGTTGAAATCTATTTAAAAAATTTTAAGTTTAATTTGCAAGTCACCTTAAATTGTGGCTTAATTTTAAAGTTATGTTATATACAGACTCCATTTAAATTTCCAAGTACATTTACTTTGACTAATTCATGACCATTTCTTTCCTTACCTTTGTAATGAATTCCTTTGGCTATTTATTATTGCCTAAATTGTTTTTTCTTAAATTTTTTCTTATAAATGAATTGTTTTTTCTTTAGTTAAGTCTGTCTATAACAAAAGTGGCAATTTTACTTGTTATCTCTTCACTTTAAATACTTACGTTGTCAGTGATATATTGTAAAATTTGTAATGAATTATTTCAACCTTTCTTCTAAGTATGATTTTAATAGTGTATTTTGTTTACAAGATCAAAGCATTGGTATTTACTAATTGATTGTGCTTTTCAGAAACTCTTGTAAATAGATTATAAATATTAGAGACAGATACCTAACATACTTTATTGTAAACCATAAATTTTAAAAGGTAAATGAATTATTTTCAATTTTAACTGTTGGGATAGAAAGTTTTCCTTTTTAGGATTGGCTATAGTTGTATATGTAATTTAATCAAAGTATTTGCTTTTTTTTTTTGTATCTCTTTAAGTTAAACTTTTAGTTGAATCTAGGAACAGTTGGATTTGCTTGTCTGCCCCTTTTGGTCTTTCCTCTCTGCTGCCTCTCTGGCCATTGAAAAATTTTGAATGGTTAGGAATTTGCACCTTTTGGCTCAGGTTGCAAGCTCACTTTATCAAGACGGAGAAGCCTGGGTCAGGACTATTCATTGCTTATCTTTTTCTTGTGCTGCCTTCTCCTCTAGAAAAAAAGAAAAGAAAAGCAACAATACTGGATGTATGTAAAGCCTGTACTATAAAAGTAGACAGTAATTGATGCTTGATTGTCACTCCAAGTGGTGGCTCAATTTCACTATCTGGAGAAGTTTCTTTTTTTATTGCATGGCAACTTATTTCATATATAGAGAGTTTTACTTAAACATACATTATCTTAATTGATATTATAGAAGTAGTATGATAGAAGTGACCTTTTGGTAGTGTAAGCATGTTGGTAAGACAGGTTGAGTTTAAAAAGACTACTAAACTATAGTGATTACTTATAAAAATAGAATTTGGTAATGTAAGCCCAAGCTTTTTATTTTGATATGCTTAATGTCTAGCATTAATGTTCAGTCCTAAAACTCCCTTGAACAAATAGTAGCACACATTTATGAGCTGTATCAATAATAATGAAAAGACTTTACATCTAGACCCAACTTTAAGCAAATACAAAATACTAAAATGCTTTGTTCTTATCTCATTAGTCTTTAAAAGTATACAGCTCTGGTTCAGGACAGTAAGACATTGGATACTCCTATTTATTCAAGAGGATTGTGAAGTATCTGTGTACAGGGGGTGGGGGGGATGTATTTGTGTAGGAAATCAGTTAGTAATTTTACCTCCAACCAAAGCAGCAGTTGTGTGTGTGTGTGTGTGTGTGTGTGTGTGTGTGTGTGTGTGTGTGTGTTTTGCCAGTCCTGGGGCTTGGACGCAGGGCCTGAGCACTGTCCCTGGCTTCTTTTTGCTCAAGGCTAGCACTCTGCCACTTGAGCCACAGCGCCTCCTCTGGCCTTTTCTAGATATGTGGTGCTGGAGAATTGAACCCAGGGCTTAGTGTATAGGAGGCAAGCACTTTTGCCATTAGGCCATATTCCTAGCCCCAAAGCAGCAGTTTGTAAACTAAATTCTATCTCTATAGAAATTTGTTGCTGCTAAATCCTAATCTATATTGTTTATTGTTGTTTCATCTTAGTGCAAGTTATATTCACAGTTTTGATGCTTTCAACAAGTGAAAAAAGTAGGCCTCTGTTAAGACTAACTTCAATCTATCATAGCTTTTGGGCTTGCAAGCCCCACCCATTGGCCTTGGATAGCTAATACCAAGCTTTTGTTTCTTCCTGTAAAAAGCAAAGATTTTTTTTTTCTTCTATCACTGAAGTCACTTCCCTTTTGTTAGGCACTGATAGGGATGAAATAAATTTCAAGAAGATATCGATTTTAATTCATGTGTTTCATATGTTGAAGTATTTTGAGATGACTACCTTGTTTTATATACAAACTGTTCTTTTAAGGAGTTCATAAAAGTTTATTACTTAACTTTTTATAACAGTACTGACAGTACTTATTTTTCTGTCACTATTTGAAGTTCCTAAACTCCAGTGCATTTATCAAGCCTTGAAGTATGAGAAACTAGGGGTAGTGGTTGGGATGAATTGTGAAAGGAAAAAGTTATGATAGAAAAGAGGGACTATCTTACTGTATTACATATAAGTATAAAAAAAGATTTATTAGATGTGTTTCCTCTTGCTCCTCTTTCACCTTTTTAGCATCATGTAGCTGAGAGAAAAGTCTAATGACTCTAAATATTTTATGTCAGCAGACTAATATTTCATATGCTTGGTGCCTAGTCCTAATCTGATGACTTAGTCATGTTATAATTTACTATAAACTACTAAATATTTAATTGTGGAAATTTAAGTTTGCACTTAAGTTATATTTCATGTTTGGTTTATATTTTAGTAAACAGTTTATCTGTCCTTAAATAAGTAATATTTATGAAACAACAGTAGATTCCTGAAGTGTTATCCTGGTGTCAGTTTTGGGGTTTGCAATCATGGCCTGGGCCCAGTCTCAGAGCTGTTTTTGCTCAGGTCAGTGCTCTACCACTTACTTGAGCCATAGCTAAATAGCTACACTTGCTGCTTTTTTGGTGATAACTTGGAGATAAGAGTTTAGCAGAATTTTCTGTGGGTGCTGATTTTGGACCATAGTTCTTAGGTCTCAGCTTCCTGAGTAGCTAGGATTACAGACATAAGTCATTGATTTCTCTAAATATGTTGTTCTTCAATACATATTTCCAGGTAGTTTCTGTTAAAGACTTATAATGTGATTACAATTTTTAATATGCATTTTTATTTAAAATATTTTTATATTTATTTCATTAAAATGTTCTTGACTGTTAAAATTATGGCTTGTATTTTTATAGACTTAGATGTGAAAATGTAATGATGTTTGATCACAGGATTTGCTACCAATTTAGATTTAGATTTGCTACCAATCTAGCAACTATGATTCTCTTTGAGAATGAACAACAAGAAGTAAAAATCACTTAATTTCAAGTAATGTGTTTGATAATTTAAAATAGTCAATGAAAGATTCGTAGAGTTTCATAAAAAGGCTGGTTAAGTTTTTGTTAATAACAGTGGATTATTATTTTTAAACTAGGGTATGGATGCAATGAGTTGTTGATCCAAGTTTTCAGTGATATTAAAATTGTACCCTAAATAATTTATTTCCTGTGTCCTTTATAGTTGTTTCAACTTTTACTTACTTCATTACATTTTGTCTTTGTTGGTATTTTTTTTTTTTCTTTGGCCAGTCCTGGGCCTTGGACTCAGGGCCTGAGCACTGTCCCTGGCTTCCTTTTGCTCAAGGCTAACACTCTGCCACTTGAGCCACAGCGCCACTTCTGGCCGTTTTCTGTATATGTGGTGCTGGGGAATCAAACCCAGGGCCTCATGTATACAAGGCAAGCTCTCTTGCCAGTAGGCCATATCCCCAGCCCCTTTGTTGGTATTTTTAATTAACTTTTTCACTAAAGTTTTGCTTTGGGAAAAAGTTTAAGATACTAAATCTTTAAAATTTTTCATTTGCTATCTGGATAGCAAGATACTCAAGATGCTGCTTTTAAATATTTGATTCTAGTACTAATGTATTTGTTGTTGAAATAATCCATTTGAGGTGTCTTGTAACTATGAGTTTTTAAACAAAAAGTTAAACAAACAAAAGCCAGCTTTAAAAGATTGCCAGAATCTTTTTTGACTTAAGAATTTTCAATTAATATTAAAATTTGATATTAAAAGGTAAAAAGTTGAAGGATTTTCCTTTTATAGTTCATCTTCCTGAAGATTTTTTCTTTAACTTCTGTGTGGAGAAGTATTTCTTGAAATGAATGCCTGACGAAGTATTTTCATGTTTTCAAATGTCCAAGGCTCAGCTTGGTATTGGCACATGCCTTTAACTTAGGAGGTTGAGTTATAAGAATCAAGGTTAGAAGCCAGCCGGGCAGAAAAGTCCAAGAGACCTCATTCTCCAATTAACAAGGAATGTTGGACCGGAAGCATGGACCAAGTAGTGGAGCACCAGCTTTAATTTTAAAAAGGCCAGTTGAGAGCTCAAGCCTGTGAGCTTAAGTCCCTGGCCATTGTGTACACTGCCCCCCCCATACACACACCACACACACACATGCACACCACACACATATACCCCACACACATACACACACCATACACACACAGATACACATGCACAGGTGGTCAACGTCTAAGACTCATTTAGATTAAGGTTGGGGGTAAAAGATTATAAATTTATGTTGTAAATATATGGTTGATAAGTAATTTGTTTCTTTTATTTGTGTGTGTATGTATACAGGTCTTGGGGCTTGAACTCAGGGCCTGGGTACTGTCACTGAGCTCTTTCCTGCTCAAGGCTAGCCCTCTACTACTTTGAACCACAGCACCACTTCCCATTATCTGGTGGTTAATTGGAGATAAGAGTCTCATAGGGGCCAGGTACTGGGGCTAGTCTTGTAATCCTAGCTACTAGAAGACTGAGATCTGAGGATCACAGTTTGAAGCCATCGTGGGCAGGAAAAGTTCATGAGACTCTTTATCTCCAATAAACTATTCAGAAAAAGCTGGAAGTGGGCTGTGGCTCAAAGTGATAGAGCACTAGTCTTGAGCAAAAGAAGCTCAAGGACAGCTCCCAGGCCCAGAGCTCAAGCCCCAGGACTGGCCAAAAAAACAAAACAACTCTCCCCCCAAACAAAACAAAAAAAACACAAAAACAAAACAAACCCAACTCAGACTTTTCTGCCCAGGTGGCTTTAAACCATTTTTCTCAGATCTCAGCCTCCTAAGTAGCTAGGATTACAGGAATAAGCCATCAATGTTCAGCAACTTTCAGCTTTTTTGGTAGTTTATTGGAGATAGAGTCTTACAGACTTTCTTACCCAGGTTGTCACTGAACCACAATCCTCAACTGAGCTCTCAGCCTCCTTAGTAGCTGGGATTACATGTGTGAGCCACCCTTGCCTGGCAGTAATTTGTTTGTATCAAAGATGTTTGAATATCCTAACATGTTTAGGAGATTGTCTTATTATGTAATAACCACTTGTCATGCTATCTTTAAGATGTCCCAAGTATCTATCTAGTCATCTGGTCACTGTTAAAGCATAACTAGTCTAAATGTATTCCAGAATTTCCTGTGAGATTTACTGCTCAATATGTATTCAAAAATCTCATGGGCTGGGGATATAGCCTAGTGGCAAGAGTGCCTGCCTCGGATACACGAGGCCCTAGGTTCGATTCCCCAGCACCACATATACAGAAAACGGCCAGAAGCGGCGCTGTGGCTCAAGTGGCAGAGTGCTAGCCTTGAGCGGGAAGAAGCCAGGGACAGTGCTTAGGCCCTGAGTCCAAGGCCCAGGACTGGCCAAAAAAAAAAAAAAAAAAAAAAAAAAAAATCTCATAAAACAAGACATTTTTTCAGAGGGAGAAAAATGTCATTTTTATTTTTTATTTTTAAGCTACAAATTGAAAAAAGTAAATTACCTAAATTGTTAATACACTTTGCTGTCCCCAAATTGCCTGATCATTGTAATTTGATCTGCCATTAGGAATTATTACAGGTCTGAGTGGCCTCTTTCGTTAATGTTTTTCTCTCTTTTCCTTTTCCTCCCCCACTCTCCTTTGGGAAGGAAGTCTAACGTCCCAACTCTACCAATACCAGGAAAAAGCAGTCACTCAGCAGAAAGTGTCTGTAGAAAAGTAATAGCCTTGGATAAGAGTGTAGTTGAGCAGAGGTTAACAATAGACCCTAAATTAACTTAGAATTCTTTTTTGACAGAGTTGGACATTGCTGTCATTGCAAAAAAGTTTGTATATTTAGGTATTAGCAAAGCCAAATCCAGTCCTTCTAATGTTTATTTGTCTAAAACACTTTAATCAGGAAGGCTTTTGAAACTACAGACTGACTGGCAAAATAGACTGACAATGAAAATAAGCAGATATTGATAGGTCCTGAAGTGTCGTAATTATTTACTTCCTTTGAGAGGCTGTTTATGACATTGATTTTTTTTTTTCAAGGATGAGTAAGTAAGGTAATGCAGATTCAGTAGGTGTAGATACTTTAAACCATAGTGTTGAAATTGCTGATGTTCTTAAATTCCTCTAATAGTATTCTAGATTATTCTGCTAATCTTACTACATCTTAAATTGTAATCTCTACATATATGCACTTGGTTAAATTTGGTTTTTTTTCTTGTTCTAAGCTTGAACAACTTAAGCAGTATGGTCATTAAAATCTTTAAAAAAATTGTTTTTCCTTTATTGTTAAAGTGAATTACAGAGAGGTTACAGTTTTATATGTAAGGCAGTGAGTACATTTCTTGTTCAAATTGTTACCTCCTCCCTCATTTCCCCCCTCCGTCATGGAATTCTTATAGTCAGCCTTAAGATTTTAGAAATCATAATTTGTTTCTGAAAGAAAATAAAAGTGAATTTAATATAAAATGCTCAAATTTTAAGATTTCAAATATATTGAATTTAAAAATATTTGCTTAAATGATTAAGATTTAAAGGAACTAAAGTTTTAGTATATAAGCTGTCTTTTCACAAAGTGGTATTTATTTATTTATTTTTGGATGGTTATAGGCCTGGTGCTATCCCTGAGCTTTTTTGCTCAAGGGTAGGGCTCTATCACTTTGAGCCACAGCTCCATTTCTGGTTTTCTGGTGGTTAATTGGAGATAAGAGTTTCAAGGAATTTCCTGCTTGGGCTGGCTTCAAGATCTCAGCCTCCTGAGTTGTTAGGATTATAGGAGTGAGCCACTAGTGTCCAGCAACAAAATGATTTTTAAAATTACAGACTGTGATTCTTTTTTTCTCCTTTTTTATTCAAAACCCTTCCAGATGCATTTATATGTGCTTCATTTTAGCTGATTGCTAATACTGAGTTACCCCAACTACCAATTCCTAGACAAAGATGCTAATTAGCCATCAGAAGACAAATGGTTTCTGACTGATCATCCAAAGCTTCCGTGACTTCTGTTCCACCAACCAGAGAACCCTTAAACTATGGCCAGTTGGTGTAGTAATGGATAGTAGTAGTTTGTAGTATTATGATTAGTAGTAGTCATGATTCTAAGAATGAACAACACAAAATGAAAATAGAATCACTTTAGAGTACTCATATGTGCCATGTACTGTGCATTTTATAATCATGAACTCTAAAAGTGGGTTCAATTATTGTCCCAATTTTACCAGTGAGGAAAGCAAAAATTATAGTACTGCTAATTGCCTAATTTTACACACTTGAATTAACAGTGACTCCAGAACAGTGCCCTTAAGTCTGTAGGTTCCAGCCACATTTGGCTACTTTTCTTTCATGTTAATATGCTTTGTGCTAGAGATTTAATTGCTAGCAAAAGGCAGAGGATTCCTGACCTCTTAAAGGACAGTTGCCCCAAAATATCAAAGTAAAATTAAAAACTCCTATGGTCAGGGAAGAGAAGGTATACCCTGCTGTGAATGCATGATAGCGAGATGCTTACACTAGTCTTTGCCTAAGGAAGACCTTTAGAGGAAGAAACTTTGTGATGAGAGTTAAAGAATAGACTAGGTAAAACAAGGAAAGGAGCATTCTTACAGAGGAAGAGTTGTTTGTATACAAAGGAAGAGAACTTTTGAAATGAGCTCTGGAAATAACTAGGAAAGTGCCAGCCTGAGATAAAGCATTCTGTGTTATAAGTGTGTGAGAGTATGGATAGGAAAAGGGCTCTTGGAAAGGCCAATGTGTGGCTAAGGTGCCAGATCTTGATGGATAGCGGGATGGAGACTGGAAGAAGGAGATAGGAGGGGAGGTGGGAGATGAAGCTCAAACCAAGGTGGGCTGATATGTGAACAGGCAAGTGTTACTGTTTTATCCTTTTTATTGTTCTTCACTCCGAGACTGGCTATTTGTACATTTCTTTGTTCCTTCCCTTCAAGCATTATTGATCATGTCTTCTGAGTTAATTTTAGATTTCTTAGCCAGATAGCCAAGCTCTTCATGATCTAATTCAGCTTTATTTTTCTGCTTTTCCTTGCATAGTTCTTATTTAAATGTTTTGCTTTGTCAAGAAGAACTTGCTATTCTGTGGTTCTACAACTACTGCTCTGTCCTTTACACAAACAATACTGTCTTTTTCACCCAAATTCTGTTCCATATGTTGTAATCCTTTAGATCTACCAATGGACTCATCTAGAACTTGAACTCAGGGCCTCACATTTACTACAGAGGCACTGTACTACTTTGAGTGTGTCCCCAGCTCTAAATTAAATATATTAATGATCAGAGCAGAGTTTTGATTGGTTACTGGTCTGAAGCTGAGGCAAAATCAGATGAAAAAGCATTGGAATTTAAAGCAGGCATATGATGTGATAGCAGGTTGACCATTTCCCAAAGGAACCTTGGGACAAACAGTCTCCATCAAGAGATTGATTTTCAGGTTGGGGATGTAGCTCAGTAAGTGAACCCTTGGCATGTTCATGACCCTGAGTTTGATCCACAGAACAATACAGAAAACAGCCTATAAGTTTATTCAATAACCGCTATACATGAGCATAAAAATGATATAAAGTTGAATGAGTAAAAACACTTTTCCTCAAACTCCAACTCCTGTTTCATATTTGTTTTATATTTTTATCTCCAATGGGAAAAATAGGGAAATAGACCAAAATCTTTTAATATAAAATACAGCATCTTTAATTAAAAATATCATTAACATTTGAGCTCTGAAAATCAATCTCAGGGGACTTGGAATAGGAAGAACATTTTTTATAAAAAGGGAGATAACAATCTGGATTTGGTGTTGCATGCCTGTAATTCCAACACTAAAGAGGCAAGAAACCAGTCTGTTATAGAGCACAGAGCTATAAAGAAAGAAACAAGCCAACCCAACAATTTAAAAGGAAAATGTTTATTTTGTGAAAAATTGGAGAAAATTAAATTAACATATTAGGTAATGACAGAATAGGTTTGATTCTAGAACATTCTAAAGAAATGTATTGGGGCTGGGAATATGGCCTAGTGGCAAGAGTGCTTGCCTCCTATACATGAAGGCCTAGGTTCGATTCCTCAGCACCACATATATAGAAAAGGCCAGAAGTGGCGCTGTGGCTCAAGTTGGCAGAGTGCTAGCCTTGAGCAAAAAGAAGCCAGGGACAGTGCTCAGGCCCTGAGTTCAAGCCCCAGGACTGGCAAAAAAAAAAAAAAAAAAAAGAAATGTATTATGAGCTAGAGGTGTGCTCAAGGGGTAAAACATCTGCTGATAGCACAAGTACAGAGCTCCTGAGTTCAAACTCAAGTATTACAAAAAGAAAAATACTTTGAAATGCATATAGTAGCACTGTTAGTAAAGAGAAATCAAAGTTAATAATCAGTAAAATTTCTCAATCTAGACACTTTGGGTCAGTTAGACCTTTGGGGCCAGATAATTCTGTGCTGTGAGAGGCTAGCCTGTGCTTCATAAGCTGTTTTGCAATATCTCTGTCCTCTGCTAGTAAGCAACACACCTCCCCAGTGTGACAATCAAAAAAGTCTCCAGATATCACTAAATGTCCCCTAGATGGCAAAATTTCCTCCATTTGGAAACTTAATTTTGTGATATTTGCTAGTAACTTTTGTTTAGACACAACAGCAGACCGAAAGATTTTATTTTAACTAGTAAAATCCAGCATCACAAAGAATGTAGGACATAGCTACCCACATAGTATATTCACCTTAGCCTGTTTCCTTTGTGCTGTTATTTCCTGTTGTTTCTATGACACTGCTATTTTAAAATCTTTCCTCTAGTTTTTGCTCATCTTACCATTTTGTGTCCCCCTCCCCCTTTTCAACCAGCCCCTACTCCCTCTTCCTGATGTAAAGAGCTTCTGTAGGAAATTGATAATCCATGTCTTTCTGCTTCAAAGTCTTTAACACATGGAGTTGGCTATTAAGAGAAATTGACTAGGTTCCTGTGATTCTTGTCAGTTTCTCTGATTAATCAATTTTTTCTTTACCAGAGAAGCTGCTGTTAACAAAAGAAAATTGACTTAAAATTTCCGTCATTTGCTTATTGCTGCTTAGCTTGCATTTGTTCTTCTTTTGCCCCATCACTTTACTATAATTAAAATACATAATAAATATGTATTATGAAATTTATAGTTCATGTATCCTCATCAATTGTAGCTAATTTGAATACTTGCATAATTCAAGTTATACATCTGTTTCATGTTTAGAAGACATTAACTGAAGATTAAAATGAGTAGTATTCTTTTTTAACCCTGTTGACTTCCCAGCAAAATCCAAAGGAAAATAATTGTATCTAACATGCTTGAAAGGGAATCGTGTTATCAAAGAAACTGATGAATGCAAAGACACCAAGAAAAACAAGGTACTTGTTGCCTCTTTTTTGTTGTTTGTTTTTGTTTTTGGCCTAGTCCTTGAACTCGGGGCCTGAGCACTGTCCCTGGCTTCTTTTTGCTCAAAGCTAGCACTCTGCCACTTGAGCCACAGCGCCACTTCTGGCCATTTTCAATATATGTGGTGCTGAGAAATCGAACCCAGGGCTTCATGTATATTCCCAGCCCTTGTTGCCTCTTTTTTTTTTTTTTTTGGCCAGTCCTGGGCCTTGGACTCAGGGCCTGAGCACTGTCCTTGGCTTCTTCCCACTCAAGGCTAGCACTCTGCCACCTGAGCCACAGCGCCCCTTCTGGCCGTTTTCCATATATGTGGTGTTGGGGAATCAAACTGAGAGCTTCATGTGTAGGAGGCAAGCGCTCTTGCCACTAGGCCATATTCCCAGCCCTTGTTGCCTCTTTTTTTTTAGAGATGTTTTTTTAAAAAAAAACCTGTCAAACACTTTTCTAGTTAGTTGAAAGAAACTTGTCTTTAGGTTATGAGCAAGTTTAAGCAGCCACGTTAACCAGAAAACAAAAGTTATAGCAGTTGATAAACATATGTACAAAATGAGCAAAATGTATTTAAAACATTCTTTAGATATTACATAAGGGGTCTGGACATAGTGATACAGACAGGATCATCATAGGAAGATGGACTTCTTAACACATTTGCCCAAAGGCATCTAGGATTACTCTTGGAAAATCTTGGTATGATAGAACAATGATTTACTTTTTTTTTTTTTAAGTTTTCTCATTTCTGGGGCCCCAGGTTCTTGTGTTTACTTGTTTACTCTCAGTTTATGTATTTGTCCTGGTCTAGTAGGAAAAAGCTTAGTGACCATTACTAAGTCTCAAACCATCCTTTACCTGTATACACTGGTCAGCTTCTGAGCTGGAAATGTCCCAAACTGTCACACTGCCTAAAATTCTTCTTTCCAAGGACTACACATTTTATTGTACAAGTAAAGAATAAGTAATTTTAAAATATAAATATCTCTCAGCCACTAGTGGCTCATACCTGTATATCCCAGCTGCTCAGGAGGCTGAGATCTGAGGATTACAGTTCAAAGCTAGCCCAGGCAGGAAAATCTGTGAATCTCTTCTAATTAACCACCAGAAATCTGGAAGTAGAGTTGTGGCTCAAGTGGCAGAAAACTAGCTTTGAGCACAAAAGCTCAGGGGCAGTATCCAGGCCCTGAGTTCAACCCCCAGTACCAACATACACACATATACACACTTTATATATAGCCACATATATGTATATATATATATAAAACAGTAATTTTGCTAAATTGTAGGCTATTAAATTTTTTAAAATTATTGTCAAAGTGTTGTACACAGGGGTTAGTTAGTTTCATAATAAGGCAATGAGTGCATATCCAACTGGTTACCTTCTCCCTCATTTTCCCCTTACCTTCCCCCCTCCCCATTTCCCTCCCTCCATGATTTGTTCAGTTGGTTTACACCATATCATTTTGTAAGTATTGCTGTTACATTGTCTTTTTTTTTTTTTTTTTTTTGGCCAGTCCTGGGCCTTGGACTCAGGGCCTGAGCACTGTCTCTGGCTTCTTCCCGCTCAAGGCTAGCACTCTGCCACTTGAGCCACAGCGCCGCTTCTGGCCGTTTTCTGTATATGTGGTGCTGGGGAATCGAACCTAGGGCCTCGTGTATCCGAGGCAGGCACTCTTGCCACTAGGCTATATCCCCAGCCCTGTTACATTGTCTTTTTATCCTTTGTTTCTTGATTTTGATATTCCCTTTCCCTTCCCTAGTTCCAATACACGTATAAACTCTATGGTCTCCCTTATTGGTAATAATTAGTATAAGTCTAGGATAATCCTAGCAGAAGACCACAATAGCTCAATAGCTATGTCCATTTGAACACATATAAGATGATAGTAATTGAAATGAACTCCCCAAGTTATGGAAACAAGTGGTTTATCATTGTTGCTATTATTTTCAACATACCATGTGAAATATGCCCTTTTTCTTTTGTCTTTCTTTCCCATGGTTTTACCCCTGATGTCACTTGATTATTAAATTTTTAAAGGTTATTTGGCAAATATTTAATTATTGGCCTTCAAGAAAGTTGTGTTACAATTTTACTAATAAGTTGTGTGATATAGCACACAACTAGCAAGAATTGAAAAATAGTATACAATACTTCTCTACTGTAAATTTCATGTAGTGAATTGGTTCTCTCCAAATGCTTTTGTTGATTTTTAAAAATTGATGAACAAGTATTTCTATTTTACATGAATGCTAAGTGATTTTTTTTTTTTTTTGCCAGTCCCAGGGTTTGAACTCAGGACCTGAACTTCTTTTGCTTAAGGCTAGCACTCTATCACTAGAGCCACAGCACCACTTCTGGCTTTTTCTGTGCATGTGGTACTGAGGAATCGAACCCAGGGCTTTCATGCATGCTAGGCAAGCACTCTACCACTAAGCCACATTTCCCAGCTCTGAGTGGTATTTTTTTTTTTTTTTTTTTGCCATTCCTGGGGCTTGGACTCAGGGCCTGAGCACTGTCCCTGGCTTCTTTTTGCTCAAGGCTAGCACTCTGCCACTTGAGCCACAGCGCCACTTCTGGCCATTTTCTGTATATGTGGTGCTGGGGAATTGAACCCAGGGCCTCATGTATACGAGGCAAGCACTCTTGCCACTAGGTCATATCCCCAGCCCCTCTGAGTGGTATTTTTGAAACTAATAAGCATAGCAAACACAAAGACATATGTTACAATTTTCTTTGAGGATATTATGAGCAATATCTTTGCTGAAGTGGATACAGATTTTGAATATAATCCCTAAAATTTTAGCCTGTTTGATTTACAGTGTAAGGGCTCTCGACACAATACATTAATTTAATCACTAACATTTTCTTCATCTAGGTATCCAGAAAGTTCAACAAATCAATATATCAAGCCATAGTGTAGTATATACTAATGTTCATGTCATAAATACTTCCATCATGGCCAATTTCAAGCTGCCAGTATGATGTTACATGGATAGGAAAAACCATTTAGTGCTGTAGAGGAGAGAATATCATCTCTTGCCTTTCCAGGTGCTGTGAATCAGGCTGGTAAAAGACAGGCTAAGCATAGAAAAACGTATTTTAATACAAAACATATTTAATAAAAGCTGTAGATGCCACAGGAACCTTGCAAGGAAATTAAAACCTCAGTCATTACATGACCTAGTCTGATTGTTTTACACTAGGTGTGATGAATGGTGGAAAATCATAGAAATGTAAGGGAACAGATCTCAGGTAGTAAACTAGGGGAAACATAGCAAGGCCTTTTTGGTTGATATTTGAATCTTGCCTATATGTTAATTGATTGTAGAAGTATTTTATGTAGTTGTGCTAGAATATTTCATTTTATGTATATAGGTTTAGCAAACATCAATCTTCTAGTCTGTGGCTTACCCTTTTAGTTTTCTTATAGCAGAGGTTTTCCCTTTCAGTTCAATTTGTTATGACTCATATCAAATTAATAATATTTGCCATTGTTGGAGATAGAACTGTCTGCTACAGTTCAGTTAATTGGTTTGTTCCTTCGTGTACCAGATTATGCTGCTAACTTGTATAATAATAGAACATCTGATAATTCAGATTCTTCAACCTCATTCTTTTTCTCAGTATTTTTCTTTTTCCTTGTACATGAACTTCTTTGATTGTTGTTTGAGACAAAGCCTTGCTGTGAAGCCCAGGCTATCCTCAAACTCACTGTGTCTGGCTGGCCTCTAACTCATTTATGACTATTTTGCCTCAGCTTTCTGAGTGCTGGAATTATAGTTGTGCACCATTGCAATTGGCATAGTTTATAGTAATGGAATTTAAACTCAGAGCCTCACACTTGCTAGACAAGCAAGCATCTTACCACTTGAGCTCCATCCTTTGGTCTACCTTGCTTTTAGTTTGTTCTTCAGGTAGATTCTTTGCCAGGACTGCCCTCAAACTTACAATTGTCTTATATCTGCCTTCCTAAGTAGATTGGACTACAGGCAGGGTCCACTCTTCTAGTAATTGTTCATTACTAACAGGAAAAACTTTTATGAATTCTGTGATTATTTTACATATATGGATTGGTTTCAGGGAGAAACCTCATCTTCAAAAGTACTGAATTATCCAATCCATGAGCCGTTTTTAATCAGAGATTTTTTTTTTTTTTTAGCACAGAGGTCTTAAAAATCTTGTTGGGTTTAATCTTTTAAAGATCTTGTTAAGTACTGTTTAAAAGTTTATTTCCCACAGAGAAAAAATAAAAGAGAAGACAGTAAAACTTTAAAATACTTCTCTTTATCTTGCAACCTTGCTAAATATTCTGACTCTAACAGTTTTTAGATTTATTTTTTTCTGTGTAATTGATCATGTCATTTTCAAATAATGGTAATTTTGTTTCACATCTCAAATTTATTCCCATATCTCAGTGTCTCTATTGGTTATGTTTTCTTTCTTTCCTCATTTTTTTTTTTTTTGCCAGTGTTGGAGCTTGAACTCAGGGCTTGAGCACTGTCCCTGGCTTCTTTTTTGCTCTAGGCTAGCACTCTGCCACTTGAGCCACAGCGCCATTTCTGGCCTTTTCTATATATTTGGCACTGAGGAATCAAACCCAGGGCTTCATGTATACGAAGCAAACGCTCTAACACTAGACCATATTCCCAGCTCTTTCCTCATTCTTGTACCTTCCACACATGCTAGGTAAGTACTCTTAATATTGAACTGCACCTATGACTGTATTTTCTATTTTTCACTTATTGGGACATTGACTAGAAGCAGTGATAACAGACATCTTTGCATCTCAACTCATAGAGAAAATATTTAATAATTTATCACTATGTTAGGCATATCAAGTTATAGCAGTTCCCCTTTATTCATAGTTTTCTGGTAGTATTTATCAGAGTTTTTATCAAATGATTTTTCTGCATATACTGAGATGAGCTTATTCTGTTGATGTGGTGGATTGTTTTGCTTGCATTTCAAATGTTAAACTGGTTTTAGCTCCCTGGAATAAATTGCACTTGGTTCTGAAATATCATTCTTTCTATATAGCACCACATCTAATTTGCCAGTATTTTACATAGAATTTTTACATTGCATTATTTTTCTTTGTACTTTGTTGAAATGCTTTTCTCTTTTTCGGTTCCTTTTTTTTTTTTTCTTTTGCTCAGTCGTGGGGCTTGAACTCAGGACCTGAATACTGTCCCTGAGCTCTTCATCTCAAGGCTAGTAGTGCTCTACCACTTTGAGCCACAGTGTTACTTCTGGTCTTCTGGTAGTTAATTGGAGATGAGTCTTATCATAGAGGTTTTGATTTTCAGTCCAAATGTTTTTCTCTGACAGTTAGGTGTTTTGATATCCTAATTAATATGATAAAATTAAAGAGGACCAAAGGCCAGAATGGCTTGGATGTAAATCAAGACCCTTTCTCAAAAATAACCAATGTAACAAGGGGCTGATAGAATAACTCAAATGGTAGATTATGTATCTAGCAAGTTCAGGGACTTGACTTCAATCCTCATTATTACCATTTTTTAAAATGTATTATTTTAGCCCCCCAAAAGTTTGGAAATGCTCACTAGTGCAACCAAACCTGGAGTTTGAGTTGCAGGAAGCTTTTTAATTACTTATTCAACTTTTTAATTAGATAAACGACCATATATACATATATATATATATATCAATCACATGTCAATACTTACAAGTTGTATTTTTGAAGGAATTTATGTATTTTATATGCCTTTTCAAATTTGTTTCCTAACAGAGACTACAATAGCCTCATCTTTGTACCTAATTGCTGTATGATCTTATGATTTGCAATGATATTTTTATTCCTTATGTTGGAAATTTGTGTTTCCTTCTTTCCTTGTTTGTGATGCTATAGATCAAATCCATGTCCTTACATGTGCTAGGCAACCATTCTGCCATTGACTTCTACCTGAAACTCTGTTTATCTTAACTGATCAGGCTTCCCATGTAAGAGAGTTTTTGTTAGGCAGATATGTAGAGGAACTGATTCTCAGATTATTATAACTAGAGCAGACATTTCAAATACTTGAGTATGGTTGATAGATGAGATGACAGTTTGAGAAAGCTGAAGACATGGGGAGGTGAGGTAGAACGTTTGAGCTTGAACTTCCTGATAATTTAGTATATAATTTATTGATACTGGGAGTTTTTGGAAGATGTTAAGCAAGGTACTAACTGAAACAAATATGCTCTAGTTGGTAACTGCTGGAGGTATTGAGAATGGACGGAAGGTGGAACTGTAATTCTTGGAAAAGAACACTGAAGACATTAAGTAATGATCTGGGCACTGGTGGCTCACATTTTAATCCTAGCTACTGAGGAGGCTGAGATCTTAGGATCATAGTTGAGAGCCAGCCTAGGATGATAAACCAACAAGATTCTTAACTCGTTATTCAATAAAAAGCCAGAAATGGAGGTGTAGAGAGCTAGCCATGAGTGAAGAAGCTAAGAGAGAACATAAGGCTCTGAGTTCAAGACCCCGTATACCTGCTCTCATTCTCTCTTTCTTTCTTTGTCTCTCTCTGCCTGTCTGTCTCTGTGTCTGTCTGTCTGTCTGTCTGTCTCTCTCTCTCTCTCATAAACACACACACACTAAAATATAACAAAACAAAAACAAAACCAACACAGCAACACTGGAGATAATGACATCTTATCCTCAAGATTTTCTTTTTTGTTGTTGGTCATGGGGCTTGAACTGGGGGCCTGGGTGCTGTCTCTGAGCTCTTTTGTTCAAGGCTAGCAGTACTCAACTACTTTGAGCCATAGCACCACTTTGTGGTTGTGGGTGGTCAACTAGAGATAACAATCTCATGGGCTTTCCTGCCCAGGCTGGATTTGAACCTCCATCTTCAGATAACAGCCTCCTGGGTAGTTAGGATTATAGGCAGGATCTACCAGCATCTGCCCTATCTTCAAGATTTGACATACAATATTGGTTATGTAGAGTGCAAAAGTAGGAAAGTATACACATGATTATTATTAAATTTCTAACTTGGGCAATTTAGTGAATGGAAGAAACAAAGGGTGAGAATTGTAGGTAAGGAGAAGCAGCAGTTGATGGTGGGGGACTTGGATATTGAGTTCTATTTTGGAACTGGATGGTTACAGGAACTTGTGTTCACATTTATAAAATAGAAGTCAGTATCCAGAACAATTGGGTTTATTAACTTTTAATAGTAAAAGAAATAGCATATAATGTGGAACCTTGAGGCATCTCAGCAAGAGAATTTTAAAAAGGACTTTCTAGGATATGGATTTTTGTTAGGTGACTTGGGGAGAGGGTCAAGCAAGAGTTTAAATCTGGATTAGATCCTGTCAGAAAGCAGGATTGATCCTGTGTATGATTATCTTAATATTTTTTATCTAGAAAACAAGGAAATAATCAGCTAAAACCAGAATTGCTAAGAAAGCAGCTGTATTAGCTTGAAAACAGGAGTGTTTGATCATTTTTCAATTTTAACCAAGTTCTTGTTTTTGTTTATATTTAGTTAAAGTTGCAAAGTGGCCTTGCCTGATTTGTTGTTCTGTAAAATAGTTCATGATCAACAGAAGGACATCAGGTCTAGCTGATAGTGCCAGGGCAGTGCCCTGCTGTCTGGCTTAGTTAGCTACTTTTTTTTTTTCTTAGTCTAAATAGTTATAAGGGAAGAGGAGAATTTAGCAAAAATGTTGTGGCAAGGACAAATGTTGGGTACTTTTAGGAAGTGTTCTAGTAAGTCTGATGTTAGTTTATAGTAAGGACAGTAGCTGAAGGAAGTTTAGAGAGTGGACAAGTGAGGAAATTCCAGATGATATATGGTTATAATGGATAAACTCTAATTTAGTTGGAATAGGTTTCTTAATCATTTTGTTGTTGAAATTAGAAGAATTCCCATGACTTAAGAACCTCTCAGTAGGCTCCACCTCCTACATGTCCCATTATTTCGACTAATGACTCCACTAAGGACCAACGTTCTAGTGCATGAACCGCTAAAGGACAAACAACATCCAAACCATCACAGAGAGTAAGCAAGAAAAATCATCTAGGTTGCTTAGATAACCAGAGACCCATTTCCCTAACATTCCTCAGTAGTAATGATAATAGACAGGATGAGCCACTAGCTGCTCAACCAGAAACCCATTCTTACTTAAAAAGCTTTATGTAGTAGCAGTGGTCCTAAGTTACTATGTATTTTTTAAGCAAACTAAATGCCACAACTATACTACTGTGTATATACACACAAGTCATTTTGTGCATGTCTATACACAGATCAGTTTTATTTGTATTTGAAAATGACATTTTTAGGATATTATATCCTAATCCAGACTCCTGTTTTTAGCAATAGTTGTTTATTGTAGTGGCTTATTTATTGTACTAATTGACAGCGCTGAGCAGTCACATATTCTTAAACTCTGTGCCTTTATAGAGCTAGCTGAGAAAGCCGTGAGAAGTCTGACTTTGTGCAGAGAGTAATTATCCTTTTTGTGTAAGCTTTCTTCCAGTAGCAGATACTGCTTTTCGAAACTACTATTTAGGTTTGATGAGTTTGTCAGAAAAGACAAATGATCAGGGTTGTAAAGGATATGTATAAGAGAAAGGAAAACTTACTAAAAAATATTGATGAAGGACCAACAAATAGAGGAGACAAGAGAAAGTATACTAATGGGAATGTTTTGGAAATGAAAACAGTATTGCTGAATGTTGATTTGTTATTTAAGAAGATATTCTGGTATCCTTAGTAACGAAAGGAGCTTTTCTGTTTTTTTGCTTGTTTGTTTTGTTTTTTCTTTTGAGACATAGTCTTACTTAGTAGCCAGCCCACCAACTGCTGGAATTACAGGGAAGGTATCACTTTTCCTGGCAGTTTTTCTTGATATTAAAAAAAAAAAAAAACCCACAGGGCGGTGGTGGAAACTGGAGTTATGAAGAATTGTGAGTTTGAGGCCAGCCTGGGCTTACATAATGAGACTTTTATCTCACATAACAAAACAAGAAAATATCTGTAGCCGGGAGATAATTTTCTAAGATACAATATTAAAGTCCAGGGAGGGAAGAAAGTTTATAACACATAAATTAATGAACTCTTGGCTTAAAATTATCTTTTTCTATTCTTTCCAGTTATTTTGGAATGTTTGTAGTAACATAAAAGCATCAACATGGTAAAATTAGGGCATTGACTTATATATGTCCACTGACTTTTTTCCATGAAAGAGTTAGAGCAGAGATATGGAACTTGTTTCATGCCTGGAAAGATCCCCTGGGGCTTTGTGACCCTTCTGTGATCATTGGAGCAGGCTGGGCACTTGAACAGATTTTTCTTTCTTTCTTTCTTTCTTTTTTTAGAGGAGGAGTGTTAGTTAATTCTTCATCCAACACACCATCAGCCATAAAGATTTTCTCCCAAGGCATATAATATCCTGCTGTCTTATACATAGGTTGTAAAACAAAATGATTTTCATACAGTCACTTAAAACTTTTCAAAATAATATACTTTTTCATATTTATATCTAGTTTTCCAACAACAGGATAAAGATGCAGTTCACTTTCCCCCCTAATTTGGGGATGTGCTAGTTGAATAATTAGAAAGAGAAAAGAAATAAAAATGATCTAAACTGATAGAAGACAAAAATATACAGACACATATATTATATATGTATATATATGTATATACATACATACATACATACTCTACAGTTGTTAGAACACATTCAGTAAAGTTTCAGTGTCCAAGATACCCCCCAATTTATTTACACTTCTTCACATGAATAAAATAATCTCAAAATTACATTAAGGAATGATTCCATTTATAGTAGTTCCAAAATGAATACAAGTTTTAGGGATAAAATTAGCCTAGGAGCCAAAATATCCATAGTGTAAGAACTGCATGACATCACTGAAAGAAATGGGAACAAATACAAATAAATGGAAAGGCATCTCATGTTCATTGCTAAGATACCAATACTAACAAAAGCTATATGCCGGTTCCACATTGTCCCTTTGAAAGCCCCATTAATTTTTTTCTTTTACAGAAATAAAAAAAAATCAATCTTGAAGTTCACTGAAATGTCAAGGAGTCCCCAAACAGCCAAAACAATATTGTAAACTTGTAATTTTCTCTATGTATCATCTTGTTTTCTACAATGATAATTTGACTTCTTTTGCAATCTACATGTCTTTTATTTCTTTCTCTTGCTTTACTGCTCTGGCAAGAACTCCTAGTACTGTATTTTAAAACAGTGGTGAGACCAAGTATCCTTTTCTTTTTCTAAATCTTAGCAAGTGTTCAGCATTTCCAAACGGAGTACAATGTTCAGCAATTATATCATGAAGGAACAAGCCATATGCATCAATGGGATAGATTTTGTATTGTCATGGTGATCTTTATGCTTAAAATGAGGTTGCTATTATTTTGTGGGGAATTTGCTCCTGTGTTCATCAAAGATATTACTAGCCTGTAGTTTTCTCCTCTTTATTGTATTCATATCTGCCTGTTGGTATCAGAGTAATACGTGTTTAGAAGTCACTCATTTCAACTTTTAGGAACAATTTAAGTAAAACTGTTATCAGTTCCTTTGTAAATGTTTGATAGAATGTAGCATTAATGCTATCTCATTCTGGGTTTTCATTGATGAGAGATTTAATCTTGTTATTCTGCTTGCTTTTCTGTTTCTTCATTACTTAGCTTTGGTAAGATATATGTGTTTCCAGAAATTTGTTCATTACTGTGAAGTTATTAATCAGCTTGTTTTTTTCCCCAGTAATCTCTAATGATTCTTTGCATTTCTTGAAATAAGTTGTACTGATTCCCTTTTCATTCTGATTTCATTTGAATCTTCTTTCTTTGTCTCTCTCTTTCTTCCTTTCTTCCTTTCTTTCTCTCTCTCTTTCTCTCTCTCTCTTTCTTTCTTTCTTTCCTTTCTTTTTTTTTTTTTTTTTGGCCAGTCCTAGGCCATGAACTCAGGGCCTGAGCACTGTCCCTGGCTTTTTTTGCTCAAGGCTAGCACTCTGCCTCTTGAGCCACAGCGCCACTTCTGGCCATTTTCTGTGTATGTGGTGCTGAGGAATCGAACCCAGGGCCTCATGTATACGAGGCAAGCACTCTTGCCACTAGGCCATATTCCCAGCCCGCCTTCCTTCCTTTCTTTCTTTCTTTCTTTCTTTCTTTCTTTCTTTCTTTCTTTCTTTCTTTCTTTCTTTCTTTCTTTCTTTCTTTCTTTCTTCTTTCTTCCTTTCTTTCTTTCTTTCTGGAATTTTGCAAATTGCACTTAGTTTTTCAAAGAACAAGTTCTTCTGTAACTTTTTTGATATATTTCATTTATTTCTACTCTGATCTTTATTTTTTTCTTGTTGCACATGTTTGGTTTGTCTTTTTCCTTAGTTCCTTGAGATGCAGTGATAGGTTGCTTATTTGAAAAGTTTCTGCTTTTTGTGTTGATATTGGTTGCTATAAACTTTTCTGTCATCAATGCTTTTGTTCTAGCCAATATATTTTAGTGGTTGTGTCTTCATTTTCATTTGTTTTCAGAAAATTTAAATCCCTCTGTTGATATTTTTCCCCTTCATGGTTATTTAATAGTAAATTATTGAATTCCTATATTTGTATAGTTTGCAGAGCTTT
The DNA here is from genome assembly GCF_023159225.1 of Perognathus longimembris pacificus. Lineage (NCBI taxonomy): Eukaryota > Metazoa > Chordata > Mammalia > Rodentia > Heteromyidae > Perognathus > Perognathus longimembris. The sequence goes on along the minus strand of NC_063169.1, from coordinate 14,320,554 downwards.
TCTAGTTATTGATTTGTAGTTTTAGTGCATTCTGGTCAAAAGATAGTTGATAAGAATTCAGTCTTTTTTTTTTTTTTTCCCAGTTGTGGGGCTTGAACTCAAGGCCTGGGACAGACACTGTCCCTGAGTGAGCTCTACAGCTCAAGGCTAGTGCTCTCTCCTGCTTGAGCCACTGTGCCAATTCCAGTTTTTTAATTGGAGTCTCACAGGGACTTTTCTGTGTAAGCTGGCTTTGAACCCTGATCTTCAGATCTTAGCCTCCTAAGTAGCTAGGATTAAAGGTGTGAGCCATTGGCTCCCAACTAAGAATTCAGCTTTTAAAAAATGGTTGAGACTTGCTTCTGGCAAATTCTGTGATCTAGCCTAGAGAATTTTCCATATATTGATGAGATGATTGTATATTCTGCTGCTCAGAAATGGAATTATCTATACATGTTTTTTGGGTTCATTGGTCCAGGATATAATTGAACTCTGCTATTTCCTTGTTGGTATTTCTGTCTGAGTAATCTGTCCTTTGCTGAAAATGGGATTTTAAATTCCCTATTCTTTTTCTTTCTTCTTCTTCTTTTTTTTTTTAAACTGGGGATTGAACTCAGTGCCTCCCCAAATCCTACCTAATCTAATTATATTGGAGTCTATTTTTAGGTCTAATAATATTTACTTTATACATTTGGTTGCCCCAATATTAGGTTTGTATGTATTTAGAATTGTTTGGGGATTTTTGTCTTGCTGAGTTCATCCTTTATCATTACATAATAACTCTCCTTGTCTCTTTTGACTAGTTTTTCTTCAATCCTATTTTTAATGGCGTCTTTAGTTTTTTTGGGTTTTTTTGGTGGTGCTTATGATCAAACCCAGGTCCTTGTTTATAGTGGGCAAGTTCTTTATTTACCTTTGAGCTATTTCTCCAGCCCAGAAGATTTTAATTTTGCTGAAGTCTCCTCATAGATGTTTTCTGCATTCTAAAAAGCCTTTCCCCACCCCGATGTCAAAATTTTCCTGTATTTTCATTTGTCACTTACTTGAACCATGCCTGTTAATTTCAACATAGGTCTGTCTTTATGCCCAGACTCTTTCTTGTGTTTCTGTGCTGAAATGACAGGCATGCACTACTTGCTCAGTCAGTCATTGGTTGAGTTAGTATCGTGCAAGGGTTCCCCCTCATCCCCCAGTTTGGCCTTGAACCACAATCTCCCATCTCCGCCTTCCTAGTGGCTAGGACTATAGACTCAAGCCACCCCACCTGACTCAGTTCTATTCTTTGTTTACTTTATCCTTATATTTCTATGTAAATTCCAGACTTGATGTATTTTTTTTTTTTTTTTGCAAAGAGCCTAGTGTACTTAATGGTTGAGATCAATGCATTACTTGGTATGTCTCTCCACATTTTTTTTGTGTGGAGATTCTGTGGTTTTTACTGTAAAGCATTTTGACATTTTTAATATTTTCTCAGTTATTTTGTGTTCGATACAAGTCATACCTTTACAATTTATATTTTGTAGTTATATTTGTTACTACATAGATGTAGAATAGATTTTTTTTGTGTATTATCCTCTGTCATCAGACTGGCTAAATTCATATATTAGTTCTGGTGGCTGCTTTAAGGATTCCTTAATACTTATATGTCTGTTTTCTGTAAATAGAGACAGATCCCCATCCTTTCCAATATTGCTGTCTGTTTTCTTGATTATAGTGTCTCCGCCCTCTAGTTTATGGTTGGATAAAGGTGACAAAAGTGAAAATTCATGTCTTAATCTAAGGAGGAAAGTGTTCTATTTAATGGATAATTCCTTTGAATTCTCTCTCTCTCTCCTTTCTTTTTCTCCCCTCCTCCCTCCTTTTCTTCCTCTCTTTTTTCTTTTCTGCTTTTTCCTCTTGTCTTCCTCCCTCCCCCTCTTTTTATTTTCTCTGTTCTTTTCTTTCTTTTGCCAGTACAATTCTTGAATTCAAGGCCACTCGCTTTCTTGAATCTTTTGCTCACCATTAGGACTTTACCACTTGAGCCAAACCTCTAGTCCAGCATTTTTCTGGTTAGTTGGATATAGAATTTTGCAAGTTTTTCTGCCTGAGCTGGCTTTCAACCACAATTTTCAAATCTAGATGCTCTTAGATCCTACCCTGAGTAGCTAAGAGTATAGGCATTCCACTTTACTTTTTATTGTATTTTGGGGTTTTTTGTTATTTTATGTCAGTTTCAGAGAATAGAAAAATCAAACTAATACTTGTTTTTCTCGTTTTATGTATTTGCAATCCAGATCATTTTTGTGATCTTCAAATTTTTTATTTCACCTCACCATCAAGTGCACAACTAGGCCTCCTGTAATTCCATTTCTAGCCAGAGATATTGTATCCCATAGGTTGAAAACTCAGTCCACAAAACTGCCCCAAATTCAGACCCAGTGGCAAGCCTAAACCTCTGAGACTTTTGACTGAGAGACTATAAACTGGGGTTCACACAGCTCTTCCCTGAGTTGAGTTATTTTATTAGAATGGCTCATTTTACTCGAACTCAGGCATCAGGTCTCACTGCACTTACATAAGTGGATACAGCAGGAATAGAGCGAGGTCTGAGAGGACCCTCGGTGCAGGAGGACAATAGCGCAACACCTTTCTCACTGGTTAATGAGTTCTTGTTCATCTTCCTGAAAGTGTCCATGTTTCAATTCTCCAAATCCTGACCCTTTGAGTTTTTATGAAGACTCTGTTGAATAGGCATTATTGAAGCTTGAGCAACCATGTGGCAGTGTGAATGGGTAAAAAAGATGTGATAAAGCTAATAAATTGCAGTAGGGAAACCCAGAAAGGCCTGTCTGTTCAGATTCTTATCCTATCTGCAGCATTCCTTCCTTGAGGGTAGAAACAGGACCCCTTCTGAAATGGGGGTCCTATGATCAACTCTCAGACAAGATAGCTCAGAGAATTTCTTTTATGGCTAGCAGCTACAAGTTAAGGAAAGATTTGAGTACATTTTGGTCTCTGACCTGCCTTAGGAAAAATGAAAGAACAAATAAAAAGAAAGTAGGGGTAGGTGAAAAGGAGAGAGGTGTCAGTTTCTGAGGCTGGCTTCTGAGGCTTGAAGTGCAATTATATTATTCTAGTCACAGAAAAATGACAAGGGCTATGGGAGTAAGGGGAGAGGTTTTGCAAATGAAAAGCAAAAACAGCACAACTCACAGTGTCATTTTTTGAAGACTTGTCATTGTTTAAAGTTATCTATCTTACTAAATCATTTATTTATTCATAATATTTCTTTGGATGAATGTTAGATTGGTAATGGTAACTCCACTTTGATTCTCGAGTTTTATAGATCTTTATTTCTCTCTTGTTAGTTTTCCCCAGGTTTTATCAGTTTTGTTGAAAGCACTGGCTTTTAAAGCTTTTTTTTTTTGTTTCTTCTTGCTTTTCCTTACTTCATTGATGTTTGATCTTACTACTTTCTTCCTTATACGTATACAGTTGGTACTGGGGCTTGAACTCAGGGTTTTACTCTCACTTGTTTTTTTGGGGTGGGGGGGGGCTTGAACTCAGGGCCTGAGAGTTGTCCCTGTGCTTTTTTGCTCAAGGCTGGCAATCTACCACTTGAACCACAGCTACACTTTGGTGATGTTGGCTCCTCCTCCTCCTCCTCCTCCTCCTCCTCCTCCTCCTCCTCCTCCTCCTCTTCCTCCTCACCCCCCAACCCCACTTCTCCTCATTTCATTGGAGATGAGAGTCCCATGGACTTTCCTGCCTGAGCTGGCCTCACACTGCAAGTCTCAGATTTCAGCCTCCTAAGTAGAATTACAGGCATGGGCCACCAGCTCCAGGCTCACTTGGCTTTTTCACTCTTGACTGGTATTCTTACCACTTGAGCCATGTCTCTACTTATTTAGCTGCCATCTATTAAGTTCTTAGTTTCAAAGAGGAGCAATAAAATGCAATGTCTACCATAAAAGAATTAATTTCCTATAATTTGTTATATTAGCAAATAAGTTTTATGGTTAATTATTTTTTAGGTGGTTGGACAGTTTATTACAAAAGAATGCATTTTAATAGACTGAAAGCAGGTCATCTCTAGGATGGGAAGGACCTGTTAATTTTTCAAGGTCAAGAACATGAAAGGATAAAGGCATGGGTTGAATAAGGGGCTTACTAGAAGCCAAAGCTTTAAGATTCTGATATTTAGTGTGTTATTGATGAATGATTGAAATATACCAGAGAATGTTATACTAGTCATCTTGGTTTTTATGGATTTTCAGTATCAAAGGCACAGCTTTGAGTTGTGGTTTTCCTATCATTAAATAGGAGTTCCTAGACTTGAAAAGAAAACGTTACAGCTAGTTTTTATTCTCTGTCTCCCTCTCTTCCTTGCCCTCCCTTCCCCCACTATTCTGATTATCTCCCTCTGCCTCAAACATATTGATCATCAGCTGTGTTTCTGGGATGGTTTTCAGTAAGTGAAAAATTGTATTTCCTTCCAAGAAACTTAAAACCTTACAGAAAAACAAACACACATTGTAACACAATATGATAATTGCTGATAGTGGTGATATACTAGGTACATAGTTGGAACAATATTTGTTATAGAGTCTCTGTACATAAGGGTGTTATGAAAAGGCTTTGATACAGACATTTGCCCAGTGAGGGTCAGAGGTAAAGATAGATTGGATTAAGTGAAAGGCAGGGGAAAATCCTCAGCATGGTGCTGGTCACAGAATCTTAATATATGTTCATTTTCTCCCACCTCCCCTTTCACTGCCATTGCCTTCAGGTAGGGGAGCATACTAGGTCTTTAACAGAGTAACAATATGAACTAAATATTATGCTAAGCACTGTTCTAGACATTTTACATTGATTATTTGGGACCTAAGTAATAACTGTAGCAGGTAGTTTTTATTCCTAGAAGATATTAGGTAATATTGGTTTATAGATAAGGGAACTGAGGTTTGGTTTCTGGGTGGTTTGTTGTTTTGTTTTTGCTTTTATTTCTTTTTAGATCTCTGTGTGGTTGTACAACTTGAATTTGTAAGTAGGAGGAATGAGATTAAAATTGAACATCAACTCTCTGCATTTGCTTCCATAATGTTTTCCATTTTGATTTCTCTGATGCATGTTACTCTCTCATTTTCTATTCAACCTACCACCTTGAACTAGAATCAGCTTACACTAAGAAAGGAGATATATTCTTATCTCCTTTCTTGCTACCGTATTGCACTACAGCAAAACTTAAGTGTCTTCCCGATTCTGTTACAGAAAAGAGAAAACATAGATCAAAGAGACAGGTAAAAAATACAGTAAATATTCCTAACCAGAGGTAGAAATACTTGACAAATACGTATGTTTTTCCTATTCTCATTTAATTCCACATTTCTGTCATGTCTCTTTTAAGCAAGAGAGAGAGAGAGAGAGAGAGAGAGAGAGAGAGACAGACAGACAGACAGTGAGCGAGAGAGAGTGAGCAGGAAGAAAAATGAAAGCCCATCTTTTTATGACTATGTAATATGTTTGTGCCACAATGAATTTTTAAAAATTGAAATAAAGGGAGGCAAAAGGAAAGGAAACCCTACTTGGTTGGAATAGGATGAGCATAAATTGAAGGAGTTAGTTGAAATAACTTACGTTGCATGGTCAGAATTGCCTTGTCCCGTTGTAAGCTGATAACATAGGTATGATATCATAGGTATGCTAGCAGGTTTTTGTTGTTGTTTTGTTTTTTCTTTTTCTGCCAATCCTGGAGCTTGAACTTGGGCCTGGGTACTGTCCCTGAGCATTTATGCTCAAAGCCAGCACTTTAACACCTGAGCCACTTCTCTGCTTCAGGCTCTTTGATGTTTAATTGGAAATAAGAGTCTCAGATTTTCCTGTCTAGGTTGGTTTCAAACCATGACCCTCAGACCTCAGCCTCCAGAGCAGCTAACATTACAGTTCTTAGACACAGGTCTGAGACACCAGTGCCCCAGCTGTTAGCAGTTTCTTTTGTTATTGTTGTTCCTTTTGTTTTGTTTGTTTTTTCAGGTCCTGAGGCTTGAACTCTGGGTCTGGAAGCTGTCCCTGAGCTCCATTTGCTCAAGGCTAGCACTCTCTTACTTGAGCCACAGTGCCACTCTGGCCTTTTCTGTGATTAATTGAAGATAAGAGTCTCAAGGACTTTCTTTCTGAGGGCTGGTTTTCAACTGCTATCCTTAGATCTCAGCCTCCTGAGTAGCTAGGATTACAGACCTGAGCTATCAGCACCCAGCTGTTAGCAGTTTTTTAAATGTTCTTCATTCATTTGGTCATTCCTTTGTTTGCTTATTCACTGGGTAGTAGTTATTCTCCCTATACTGAATTTCCTATGTTTTGTCTAAGCGAATGGGACAGATGTAAAGGTTAAGTCCAAACACCAGAAGTCCCTGCCTTGTCTAGGTAGTCATCAATTTGCATTCATGGATGAGGCATATCAAGTGTGGATGATTTTTCCTTAGAAAGAATGCATAGAAAAAAGGACAAACAAGGAAATTAAATACATATTAACTTTGAGTGGAGTCAGAAGAAGGATAGTTTTACTGTCTTAAACTATTACAATGTTGTCTAGATTTTATTCCAGAAAAATTAAATATAGTGTTATCTCGACATTAAACATAAAAGGATTGATTGATAGTCACGGGGCTTGAAGTCAGGTCCCGGGAACTGCCCCTGAGCTCTTTTGCTTAAGTCTAGTGCTCTATCACTTAGAGCTGCAGCTGTCACTTCAGGTTTTCTGTGGTTAATTGGAGATAAGAATCTGTTGGACTTTCCTACTCAGGCGGGCTTTGAACCGTGATCTTCAGATCTCCCGAGTAGCTAGTATTACAGGTGTTACCAGTGCCCAGCAATAATTTCTTTCTTTCTTTCTTTCTTTTTTAAGAATTTATTTCTTATAGCAGAAGTAAGATCCAGACAATTTGACTTTGCATGAGCAACTCACTTACAGAGTTTGGTTCATGATTTTATGTATTTTTGAAAATAAGATTTCAAATAATCTTTGATTTCAATGACGCCAAACCTAGAATTGCATATATACAGCACATTCATTAGCCTTCATTACAAGATAATCCCAAAGGAGCAAAATATGATGGGAGATGTACACAGTTATTTGCATAGCAGAGCAATGCACTGTAAACTCTACATGAAAAAAAATCAAGTGAAAGATAAGAGTGTCTAGATTGGGGCAACTGAGAATGATGAATGAGGAATTTTTTGAATTACGTCTTGAAGATTTTCATAGGTTACTATGAGTAGGAGAGTGTGCCCAATAACCAGAATAATCTGGGTGGGATATAGAGGTGAGACGATCTTCATGGAAGTTCATGTAAGCCAGTATTACTAAAGGAGGGGTTGTTTGTTTAGAGTAGAGATATGGGTATGAATGATCTCACCTATAATCTAAGAGTGGTATTGCAGATTGCTGAGATAAAGACTAATAAACTCATTCAGAGAGAATGGGCAGCGATGAAAAGTGCTATGGATTTGAGAGACTTGATGTGGAAATATCAATGCAGAAATGAGTATCCTTATCCTGGTAGGAGATACTGGGGCTTGAAGTAGGTAGGGTAATGGCAATTCAGTGACATGAATGGTAGATGAAAAAAATTGTGAGTTAAGAATGCACAGGAGTCAATACGTAGTTTAGTTACAACTAAAGAGTGTCATCAGTATGACTAGAAAATTAAAGGACCCTTTAATAAAAATTCACAGTTGATTTTTGTGATCAAATATAATTAGATAATTCTTTACCTTTTAATAAATCTCTCACATTTTAGCTCTTTTGTATGTGATGCAAGCACTCTACCACTAGGCCATATTCCCAGCCCAGCTCTTTTGGTAAAATAGCAAAGAGAGATATTCTCTGGGAGTTCTTGCCTTTTTTGCTATACATTGTAATTTATATTATTTCTTGTTAGTTTTATATACCTAAATGGCCTTAGTAACATGTATGATGAAGTAAAAATATTCTAACAGAGTGTCATGAAGACTAGCCAAAATTTAGTAGTCTAAAAGAGCCAGAATTTTACTTCATATTTGGAAAAGCAGTTTACTTACAAATGATAGTTATCAAAAATCTTAATAATGGAAAATGAACTCAAAAGAAGGTGAATGTGCATTGTATTCTAGGAAATAATAGAAGACAAATAAGTGACAGAATTTTTGTTTTAGTAGTAAAATATGCAAATATTTGATATCTGTAATTAAAACTGCTGTTCTTTCATGCTTAACTGTTTCAACAGCTGAACTGTATGTTATGTGATTGAAAAGAAATAATCTGTGCTACCTTGAATGGGAAAGGAATGAAAGCAAGAGAACTCTGTAATTAGTGTATAGAAAGTAGGAGAGATGTTTCAAAATAGTTTTAAAAGCTTTTAAAATGATTTGTTATTTTAAAGCGTATAGGCACCTGTGAATCTTTTCCCCCACTACATACCATCAGACAGCAGAAAAGAAGCTGTCAAATTTCAGACTTCAGCATGAAAAATTTCATTATGTTCAGTGACTTGTGATAAAATAAAATGCATTTAATAATTGTTTATGCATTACTTTCACAATGAGTACTCTCCTTTTTCATTAAAATTTGAAATACTTTTTTATTTATTCCATGTAATTATTTTAATTACAATGTTAGCAATGTTCCTTTATTTGTTGGATATGCATTCTAAGATGTCCAACAGATACACGAAATCATGAATGATCTAGGAAAGGTACTGTAATACTAAGTTGTGTATATGCTGCGTTTTTTTTTCTTCTTAATAAATATAAAAATAATATTGTTTCCATTTTCACTAAGCACCTGTTATCCATAGTGGCTGTAATTTGAATTACCAAAGCAAAAACCCATGTGAATTTCCCGCCCTCCCCCTCCCCCCTTCCCCCTTTTTTGCAGTACTGGGCTTGAAATGAGCCTTGTATTTTTACCTGACAGGTTTTCCAGCACTTGAGCAGAGAAGCAAGACCTTTAATTATTTATTTTTCAAATATGATATCTTGTTAATGCCTGATCCAGGCATTACTCTTCCCATATAGCTAGGATGTCAGGTATACCACCAGGTCCAGCAATTTTAAGATAGCTTTGAAAACTTTTTGACTGGGTGGAAGATCTTAATTTCTTCTGCCTACTAAGAAGCTTGAATGTCAAACACTTGGCTAGATTTGGTCTTAGTGTTGCTTTTAGCAACCTCAGCATATGGTTTTCTTTTCTTATTAAGAACTTTTTGCCTTTCACTTAAAGAAAGCACTTGGAAGCTACTTTTTTGGTATGTGTGAATTGTTGGCATCACTATCTTGCCCTGTAAGGCCCTAGAGTACCACCTGTTGAACTGATAACCAGTAGGTTGTTGACTAATAATGGGCATTTAGTGGGATGAACAGATGATTCATGTTCTGAGTAGGTTGGCTACTGACTACATCATGCAGTCTGAAATATGTAAATTATTTCTGACCATTGTTGACCTCAGGTGACTGAAACAAAGTGAAACTGTGGGTTGGGTGTGGGGAATCACTGTATTTAGCTATTGTATTTGGCAGTTTTCTGTTTTGTAATAAAATAACAATAGCAAGCTTAATTTTATAAGCAAAGGAATTTATTTTTACTTGCCCCTCCCCAAGTTGAATTTCTGAATTGCCTCCTGGAATTCAGGAAAGGCTTTTACAAACCCTGTACACTAAACTGGATCTGTAAAATATACACTATAGGATTTAAGTATGTAAATTAATGATTTCAAAATTTGTTTTCGGTATGTTTTGAAGCAGTATATTCATCATGATAAGGAAATTAATATTGAAAAAAACAAAGTATTTGAAATCAAGGCTGTAATTTTATTTTTTAAATTTAATTTATTTATTAATTGAACACAAATTTTTTGACAAGGTGTTATGCAAAAAGGGTACAGTTACATAGTAGGGCAGTGTGTACATTTCTTGTGATATCTTACACCCTGTTTCTCTTTCCCTTCCCTAGGTCAGGTAGACATATATACAATACACAATGTATCAAGAACATATACAGTATCCACGTGGCCAAGCCCAAAGGCTGTAATTTTTTTTTTTTTTTTTTTTGGCCAGTCCTGGGCCTTGGACTCAGGGCCTGAGCACTGTCCCTGGCTTCCTTTTTGCTCAAGGCTAGCACTCTGCCACTTGAGCCACAGCGCCACTTCTGGCCATTTTCTGTATATGTGGTGCTGGGGAATCGAACCCAGGGCCTCATGTATACGAGGCAAGCTCTCTTGCCACTAGGCCATATCCCCAGCCCCAAAGTCTGTAATTTTTATTGAAAATATTTTTAGCAAAAAATCAACTGAGTTTCAAATGACAAAATACAACATTTTTTGTAAAAAGCTCAAAATGTGCAGTAAAGTAAATGTAGGAAATTTCCCCCACCTTCTCAAACAGAACTGGTGGAAATTATTTTGCCTGACTCATTGTCCTGTGCCATATACCATCTCTACAGAAATAAACCTGTTTCTTTTAACAACATTTTAAAATTGCATTATGGTGATACATCATTTGTCACGTTTATTATTTTACTCTTCCTCTGGCAGTATATATAGATCTAATATTAATATTAATGCCTTAATGATGTTATATCTTAGGACTATTATAATCTGTTTTATCTGTGAGATTTAATGAGCATTAGATGGTGGTAATTTTTTTTTAACCAGACTGCCTTTTTCCCATGAAAATAAAAAATATTTATTAATAGTGGATTCTTTATAATGAAATAACTAAGTTAAATAATATTTTTTGTCTTTTCTTTTCTTTTTTTTTTTTTTTTTTTTTGGTACTGGGGATCAAACCCCCAGGACGTTGCACTTGCTAGGCAAGCGCTTGCCATTGAGCTATATCCCAGCCCAAGTCAAAGAATTTGTACTTTAAATTTTTGTGTGACCAAATTGCTTTTTTAAAACATGGTAGTAGCTTATTCTCCCTATGTCAGCATTGACATCGTAAACATTAAATGTGTATTAGTTTCAGAGATAATTATTTTTTAATTCCTTTGCTATAGACAACAGATAACTTGCTTTGCAAATCTTTATAGGCATAATTTATAATCATCATCTCTCCTTCCTCTTGTTTCCCCACTTTTTACAGAGCAAACTTTTCATGGAAGGATTTAGAAGTTTGAAAGAAGGAGAACCAGTTGAATTCACATTTAAGAAATCTTCCAAAGGCCTTGAATCAATACGGGTAACGGGACCAGGTGGGAGCCCATGTTTAGGAAGTGAAAGAAGACCCAAAGGGAAGACACTACAAAAAAGAAAGCCAAAGGGAGACAGGTAATTATTTTACCTAGCTAATTTTTTAGTTTGTTGAATTTGGAAAAGGGTTTTTAATTTTTCTTGATAGTTTATGATAATAATGGTTTCTATACAGCTTAGGCAAAAGAAAAATTCCACCACCAAGTAGCTGAATAGAAAGCATATAGTCTGATACTTCAATTTGAGTTATCTACAAAATATACTAAACTCATTTAGCATAAATCACCAAACAGTCCCTTTACCATCCTTTTCCTATCCTGTTCTACGACCATAAATGAGGAGCTGAAGTTCCCAGCAGACACAGATATATATTCTAAGTTTGCTAGCATTTCACTTGTGTGAAAATACACTTTCCACTTTGTCTGCTTGTAAAAGGTAACTCACATATAGAAAATCTAAGCAGTATAATTAACTAAATCCTAACCATAGTTTTGAATCATAAAATATGTGCTATTTGAAACTTAGAACCTTTTTTCACTAAATAAATCACTATTTCATGCCAATAATTAGTGCCTATATAAATTCCCACTGTAAAAATATATATTACAACTTAATTTAGTGAACAAGCTATTTTAGTAGATATTTAGGTTATTTGTATTTTAAATTTATCAGTGATGACACTGTGTAAATTCTTACATGTACAATTTTTAAAGTTAATTTGATTCTGTCCTTAGCTAAATACTGTTGAAAATTCTAAACTCAACCAAATAGGTACTTTAAACATTTTTGATACTTATGTAGCAGTTGCTCTCTAGATAGAACAATTAGGGCCAAAATGCAACCCCTTCAAAAGTGAGAGAGCTCATTGAGTTTTATTTATTAACACTTCTCAGTTACATAGCTTAAGCGATGTAGATCATTATTTTTCTTCACATTTTTGAATACTCTAGGTTGAGTATATTTTTATTTTCGTTTTTTTCTTCGACAAATTGTACATTTCTGGTGTGCTAGCCTTTAATCTTTTATTGATGTTTACTATTTTATTATTGACATGTTTCTCTTTATACATGTGACTTTTCTCAATTTTGGGACAGATAATATTTCTACTTTTTATCTTGTGAAATTGATTTTAGATTTAGCAATAGTGGTTTTTTAAAATATAACTGAAGTTTTGAATTTTTATAGAAACTAGTCTGTGACTCTCCATGAATTCCATCTAGCTTTACAGTACTACAAAGATAAAAACATACTCTAAGGACCAGATATTGTAACACATGCCTATTATCTCAGCCCTTGGGAGGCTGTGGCAGAAGGATTGTACATTCAAGTCCAACCTGCTTTATAAGCAAGACTTTTTGTCAAAGTAAATGAGAACCACACTACAAGGGGCAGAGTGTGTAGCTCTCTGGTAGAGCACATGAGGCCCTGGATTCAATCCCTAGCACCCAGAAAAAAAATACATACACTCCATTTATCTATATTTTTATATCATTTTGGCTTTTTGAAAAAAAATCTCTTTACAATACAATTTATTTTTGACAAGAGGATCTACTTTTCTTTCAAGACTGCTAATAACCTCATTATCATTATAGCATTTGTTGTCTAGTCCCTACTTTCCCACTATTTGAAAAAGGCTCTGGTTTAAAAACAAAGTCCACTTTTATACACATTTTTAGGAGCTCATTTTGTATTAAAAAAATAAAGTCCATGAGTATGTGTGAAAGCTTAATGATGTCCCTATTGTTAAGTTGCTTTTCTGCTTCCAGAGAAATGGTGATGTTGATAATAATATTATCAATATAATAGTATATGCAAATACAAGGCAAAGTAAAATTTAAAAAATCTTTTATTTTCCTATCTTTTTAGATTCAGTATTTAGTAGAATACTTCTAGAATGTTTTATGTGTTTTTCTGGTTTGGAATCTGGAAGAGGGAGAATTTCTGGTGGAGGCTGAGAGTTGATGCATAAGATAGTAGGACATTCCTTTATGTGGAATTTTGTCAGCCATTATAAAAACTTTGATAATGGAGAAAATGGTCACTGAGAAACCTTAGGTTAGACAGCAACATAATCTGATCAACTTCCTTGTGTTTTTCATTATGACAAAAATACCTGAGAAAATCAATTTTTAAAGAAGGAAAGGTGCTCATTTTCAGAGGTTTCATTCCATGGTTTCTTACCTCCATTGTTGAGGGCCTGTGGTATGGTCGAACATCATGTCATAGAGCAAAGCTCTCACCTCATGGCTGCTAGGAAGTAGAGAGGTGGAGAAGAAAGGGCCAAAGCCTCCTGAAGTTTCCACTACCTCCCAATAGCTCACTAAGCTATAAATCAGTCAGTGGATTAATCCATTTTTAGATCCAAATCCTTACATTATTTAAAGTACCATAGTGTTAATTTGGAGAGGCAAGGATGCAAGGTGAAGATCATTAAGGAAAGCATTTCCATTGCTACAGGGAAGAGATGGTGGTGGTTTGGATTGGGGTGATAGATTTGGAAGTAGTGAGCGAAAATTCCCGTATGTTTTGAAGGTGGAGACGGCAGGATTTACTGATGGATCAGATGTGGACTGTGAGAGAAGAAGAGTCCAGGATGTCTCCAAGGTTTGTTTGGCCTGGGTAACAGGAAAGATGGACGGATCTTTTACCAAAATGGGGAAGACTGCAAAAGAAGCAGTAAACCAAAAGTATGGTTTGGGACATACTCTTTAAGTAGAGGTCCAAAATGAACATACAAGTGGAGATGTAGATTTGGCAGGTGATGCATGACATGGCGTTCTAAGGCTGCATATAAAAATTCAGCATTATTGAGCAAAAGATGGAATTAATAGCCATAGCACTAAATGTGATCACAATCAGAGCAAATATGCATAAAAAAGAAAAATGATTGAGCCCAGGGGCATTCCATCATAGAGAAGGCAGAACTGCAAAGGGCACCAAGGAGGAAAATAGGAAGAAATTCCAAAAGGATTTTGTTTTGGAAAACAAGAAAAGAAAGAATTTCAGGGAGAGGGTCAAAGGGCTCTTCAGTAGTGCTGATAGTAAAATGATCAAGGTAACTACTGACGTGACCCTCTTAGCAACATGGAATTTATTGGTAGAATATGTGGCTTGTGTGCAACAGAATCAGAGGAGAGGAATCAAGAGGAATCAATAGGAATCAAAAGTAGAAAGTAGACAATTTTGGAGTGAAATTTTCAATAGATGGGAAGAGAAATTGAAATTCTAGAATGTTTATGTGTTGGTTGGTAAAGGAAAGGATTTACCATGCACAAGAGAGGATCATTGCTAGAGTGATTTCTTGAAATGATTATGAAGACTGGAATTTAAAACACAAATGGGAGAGTCAGTTATAAGGATAGATGGAGCACTGTTCAAAACTTGGGCAAAGCACACCTTGGATATACATGGTTAGGTAGTCATAAAGCTGAGATTTATCATTATTAGCTTAATGAAATTTGAAGATAGATTCTGAAGAGAGAATGATAGTAGAAAGGAGGTTTAGGTCTTACCAAGAAACACGGTACACACTCTAGAGAAAGAATCTCAGGTTGTACCAAAGACCATTTTAGATTAGTATATTGTAATTTAAAATAGTCAGCTCTTTCTACATTGTTTACTTCATGGCTTGAACTGTAAAATAGACATTACAATGGATTTTTTCCAAGTTGTGATTTTCCTAGTTGACAATGGCAAAGTGAGAGAAGCAAGGATGCTGAGGATAAAGACAGCAATTATGATGATGATGATATGATATGAACTGAATATAAGTCAAGGCATTGAAACATTGTTAGGCTTATTTGGATAGGTTGCAGCAGAGTTAAAGAATTCTTGTAGTTGGGTAGTAGAAGGAATAATATGACAAAATAGAAGGTAGTGGTGGTCAGAGGTGAATAATTGTTGTTGTTTATTGCATATCTTACTGTAGTTAAGGTTTTGACACACTTCCTAGCTAATGATTTCCAACTTTAAAAGTTTAGAATGCCTGTAATCTTTGTCATTAGAGTTAGTAATCCGAGTTGCAACTTGGGTTGCTAATCCCAAGTGCTATGTGCCAGTTTTTGTATAACAGTATCAATGTGCAATAATATACTCAAACATGGAGACTCCTGAGTAGAAATTAAAACAACAAGAAAACAAAATTTGACAAGAGATGGGTCTTACTGTGATAATAGAGCAATGTTTTGCTCCATAAATGACTTAATTCCCTAACTTTACAGACTTTAGAGAGAGTTGATAACTTACTTGAATTCTTTGGAAGATATTAACTATGTCACACAGTTTTAGTGATGACAACAAAAGTTCAATTTAGATGTTATGATTTGTTACAGTAACTATGAAAAGTTACAAAATATCCTGGATTCTTATATTTCCATTGGCTTATTTTCCCCTGTATTTTCCTAAATGTTTTATCAATTTTATTGATATACAATTTTATTGTATTTAAAATCTGTATCTTACTGGAGTTCAAGAATTCAGCTCTTGGATTTCTTTTTAATGCTAGTTTTTCCTGATACCTTATGTAGTATTACTACTTCCTGTCATTTTATCCTTTACTATGTGTTGTGAAAATTGTTAGAATACAAGAAAGTAGGAAAAATATTGCGCTCGACACTCATATACACTGATGTCTGATAAATGTTTAGAAACAGTTTTGTGGAATAGTATATTATAAATGCCACAATATGTTATCTTTAGCATCTTAATAAAATTAATACAATAGCTTCTATAATCGCATCCTAGTAATACCTGCTGCATGTTAAAATTTGTTCTCTAAATCTTTCCTTCTTTTTCAAACCAGAATCCAGTTGAAGAACATGACTTTTATCTCCATTTTACATGTCTTAAGTCTCTTGTAACATTGAACATGACATGACATGAACTTGTTGAGGAGCCTAGCCTACTTGTCTTGAAGAATATGTCATGTCATTCCAGTGTATTTAAACTTGCTTCTCTTATTCCCACATTGCCTATAAATTAGAAGTACTGTGCTAAAATTTTTGAACTTGACTCTAACAAAATCCTTTCTATCTTACTTTCCATTTATGTCTAAGGGCTACAGGAGCTAGTCAACACCAAGATGAATCCAGCTCAGAGTGAGTTTGTCTACTAGTTTGTTTTGTAATTATGAGGTTTTTTTGCCTTTGGCAAGAGTATCTCAGAAGTGATGCTGTGTTCTCCCTGTGTCCTGTCAGGTGGCACACAGTTTTGAACTTTTCACATTCTTAATGATAATTAGCTTTGACTTCATAGCCAAGATAGCATAAACCAAGCTTTTCCACTTTACAATTCTTTTTACTTTTATAATTAGTATAAATTTTATGAGGAAGTACTTCAAGATTTTAACTATCTCATTCCTCATCATTTTATTTCTTAAAATTATATTAATCAGAACCATACCTCTTGTTTTCCTCAAAGGACTTTTCTATCTGTGTTGACTTTGAACCTCAATCCTCAGATCTCAGCCTCCTGAGTAGCTAGGATTACAGGCATGAGCCACCCACCCAGTGACTTACTTTGAGTTATTGGATTTTTTTAGTGCTCATATTTCCTAAATTTGGCTACCAGTGGCCCTTTAGCTAGTAGTAGCTAGTAGTCTAGCTTCGGTATCATTTAGTAGGTTCCTGGCATATTTTACTTATTGAAGTAAGATAATTTCATACTCATAGTTTCTAAAACATTTGAAATAATTATATTAGTACTGGGGATATAAATCAGTGGTAAAGCTGTTCCCTGGCATGTACCTCAAGGCCCTGGGCTCAGTCTCCAGTATGGATGATGATAGTGATGATGATGATGATGGTGGTGGTGATGATGGTAATGATGGTGATGGTGATGGTGATGATGGTGATACTGATTTGATTGCTAAAATACTAGAAAGGTAGAATTTCAGTTAACTCCTGTTAAAAAAAGAAACAAACACTGGTTTATTTGAGTACATTTTGTTTGGAATGTTCATTTTATTTTAAGCTATACACTATGGGTCCATTTGTTTTTGGAACACAGTTCTGTAAATTTTAGAAGGACTTTTTTTTTTTTTTTTTTTTTGGTCAGTCATGGGCCTGGTGCTGTCCCTAAGCTCTTCAGCTAAAGGCCAGCACTCTACCACTTGAGCCACAGCACCACTTCCAGTTCTGTAAATTTTAATGTGTACACATTCATGTAGTCACCACTGTAATCTGTATCAGAATTGTCCGTCGCTCTCATACGTATCCCTTGCCCATAATGCCTGACAACCAGAAGCTTGTTCCCTCTCATTGTAGTTGACTTAGTGTAAATCACATATGAATGGAGTCCTGTACTGTGTAGGCTTTTGAAATTAGATTTTCAGTCAGCATAAAACCTTTCAAATTAATGTAAAATGTCAAGTGTATCGGTAGTTTGTTTTTTTTTTAACTACTGAGTAGTATTCCATAAGGTGGATGTAACATTGTATGCCCATTAGTTGAAGGGTATTGTATGTATTTTCCAGCTGTGGTAGTTGGAACAGGATACAAAGAATTGCATCAGTTTGTGTGAACCTTAGTTTCCATTTTTGGAGTGGGATCATTGGCTATTATGGTCATTGGTGTATATTTAATTAAGAAACTGCCAAATTGTTTTCCAGGATGATTTGCTGTTTGTATTCTTACCAGCAGTACATTAATAGTTCCACCTGCTGTGTTTCTGGGCCGGTATTTCGTATTGTCATTGTTTTGTTTTTATGTTTTTATTTTTCATTGCAACCATTGTAATTGCCATGTAGTGATTGCCCAAATAACTACTGAGGTTGAACATTTGATGTCATCTTTATATTCTTTGGTTAAATGTCTGTGTCTTTACCCTTTCTAAAAAAACTTACTTGTTTGTATTGTTTGCTTGTTTTTTGCCAGTCCTGGGCCTTGAACTCAGGACCTGAGCACTGTCCCTGGCTTCTTTTGCTCAAGGCTAGCACTCAACCTCTTGAACCACAGTGCCACTTCCAGCTTTTTCTGTTCAGTTCCTGAGGAATCGAACCCAGGACTTCATGCATGCTAGGCAAGCACTCTACCACTAGACCACATTCCCAGCCTCTTGTTTGTATTCTTATTGTTGCACTTTTGAGAGTTTGTTTTTTTTAGTATATGTTGTGGATACAAGGCTTTTTGCTAGTTATGTGATTTGCAGATTTTTTTTTTTATGACTTACTTTATAACCTCTGACACATCTCTTCCAGAGCAGAATTTTTTTCTTTTCTTTATTTTTTGGTGATACTGGAGGTTGAACTCAGGGCTACGTGCTTCGCAGGCAGGCACTTTAACACTGGAACCCTGCCTCAGCCCTTTTTGCTTTGATTGCTTTTTGAGATAGGGTGACTTCTATTGAATGTGATGGTAACTCCTGAATTTCTTTTCTGGGCTGACCAGTAGCTGTAAGTTATCCTTCCTGAGTAACTCCTAACAATGTAAGCCACTGTGCTAGCTGAATGTTTTATATTTTGCTGAAGACAAATCTGTTTTTTATTTGATGTCATGTTGAAGAATTTGGGGGAGCATGGCCCAAGTGGCAGAGAGCCTGCTTAGTAAGTTCAAAGTTCTCAGATTAAATCTCAATACCACAAAACAAAAAAAAAGATTATTTGCTTACCATGTTTTCTGTAGTGCATTTTACATTTTGCATTTGTATCAATGATCCATCTACAGTTACTACTTTCTGTATGAGGATTGGGTCAAGATTTATTTTTGCTTATGAATAATTGTTTTAAAAAAAGAATTATTTTTCTGACTGTGTGTGAACGTGTGCTCCAGCCCTGGGGGCTTGAAATCAGAGCCTGGGCACTGTGACTTAGCGTTTTTGTTCAAAACCAGCACTCTACCACTTGAACCGCAGCCCCATTTTTAGCTTTTTTGGTGGTTAATTGGAAATAAGAGTCTCATGGACTTCTTACCCAGCCCGGTTTTGAACTGTAATCCTCAGATCTCAGCCTCCTGAATAAAGATTTTTAAGAAATGAAATTAATATGCTTAATATTTAGAATATGGTGTCATCACCCAGGAAGATTTGCTTATTTGTGATATTTCTGTATAAATTTACAATCATTTTGTGAAAATTTTTACTTTTGTAACAAGATGTAAGTTTGAAGGTTGCATCTTAATTATGAGTGCACTAATTTTTTTTTACAGAGAAAATGAAGCTTTTATTATTGTGTTAAAATTCTGTTTGTCTGGTATTAAAACATCAGAATTGGACAAAAAAAAGTTCTCTTGAATGATAGAGCCAAATTCAGAATATAGTAAATATTCATTCCATTTAACAAAAACTTAGAAATTTCAATTTAAATTTCTTTCAATTTCTAGGGTCTAGTTCCTTAGTAAACATATTTTTTCATTTCGTCTTCTACATTTAAAAGTTCTCTTAAAATTTCAAAAGAAATAATTTTAGATTTTTCAAAGTTTTTCTTATGTTCGCTTTCAAGAGGGTAAAGAGATTTAAAAGCCATATAAGAGCATTCTTTATAATAAAATGAATCTCGTTAACAAAAGATTAGGGAATCTTGGGTTTCTTATAAAACGATCATATATTTAGTACATTTTTTTTTTAAAGACACACAATGTACTAGGAGGATAAAGAAGTAACTTCTAATGGTGAAATTGTGGGAGAGGGTAGTCAAATGAATTATTTGCCTTTGGTTGATTTTATTGTATTTGTATGAAATAATCATCTCAGTTTATAACATGGAATTCAGTATTTATATAAAATATTGTTTATACTAGTAACTTTTGAAGGAATGTAGAGTGAGATCTGGTCTGGAATTGCTTATTCAGACTAAATTATTTTAATCCTTAGTAATTAGTGAGCAAAATAGGTAGAACTTATTTTAAGAGCATTTGACTTGCATGCTTATGTGATAGATATATGTATTGGGTGTATATATACAGCTTTGAAGTTTTGTTTTGTTTGTGATATCTCATTTTACCTCCTTTAAAATTCTCTTCCCTCTAAGGTAGTGACTACAGTCTTTGTTCTCTTTAATCTTCCATGTCTTTTGACTCAACCATATACTCCAACCACAAATTATTCACGATAACGAAAGTTTTCTTTTCAGTGATGTTGACTTGAGATTTTTTAAAAATTTTATTGTCAAGGTGATGTTGAGATTTCTTTTTAATAACTTAGGAAAGAATACAACGTTCTGCCTTCATTTCGCTCTATGTAATATTTAATTTGCATAATTGGATTAGCACATGAGTAAGCTCTTTAATTTTCTATACAAGTCAGAGTGGTAATGTATTTTTTTAAAGAAAGGTTAATAATGATTGGCATTACTACTTTTTTTTTCTTCTTTTTTTTTTCTCAAATTTTTATTATCAAACTGATGTACAGAGAGGTTACAGTTTCATACGTTGGGCATTGGATACATTTCTTGTACTGTTGGCATTACTACTTTTGATGTGTAAGTCTAAGATTCCTTTTATTTGACTGTATTCTAGACTCCTTATCCTTCAAATGATAATCTTTGTACTTAAAGATGATTGTTATTTGGTATTCCTGGTAGTCTAATGTTAAACTGGCACATTATAATGTGCCATCGTTTCTGGTCAGAAAAGGTAGGGTGAACATAAACAGAAACTAATTAAATACTTCATCTAGCTCATTAAATAATTTGTCTAGACCAGAAGAGATTTTTTTTTAAACAAAGCAGAGATGTTTGATAGTAAAGTTATTTTTACAAGGCCATAATTTTGTTAGTTCAAATTCTTTGAATTTTCAGCAAGGCTTGGGGAGTAAAAATGAATTTAGGGTAGGCTGACTGTGACTCACACCTGTAATCCTAGCTACTTAGGAAGCTGAGATCTGAGGATATCATGGTCCAAAGCCAGCCTGGGCAGGAAAGTCCTTGAGACTCTTGTCTCCAATTAACCATCAAAAAGCCAGAAGTGGAGCTGTATCACACATGGTAGAACTCTAGCCTTGAGCAAAATATTCAGGGACAGCTTCCAGGCTGGGAGTTCAGTTCACACACAAACACATACACATTTAAGCTTTCTTTATTGAAAGGTTAAATACTTTTTTTCACAGCATCCAGGCTGGGAGTTCAGTATACACACACACACACACACACACACACACACACACACACACACACAGCTTTCTTTATTGAAGGGCTATATACTTTGATTCTTACAGTGAAAGATACTGCATAGAATCCTCATTCACTCTTAGATCAAGTGAGCTTGGAATTAACTAGCAGTGGTCCTGTCCCTACCTCCCATGTCTGCAGCAGTATCATTTGTTTCATTTAGTATCTCAGTAGTATAATTTGAAGTTTTCTAGTTATTATATACTTGGAGAAATCTAGTGCTGCATGTTTTGAAATATCCATAATATACCTGAAAGTAATAAACCTATAATTAGGTTCATGGGGTTATTTTATTAAGGAATATCTGTTTTACTTTCAAGTGTTCAGTGATTTTATTTTCATGTATATTATAGGAACCTTTTTCCAAATGAAAAAATAAAATGCTATTGAAGTGCTAGAGATATTTGAAAAATGTAAATCAACAAATTCCAATAAATTACTGTTTCACCCTGATACTTGTATGATTAGATTTAGGAATTTGCTGTTTGGTAGGTTCCTATTGTGGCAGAAAAATCTCTCAGGCATGAATTGATAGTCCAGCTCCTTTGAGGTCTGTCTATTCTGACCTCTGACCCCTATTCTTACAAGGTCAAAGTCTGAGGGCAGGAGATTAAGGCAGTTTAAAGACTGGAATGGTAAATGGAATGGAAAAATTAGCCAGCACATTTTGGTTGCAAAACATCAAAGTCATCAAATAGTCTACTTATTTTAAACTTGGCTTATGGGTATAAGAAGCTAATTTTATTGTGTTTGTTACCAGAGAAAAATAATAACAATAATTCACTTTAAGGTTGTGTTTATATATGAACAGTATATTTATAAACTGTATGACATAAATTAAGTTCAGCAGAATATCAGGAAATATAAAAGTAGTTGGTTACAATATCAGTGTGTTTTAATCTGTTTGTAGTTTAGATGCTCAATTTATTTAAATTGAAAAAACATTTCTTAGTTTTTCCTATGAAGTATTTATCAAGTGTTGATTAAAATATATATACCCACACCACTTCATAATTTGAAGTGACTGAGGATTTAACTGTAATTACATACTATTTAAAAATTTTTAATAGGTGAAAAATAGAAAAAACAAATTGACCAGGTAGAAACAATTTGTCCCTTTATTCTTCTTTGCCATTTTTCTCTTTAAAAATTTTGTATCTTACCTGTTTCTTATGCCTTTATAATTAATTATATGCTATTCATTGTAACTCCAAAAATGCAGACTAGGAGGTGTTCTTTTTTAATTCCTTTGTGTGGGTCCCTTGTAGGAAATTCCCCACAATCCTTTATTTTACATTTGTTTGTATCCTGGACAGCTGTGAATTTGCATCTTCTGCTTCCTACTAATGACTAGCTGGGGTGGCTTTTGAATAAGTGAACTGTTGCATACAAGTTTTCATTCATCAATGTAGAGAGTTAGAAAATTAGTAAAACCAATAGAATAGCCAAGTGTCTTTAATTCTTCTGTGGTTTTTTTTATTCTATCTCCAGATTTCCTTATTATAGACCTAATTTTAGGATGGTTTTCCTAACCTTTTCTTCTTATGATTATTTAGCCAGAGATCTTTAATGAGGCAATTATAGTTGTTTCCTTCATTCACATTATCTTAGCAGATGCTCTCCCTGCTGTGACCTCTGTTCAGACCAGGCAGACAATGTGCCATTCTCATCACCCTCTGCCAGACATTGTGTGGGCTGGCTTCATTTTGGTATTGCATAGGTCTCCCAAGATGCCTGATGGGAACAGGCAGAAGCCAAGTGACAAAATAGCAGGATTTGAGGTTGATTTTTCTTTTTCATCCTAAGCATAATAATTAGTAAAATAATGCCTGGTGGGGACAGGGGGTGGGAGGTTCCAGTAGCAGCCTTAGAAACATTATAAACAGAAATTAAGGATTTTAAAAAGTAACATTATTTCATATTCTTCCTTTAGATACTAGTCCTGGTTAAAAAAATGAGATCAAATATTTATTTATTTATTTATTTATTTATTTATTTATTTATTGCCAGCGCTGGGCCTTGGAATCAGGACCTGAGCACTGTCCCTGGCTTCTTTTTGCTCAAGGCTAGCACTCTGCCACTTGAGCCACAGTGCCACTTCTGGCCATTTTCTATATATGTGGCACTGGGGAATCAAACCCTGGGCTTCATGTATACAAGGCAAGCACTCTTGCCACTAGGCTGTATTCCCAGCCCTCAAATATTTATTGTATGGTTTTAGTATAAAGGTCTAGTGAGAATTGGGTAAAGTCTTAAAACTTCAAGATTTTGTTTTCAAAAGGCCAGGTTTAGCCTCCAATACTAAGAATGCATGTTTTAATCAACATTATACGTTGTTTAAAGGATCACCTCTGAAGTTTAAATTTAAATTCTCTTGTATTCTATGTTCTGTCTATGATGTCCAGTTTGTTTCTGTGAAAACAGAATAAGGGATGATCAAGTTGAAGACTAATTAACAGAAAACTTCTGCATTCATGTAGCTAAATCCCTGCATTGCAATAGCAGTTCTGTGCTGCAGTTCAAGCAGGAAGATGGGCTTAGGGGCACAGCCATTAGGAAGGATGAGTCAAACTCTGTTCTGAGATGGTGGAACAGCCTACACAATGGATCTTCCATA
The DNA here is from genome assembly GCF_023159225.1 of Perognathus longimembris pacificus. NCBI lineage: Eukaryota > Metazoa > Chordata > Mammalia > Rodentia > Heteromyidae > Perognathus > Perognathus longimembris. Next base: position 14,296,652 of record NC_063169.1, on the reverse strand, counting down.
TTATATGACAATTTTAATTTTTTAAGTTTGGATAAACAGATTAAGAACGAAGATTTGCGCTGCTCATAAAGAGATATTATTTTTGTTGCTATTATATGATTACTTTGTGCTAAAATTTAAAGACTATAAATTAGCTTCCTGCATTTATCATTAAGAAGTAGAATTAAGTGAAGCAGCTCACCTTTTTTGTAAGCTCTAATGAATAAACAATAAAAGTACTATTTTAAATAAATGTATTTCATATAAGATCAGAAAATAATGATTAAGATAGGCATGATGGTGACACATGTCTTTTTTTCTTTTCTTTGTTCTTTTCAATGTTGGGGTCAGACCTATGGGTTCTTGCTTATCTAGGTAAGCAATCTACCGCTGAGCTGCATCCTCAGCCTAGTCACAGAACAAGTATTAATTTTTTTTAAATCATGGAAAGGATAAGGTGTTTTCTTTTGTTAAAACAAAGCCCAGAATAAAGCAAGGAAGAACTCAATAATTATGGTTTCTAAAATCTTCACGTTTGGTTTTAAAGTATGAATTGATAAAGAGCAAAATCAAATGTCTCCCATGCTTTGGGCTATTGAAAATGCTCAGAAAATGCTCAGAATTGAAATAAAATATCTTCCTATCAGATATTTAAGGTTTCTATATTTTTAATTTATAAAAATGTAATTTAATTGTATATACCCTTTGTATCTACCTTTCTTCTTTCACAACTGGAAATCTGAGTATAAATTTAAAACTTTTCCCAAAATCTTAAAGAAATACAATTGTATAACCACCTTATTAAAGTGAAAACAGGAGCTCATTTGCTAGAGCTAAATTTAGACCAATGATTTCTTTTCTTTTCTTTTTTTTTTTTTTTGCCAGTCCTGGGGCTTGGACTCCTGGCTTCTCTTTGCTCAAGGCTAGCACTCTGCCACTTGAGCCACAGCGCCACTTCTGGCCTTTTCTATATATGTGGTACTGAGGAATCGAACCTAGGGCTTCCCGTATATGAGACAAGCACTCTTGCACTAGGCCATATTCCCAGCCCCTAGGCCAGTAATTTCTTATACCCAGCCTGTACCCCACTACCCATTCTGCTCTGTCACTAATAAAAAGCTCCAGAGATAACAGTTCTTTTACAGGGTCATTGTATGGAGAATTGTTGACTCACTTTGCTACTTGGCTAAATCTATTCTTTGATTTCAGTATCTGGTTTTTTTTTTTTTTTTTTTTTTTTTTTTTTTGGCCAGTCCTGGGCCTTGGACTCAGGGCCTGAGCACTGTCCCTGGCTTCTTCCTGCTCAAGGCTAGCACTCTGCCACTTGAGCCACAGCGCCGCTTCTGGCCGTTTTCTGTATATGCGGTGCTGGGGAATCGAACCTAGGGCCTCGTGTATTCGAGGCAGGCACTCTTGCCACTAGGCTATATCCCCAGCCCAGTATCTGGGTTTTAGTTCCTTCAGTTTTAGTAGCCCACTGAGAGCCTGTGGGGTTCCTTATCATTACCCTGCAATAATACCAAAGCAATGAGAAGAAAATAAAAATTTTAAGAATTGGAAAGTACAAAGTACTTTGTAGACAATATGTTTTAATATTGGCGATTATCTGCAGATAAATAGAGTAAAAATAATTTCACAAAACTGCTGGTTATTATAAGTTTACCACACAAGTTGAGCCAGGAACAACTTAATATCAGGAATGTTAGAGACTACCCTATGCTTCCAAGACCTTACAAACAGAAACTATAAAAATTGTTCATTTGGGATCTGGGAGTACATGCATGAGATACCTGAGTTCACTCCCTGTCACCAAAGTAAAAGATTCATTTTGCGATTAGAGCAGAAACTCTCATGTACTGTATCTAGAAATAAATCTGGCAGAATGATGAAAGACTTAATGAAGAAAGTGGTGAACATGAAAATAGATGCAGTTGTAAGATTATTTTGGTCATAAATAACAAGATTCAGTCTTGTTTTCCTTTCTCTCCCCTTTTCCTTCCCCTCTTTTTCTTATCTCATCTTTTTCCTTTCCATCTCCCTTTCTGCTTCTCTTTTTTAATCCTTGCCCCTTTCTCTTCTCCTTCCCTTTTCACCTCCCCTTTCCTTCCCGTCCTTGCCTTGTCTTTCTTCTCTTTCAAATGAATTCAGGTCAAGTACTGTCTTATCTACCATGCATGTATGTATGTATGTACGTACGTACGTACGTGCATGCGTGTCTGTCAATCTGTCTATCATCTATCCATCTATCTAATCTGTCTTCCTAATCCAAACCCTCAAGACTCAATATTTGAAAAGCATACAGGACATTCCAAAAGGCCAGGGAAAAACTGGAAGTCATCTTTGGAGAGGTACTTTCAAACCATTGCCTCTGGCTACAGCCTCTATAGATTTGCAGAGGGCTATGACTGACTGCTGTTGGCCCCAGCACTAATAGTTGGGACCTGGTGGATGTGTGTCTGTCAACCATATCTGACCATGTGGATCCCACAAGAAAAATACCTTCTGATTTACTTTTTTTTTTTTTTCTGGCCCAGGGATTTGAATTCAGAGCCGAGGCACTGAGTGTTTTGGGCTCAAGGATTGTGCTCTACCATTTGATCCACAGCTTTACCTCTGGCTTTTTGGTGATTAATTGGAGATAATAGTCTCATAGTCTTTCCTGCTTAGGCTGGGTTTGAGCCTCATTCCTTAATTCTCAGCCTTCTCAATAGCTAGGATTACAGGCATAGCCACCCATGAGGGTGCTTCTGCTTTATCTTTCAAGTCTTGAACAAAATTTCCTCCTGGGAAATACAGATGTTAGCACTAATAAAAACAAAGCTAGAAAAATATAAGATAGAGGACAAAAGATACTTGAAATGTGGTCTTTGGAACAAGAGTAGCATCACATGGGATCTTTTTAGAAATGCACATTCTCAGACTTCATCACAGACTTGTTCTGAAGTGTGGATCTTTGTCACCAAATAGTGATGTGTGTGTGTGTGTGTGTGTGTTTTCCCAACAAACCTTGTAGGTAAATTGGATATACTCTAAAGTTTGAGAGCCACTAGCTCAAAAAGGAACAGTGAAAGTTATTGAGTCCGTAATTTATAATTCTAGAAATTGAAGTAGTTTCTGGCACATGTGGATTTAATTGCTCAATCTCATTGTCAGAAGGAATATAATTCCAGCAATTTCAACAAATGCCCAGGATTGATATAGCATAGAATGTGGTACTCCAATTTTCAAGACATGACTCATTAGTTCTTTGTTCTAGAAGAATTAAAAGTAGGATAGAGATGCTTTTCCAAAGTAAAATAAAATTATTATTATTATAAGACGAGATATAGAAAGTAGGTAGAAACAAGTGAAATCCATAAAACAGTGCTATTCAAAGTGTCCACTCTGCACATTGTTACCAGACAGGAATACATGCTGTGGCATATAATTCCTTCATTGAACCATTTACCTACAGAAAGTGTCACTTGTTCTAAGTATTCATTTTTTTCACATGTTTACAGATTTACTTTTGTTACCTATTTACATGTTTCTTCTTTACATGCTTCCTTTTTCTTTTCTGTAACCTATTTCAACTGTCAGTGCTCCTAAAGTGAATATTAAAATCTCTTTTCTTTTGGTGTTTCCTTCTTGTCTTCCTTTTTCCTATAAGATCTTTTTGATTGAATTCTTCCAGAATATTGATTGAGCTCTCAGCTTTTCCTCATGGTTTTATCTTTAGTTCAAGAGAGCCTCTTTTGACCAGTTTGTGGTAAAACTCTCTTCAGATGTCATTGGGAACCACATTTTCACAAGTGCATCTTTCTCAGGTTATTTTGTCCTTGCCTATAAGTAACTTTTTTTTTTCTACTTTTTTTTTTTTTTTTTTTAATCCTTAACATGAAACCAGAGGTGGCTTTCACCTCTCCTGAGCAGAAAACAACTAGTGCAATAGTAGGAAAAATCTACAAGGGAAGCACTCTTGCCACTAGGCCATATTCCCAGCCCAGTAGGAAAAATCTAAATGCACAAGATAAACTAATTACTGGGCATCCATAAGATATACACATTGTTAAGCAACTTAATCTTTTTAATTGTCTGAAAGAGGAAACAATAAAGAGGAAAATAATCTCTTCAGTTTTTTTTGCTTTCCTTCTTGTCTACGCCCCCCCCCCTTTTTCTGGTACCCCAACTCAGGAGGACTGATTTTTGCCAGGAGTCATATTATAATATGGTGGAGATGCTTCAAAAATATAACACCCACATTGAATAAAGAAACTTCACTTACATTTATCTATGGAATCATATAGCTTACAATGCGTTTTTAAATGTCATGGTTAAGGTCAACAGTAACCATGTGAATTAACATTTACCTATAAAGAGATTTTTTTTTTTGCCAGTCCTGAGCCTTGGACTCAGGGCCTGAGCACTGTCCCTGGCTTCTTTTTGCTCAAAGCTAGCTCTCTGCCACGTGAGCCACAGCGCCACTTCTGGTCATTTTCTACATATGTGGTGCTGGGGAATCGAACCCAGGGCTTCATGTATACGAAGCAAGCACTCTTGCCACTAGGCCATATTCCCAGCCCTATAAAGAGATATTTTTAGAGCAGAAAACATAACTCTGATGAGAAAACCCAGAGATGAAGTGATTTGTTTCTTGTTTTTGTGGCAGTCCTGGGCCTTGGAATCAGGGTCTGAGCACTGTCCCTGGCTTCTCTTTGCTCAAGGCTAGCACTCTGCCACTTGAGCCACAGCGCCACTTCTGGCTGTTTTCTATATTTGTGGTGCTGGGGAATCGAACCCAGGGCTTCATGTATACAAGTCAAGCACTCTTGCCACTGGGCCATATTCCCAGCCCTGATTTGTTTTTTTTGTTTTTGTTTTTTTGTTTTTGTTTTTTTCTGGCCAGTCCTAGGCTGTGAACTCAGGGCCTGAGCACTGTCCCTGGCTTCTTTTTTTGCTCAAGGCTAGCACTCTGCCACTTGAGCCACAGCACCACTTCTGGCCATTTTCTGTATATGTGGTGCTGAGGAATCAAACCCAGGGCCTCATGTATAGGAGGCAAGCACTCTTGCCACTAGGCCATATTCCCAGCCCCCCTGATTTGTTTTTTAATCACCTGATTTGTGGGCTAAATTTCTCACTTTTATGTTTTTGGTCCTAACTTTAAGCGCCCGCAGCACCCCCCCCCCCCCGCCACCCCCGACTGTAAGATCAGAATTTTTTTTTTTTTTTTGGTCCAGTCCTGGGGCTTAGACTCAGGGCCTGAGCACTGTCCCTGGCTTCTTTTTGCTCAAGGCTAGTACTCTGCCACTTGAGCCACAGTGCAACTTCTGGCCATTTTCTGCATATGTGGTGCTGGGGAATTGAACCTAGGGCCTCATGTATACGAGACAAGCACTCTTGCCACTGGGCCATATCCCCAGCCCAAGGTCAGAATTCTTAAAATACAAATTGTAAAACATATTTACATATATATAATGTTATGTGTGTGTATGTGTGTACCCCCCCCCCACAGTAAGATCAGAATTCTTAAAATGCTAATTGTAAAACATATCTCCTGTATCTCCTGCTTGATAATTTTGCTTCCCCTTTCTTTTCCATGCCAGCTGCTTGAAGCATGTCATTCAGGTTTCTACTTGTCTGTCACAGTTGTCATTCATCTATCTGGCATGGTTTCTGTCTACATCTATACAAACTTTACTTGTTTTGTCATAACTTTAACAGCCTTGTAGCCAGGCCAACTCCTGTGCAAAGTCATCCCTGTTCTTTCTCGCAGTTGTGATTGGAACACTTTCTGTGTTACAATACTTGCCATTTTCCACATTTTGTTTTCTTTTTGGTGGTAATGAGATTGGACCTAGAATTAGTGAGTGGTAGGGCACAACATGTGTGAGCATGTCTTACCAGTGAGATGTACCCCATCCCTTCTTAGTTCTTTAGACAAGATCTCACTAAGTTTCCTGGGCTGGCTTTGAACTTTAAATCCTTTTGCCACAGCTTCCCAAGCACCTGTAATTTAGGTGTGCTACCACCATTGCCAACATACTCATACAGAGAACCAGTTTTTGTTTGTTTGGTGGTACTAGGATTTGAACTCAGTGTCTTGTGCTTGGACAAGTATTATACCATTGAGCCAGATCTTTTTCTTTCTTTTGTTTTTCAGGTGGGGCTTCATTTTTCCCCCAGTCTTGCCTCAATCTCTTGCATAGTTAACATGTATCTGCCACTATATTTAGCATGTTTCACAGATACGGTCCCACTAACTTTTTTCCCTAGATAATCTCAAACCTTGATACTCCATCTCTGCCTCCTGTGTATCTGGGATCATAATTCTAAGTTATCATGCCTTGCTTAATTTTGAAGTAATATTATATATAATTCACGATATATTAATAAGTGTTTTTAAAACCTGGAGATTAATAACAATTTAGACATAATAACCTAATTTTTATCCTATTTTGTAGTATGCTGATATATATGTCCAGAATGAGTACTATCCTTTCAAAGCCAGTATCTGTCCATAGATCTTGAAACATATTTGTAAATACTGATCCAGCTCTTGCTTCTTAGAACTTCTGATTGTTCTTTCACTTGGACTCCCAAAATGGAATACTTTTGAAAATGTTTACCACTCATAATTTTGTTAGAGAGAGGCTAGTCATTTTCTGAAGCCTGTAAGTACAAAACACTCATTTTTGACATTGATTAAAGTGATTGGGTCATGGATTATTTTTCATCTTTATGCTACTTCCTTTCAATATGTGTCTTTGGCATTTGTCCTTACAGTTATAGGCCTCAGTAAAGGTGAACAGAGACTGTCAAATGGCCTTTGAGCAAAAATTCCTGTCCCAAATAAAAACTGCATAATATTTCATGTGTAGTTATTTTCCTTTGTGTCTTTAGAAATACATTGCTTCCTCATTAATTCTTGAGCTGCAGAATTCAGAGTATTATATGAAGATCTTGAGATTTTGTTTGCATACTAATTTTACCGTCATTATTGGTAGGGAATGCTACTGTCTTTGCATTTGTACTCAATTGTCTTTTTTTTTTTTTTTTTGCCAGTTCTGGGCTTGAACTCAGGACCTGAGCACTGTCCCTGGCTTCTTTTTGCTCAAGGCTAGCACTCTGCCACTTGAACCACATTGCCACTTCTGGCTTTTTCTGTGTTTGTTGTGCTGAGGAATCGAACCCATGCATGCCAGGCAAGCACTCTACCATTAGGCCACATTCCCAGCCTGTCTCAATTGCCTTAACCACTATGCATGTCTCTTTTTTTGTCAAGTCTCTGACTTATAGACAATGAAAAATTTGGAATTCTTGTGTTGATTCAGTGTACTTTTTTTTTTTTTAAAGAAAAGAACTGGGAGAGGGAAAGGGGGAGGGGGAAGCAGGGAAAATGAGGGAGGAGGTAACAAATTGTACAAGAGTACCCACTGCCTTACGTATGAAACTGTAACCCCTCTGTACATCACTTTAACATTAAATAAGTAATTATTCAGAAAAAAAGAGCTATGAATGCCTGTAATCCTTGCTGCTTGGGAGGCTGAGATCTTAGGATCCTGGTTCAAAGCCAGCCCGGGCAGGGAAGTCTGGGAAAGACTCTTATCTCCAATTAACCACCAGAAAACCAGAAGTGGGGTGCTAGGGCTCAAGTGGTAAAGCACTGGCCTTGAGCTGAAGAGCTCAGGGACAGCGCCCAGGCCCAGAATTCAAGCCCCACAATCAATAAAACAAACAAACCAGGAACTATGAAAATGTTTTTTCTATATTCAGGCAATTCTGTGAGAAACTAAGAAATGGAAAGGTTAAGGGATAATGATTATTTGCTTTACTGTCATTGGCCTATGATTATATCATCTTCTATTTCCTTTTCTTGTCACATTAATTTTTCATCATTCTCATATAAGAATTTTATCTTAATAGATCTTATTACATATGATTCTAATAAAGATAATTTCCTTTTCAAAACAGGAAAAGTAAGAATTGGAAGAAACACAAAATCTGAAATTGGACCTAACTTTCATCTGCAGGTTAAAGTTAGCTGTAGATTTAGCTTATTTCTCTTGTAGAGTCTGTGTGCTCCAAAGACTGTCAATAATGATTTTTTGCATCTCACATAGTGACTTCTGTAGTTTATTGTATGTTAATGGGTAATGTTCCAAGACCAACATCACAACTCATACAGATATAAAATGAGTAGACTTGCAAGATTTTAACTCAGTTAAATGAAAGAACCACGCAAATGCTATAATTGGTTCAATAGAGCATCATACTTGGAGATAGGACTAGTGAAATGAATGTGCAAATGGAGACAAAACCAGCTCCTGCTCTAGGGAAAGGAAATCAATTGAACTTCTGCTTGCCAGGATAGCGTTGTCTCTTTGGAGAAGAACAGCTATGTATTGTTCTGTTATCAGCATGGAAAGAGCTGTCAAACACCCCAGTTAGAATCAGACCAAGATAGTATCAATGTGTATGCTCTGGATCTAGACCCTGCAGTTTTCCATGGAAGCATATATATGGTATTTTTTTCCCCGCATATATATGGTATTCAGTCAGATTACAAAACTTAATTATGTAAAAAGAATTTCTCATTCAGTGTGGCCAATAAGTAGCATTTTGCCTTTGCAACTTTTTTTTTTTAATTATTAAATAGGATTTCACTATATAGCCTTGGCTAGTATAGAACTTGCCATCCTTTCAAGTGCTTGGGATTATACCCAGTTCAGATACAATATCTTTAAATGTTTCATTTATAAAATATAACTGTGGAATCAACCATTAAGTATTGTCTGAAAAAAGGTCTACCACAACTGGCAGAGTATTTTTAAAAACCATTTAAGCAAAAAATATTTGGTAATTTTTGCTGGGCATTGGAGGCTCATACCTACTCAGGAGGCTAGGATCTGAGGGTTGTGGTTCAAAGCCAGCCCAGGCTGGAAATTCTGTGAGGCTCTTTATCTCCAATTAAATCATAGGAAAAGGCAGAAGTTGCACTGTGACTCAAGTGGTAGAATGCTAGGCTTGAGCAAAAGGAATTCAGGGATGTGCCCAAACCCAGAGTTCAATCCTCAGGACCAGAAAAAAATTATTAGTAATTTTATTTATTTCATCCTACTGAGGAAATATAAGCTTTTCATGTAAGTTCTCACTAACCAAATCCAGAAGATAACCACAGGATATGAAAACTCAACATTCAAATACTTATGGAATTGTTCTTACTAGAAAACTATTTTTTGAGCCTGGTGTGGTAGCTCATACCAGTAATTCTAGGTGCTTAAAAGGTTAAGATTGGGACGATTGTGGTTCAAGGTTAGCCAGAATAAAAAATTAAGAGGAACCCAATCTCAATAAAAAAAAATGCTAGGCTCAGTGATGCTTACCTTTCATCCTAGATACTAAAGAAAAGGAAAATCATAATCCAGGCAAGACAAGTGAGACTCTACATGAAAAATAACCTAAAACAAGAGCTAGGACATAGTTCAAGTACCTGTCTAGTATGCACAGAGCCCTGACTCAATCCCCAGTACCTTAACAACAACAACAAAAGTAAAGAAAGCCATTTTTTCATTGTTTTATGGAGCATATACAAATAAATGTGTTAACATGTATACAATCTAGCCTAATCATCAGTCATTATTGAGAGTTTGGGACTATTTGTGAATTGTCTAACTCCATATGTGTTATTTTAACGCTTTCTTATGCTTGCCTTCAGTTTTTACCTCCATCCTGAGTTTCATAGCTGCCTCTCTTCTTTTTTTGTAACTTAATTTTATTGTCAAAGTGTTGTACAGAGGGGTTATAGTTGCATACATAAGGTAATGAGTACATTTTTTTGTAAGCCTCTCTTACATCAATGGCCATGTGCTCTTTGTGGCACAGCCTTAACATATTCACCTGAAAAGATGTCTTGGTGGCTTTGCTATAAAGGTTTAGTCGCCTAAAAAGATCCATAACATGAAACTTCTCCAGTAGGGAGAAGTGACTAGTTATATGAACAAAAGTACCTTAGATAATTCACCCTCAGCTCTAGTTTTTTTAAGATCACACCTATACAAGAGGAGAGAATTATCACAGTTTAAGGAGGTTATCTGAACATGATAGTGGTTTTTCTTACTCAATTTTCACCTACGTAGAGAACAATTTAAGAACTGCTGATTCTTGGCAAAGGGTAATATATAGTTAATCACAAGAAGACCAATTTGACTAGAGGGAAAATGGGAAAGAGGTTATTTACTTCTCATCTGTATTTCCAGCATTGTCCTTAACATTAGCTGATGCTGGAATAAGACATCAACTTTATTAAAGCAGCTTTAAAAAAAATCTTTGTTGTTTGCTTTTTTGGGATGGGGGGTGTGGGTAGTACTATAGTTTGAACTCAGGGCTTCCTACCTGCTAGGCAGGCACTCTGTCACTTGGGTCATCCTCAGAAGGTGACCATTTATTGCATTTGAGATGTTTTGGATAGAGTCCTGTGTTTTTGTCCAGAACCATCCCCCAGACTGTAGTCCTCCTACATACACCTCCCTTGTGTACCGCCCTTCTTATCTCTTTCAGATTATTGCATAGTTGCCATGATAGGAGATAGTTCTGTACAATCTACGTTTGCGTCGTGCACAGAAGGGCACATTTTGTATACTTCACAATAAACAGCATACTCTAAGACAGTTGATCCTCTGTAAATATTTTTAAATGTTGTTCATGTAAACATTGTCAAAATGCAGAGGTTATGAATACGGCTTACTAATTCAATAATATAGTGCAAATTCAGGATTCGATATTCAATAACACAGCAATAGTGAATGTTTTGTTTTTTTTTTTTTTTTTTTTTTGGCCAGTCCTGGGCCTTGGACTCAGGGCCTAAGCACTGTCCCTGGCTTCTTCCCGCTCAAGGCTAGCACTCTGCCACTTGAGCCACAGCGCCGCTTCTGGCCGTTTTCTGTATATGTGGTGCTGGAGAATCGAACCTAGGGCCTCAGGTATACCGAGGCAGGCACTCTTGCCACTAGGCTATATCCCCAGCCCAATAGTGAATGTTTTAACATCCAGAATAACCAATAAAATATCTGATTGTTAGGATAACTTCTTTTAATCTAACTCCTTTTACCTCCTCCCTTCTTTTAGACTGTTAGCCAGCTTTCTTCTGCTCTGTCACTCAAGCCCCCCCAAACTGATTCTTGACCTTAATTTATCTTTTCTTCCTGTGGGATTTCTCATGCCACCTTCTTCCTTCCTTCTTTGTAATAGATCAATGAGCAAACTTTACAGAATATGCATTATTAACTGATTCTTCTATCTAAGCAAATACCCAATTTAGATCATTTCCACCTAAGTTGAATATATTTCCTTTACAGTTGATGATGGTACAAATAACCTTCTAAAAGTCAGAGTGATGAAATATGGTAGACAAACCAAACTTCAAACAAGAGCCAAAGTTACCAGTATGGATAGTTCTAATACTGTTTCTGTAAAAATGCACTTGCTTTGTCTCTGCATGTGCATGCCGTTCCTCATCTGAAGCTCGCTCCTTATTATTGTGGGTTCTGAAAGCAGCCCAAGCAACGTGCCCACTAGGGTTGGCTCCTGTTTCATAACAGTCTGCTTTTACTCACAAGAAATGGCAAAGCATTAAGTTATCTATGTTTGAGTACATCTTTCTCCCCGTTTTTTCAAATCTTCCATTAGCCAGAACAGATTACCTGTCTGGGATGTTGTTTGTCATCTAAGTGAGAGATAACATTTCTATTTCAGATAAAGATTTAACTTATGACCCAGAATTCATTATTACATTTCTTTTCAAGTTAGAGTAGTACAAAGTGGAAAATGTTCAACAAGCGATTATTGTTGGAATTGCTGCAGAATCTTATCAACCACTTTTAGACGTAGTGAGTGAATTCCTTTTTTGAATGTCTGGTTTATAACCACGCCGACTGAAGTGCCCTGACATGAAAAGGACTCCCTTTGGCCCCGATGCTTCTGATGATTTCCCTCTGTGGCCTCTTCTCTTTTAAATTGTCTCCATGCTCCCTCCTGCCTCTCCATGACCTGCACTGCACTGCATGACATATCCTTCCCCAATTTCCATCTTACCTTGTTTTTATAAGATGATGAAAGGCTTGTGAAAAGAGTTCTTGGTGTATTTTAGCTGCTTTTCAAGGTACTTCTGAGCTTTTTTTTTTTTTAAGCTGTTATTACAAGATAGACTATGGTATTAATCAGAGCCCATAAGTCAATAAATCTTAGACAATCCCTAAAACAGGCAAAGGCATAAAATTCTAATCAGTATATAAGTCTTATGCTGCTAGCTATTACACATATCTAATACAAAGGTAGCAGATACATACGTTACACCTATTCCTAAGTTGTGCACATAATATATATGTTGTTATTTTTTGGCAGTATTAGGGATTGAACCAACAACCTTACACAGTGCTCTACCACTTAAACCATGTCTCCATCTCCTTTTTGTGTTTGTTACTTTTGATGTAGGGTCTCACTTTTTGCCTAGGTTGCAATCCTCCTACTTGTGCTTTCCTGTGTACCAGGGAATAACCGGCACACACCACTCTACTCAGCCATTGTGCTTCACCTGTAGCTAGCATTAGTAGACTGGAGCCATGGCACCCAGCCATTGGTTGAGTTGGAGTCTCACAAACTTCTTTTTGCCTAGGCTAACCTCAAATTGCCATCCCATGTGTCTTTCTTCTAAGCAGGATTACAAGCTTGAGCCATAACTGGCTCAAAAAATGTATTTTTAACTGTACATTTTTCTTTTTCAGATTTTATGAAGATGCTTGCATGGGTATTATTAACAGCTGAATCCATGAACAGGCCAAAAATATGGATTATTCTTCACATATAACCAGTGGCTCAAAGAATATAGTAGACTCAAAGAACATAGTAGTTGACAAGTAACAAGAAAATTCTTTGAACTTAGTACAAAGCCAAAATGAGCTTAATCTGCAAACAGAGTTGGAGAAAAATGGAGAACTCGTTCCTACTACCACCAGTTTTAGAACTTTAAGTTCACTTTGGTTTTATACTACCATAGAAGTAGTTAGCTTATATACTACCATCCAAATTCTTATGCCCTAGAAAGAATTGTTTGGCAGTTATATTGATTAAATTTCATTTTCAATTTAATAATATTGGGAACTTATTCAGGGCGGTCTAATTAAACTGGTTTCCAAACTGCCACAGACTTTTTCTCTTAAGTGGAGGGAGTAAGAGTAAACAATAGTTACCTTATTAATGATACTATTTTAGCGAACATGTCTGTCCTTTAAATCTTATTGTTAGTCATTTTTAATAAAACATACAGATCTTACATCCATGAGAAAACCAGTTTCTCTTAAAAGCCAATAGAATTTAGTCATGAAAACTGAAAGAATATATCTATACCAAACATATGTATATATACATACATATATATATATATATGCTTTTTGAGATTAGTTTAGCTAGGTAACTGATTATGGAGAACTAAGAATTAATATAGGAAATATTAATGTCAACAAATGTTAAATGGGGATGATGATGGTGAGCTTAGAGAAAGTCACAGTTGATTAAAGAATTCTAAGTTATCTATTTAGATGACACATTAAACTTTTTCTTGAATGGAACCTTGGATAATTGAACATGGCACCAGAACAGAGAAATGACTTCTGAAGTAAAAAATGAAAGAGGTTTTTGTAGTATTTTCTCTCTAAAATAAAGAGATTTTATGTATGTATGTATCTATGCTTGTATGTATGCTTGTATTTATTTGGTACCAATACTGGGGCTTGAACTCAGGGCTAGAGCTTAGCTTTTTTGTTCATGGGTGGTCACTTGAGCTACACCTCCACTCTGACTGCCTGTTAATTGGAAAAGAGTGTCACAAACTGGGCTGACTTCAACCCTTGATCCTCAGATCTCACTCAGCCATCTGAATAGCCAGGATTACAGGCATGAGCCACTGGAAATAGGTATAAGCAGGGATTTCTCATTATGAAAAGCTATGGACTTTTCAGCTATCATAGCCAAAAATTTCAAGAAGTCATTTTTATTTCTCAGAAAGGAACAAAGTTTCACATACTTTACTCCATTCTTCTCTACTTCTCTCTTTCTCTGTTCTTCCTTTTTTCTCTTCCCTTCTTTCCTTTGTTCATCTTTTTTTTTAATCTTTCAGAGATATCAGTGACCTGTTGAAAACAAAATTTTGAAAGATTTACTCTGCTTGGAACTGTAGTCCTTTATAGTAATAAAATTATTCCTTGGTAAGATTTTCAGTGGCAAATGGGTTTACATGCAGCTGAGGTTCTGAGGTAGCTTTCTGCTATCAAGTTGTTTAAAACACCGATGCCTGGAGCTTCACTCTCAATGATTCTGGTTTAATTGATCTGGAGTAGAATTAGGCATTGGTAATTTTTTTAAAAATTCGAAGGTAATTCTTCCTAGAGCTACTGCAAAAGAGGTTCACCTTCATGAGTAATAATAATAATGGTCAGTCTCAGACACACATCTTGGTAGAAAGTGAGACTATCATAAAAAGAAGCCCCATAGAAGATTGGGGCTTGGGTCATGACTTGGCAGCCAAGAGGTAGCCCTGCGTTCAAAGCATAGTACCACCATTTATCCCAAAAGATGCATGTACTTACTTAAATCATGTTTGAACACAAATCATGGCTTGGGCACAAGGCAGTTATGCTTTATTTGTGTATTATTTGATTTGCTGTTTTTAATAGTTTGCTTGGGGACCTTTTGAGGTCATTATATAAATTTGTTACTTTGTTAATTTTAATGCCAAGTTGGTATAGGTGGGCTTTATTTTTCAGTTTTACATATTTATAGTAATAGTCAAGAGTGTGGACTCTGTAGCCAGACCATATGGGTTCTACTGCAATTATTGATAATACTTTTTCTAGCTCTTTACCAATATAGACATGCCCAAATCCACACCATTGTGTTTATCAGTGAATATTCTGAGAGTTGCTAAGAATATTTTGGAGTATACTGTCAATTTCTCCAAGACAACTAGCAGGCTCTATTTACATTCACTCTAACAGTAGAATCTGATTGCAATTCTTACCAGTTAGATTTCTTAGCCTAAGATGGCAGCCTTCTCTCTTTTTGACTAGTTTTACTGAATCAGTTTGATAACACTGATTATACCATGCTGACCTAAAGTTCTGATTTTTAGTCTTAAAAGTATTATTAAAGGGAATTGGGCTGGGAATGTGGTAAAGCGGTCAAGTGCTTGCCTAGCATGCATGAAGTCCTGGGTTTGATTCTTCAGCACCACACAAACAGAAAAAAACAGAAGTGTCTCTGTGGCTCAAGTGGTAGAGTGCTAGCCTTGAGCAAGCAAGGGACAGTGCTCAGGCCCTGAGTTCAAGCCCCAGGACTGACAAATACAAATATATATAAAGGGAATTTTAAAAATTATCTGTAGAAATTTAAAACAAAGCATTTTTAATATATCAGCTATAGGAAGGCTAGAAATAAAATCTGCCATTGTCAGTTTTAAAAAGCGTGGCCTAGATTAGTCCTTTTGATTTTAATCTTTTGATTTTATAGATAGGTTAACTCAAAGAAAAGCTGACCTCCCTCCTAAGTATAGTGACAAAACAGTAGCCCAGGTCTCATAAAAATTGGTTTCAAGCTCTGTGTGTGTATTTTAAATTTAAGATATATTTTCTTTAGATTTATGTGTATAAAATTAAATCAGTATTGTAGCCATAAATTTTATATAATAAAAATGGAAGTGAAATGTATTATTTTCTGTTAAAATTTTCTTCTTGGTAAACCTTGTGAGTCTTACCAGTACATTGTTACCAGTACAATGTGGAGATTGCAGTACTCAGTAGGAGTTGAAGTGAAGACTAAATTATTCACATTAAAAATCTTTACTGTGTTAGACACATGGTAAGCTCTCAGTGAATTGAACCTATTTATTACTATCTATTATTTTAGTTCTGTTTAGCTCTGTGTCATGATATACTAGCTGATATTTTTGAAAATTCATTATTTTTACTACAGTATTTAGGAAGACTAACTTGTACTTAATAAATACTAGCTAAACTTATTTAACAGATATTAACTTTACAATATGTTAATTGGCTTACAGTCTTAGGATTTAGACAAAAGAAGAGCTAAATAGAAGAAGCACACTCAAAAAAAGCAAACTCCTTTAAGAACAGGTTATTTTGACAAAGATCAGAAGACGGGCGCATTTCAAAAGAACCTTTCTAGTTTTTGTGTTGTGTAAAAGTTTCCTCTGGGTATTGGGGGTCAGATCCTGTGGAGAGGATAAACCATACCAAGATAAATGTTTAGATTCCTGAAAGCTATCAGAAAACCAGGGTCTTGGTCACATACACAGTGTGTATCTCTTGCCTTTAGGAGGTCCAGGGCAGCCAGTTTGTCCTTATCAAAAGCTACACTCTGGATCTTTATCCTTTAAGTCGTTTAAATAAATCATCTTTAAATAGTTATACAAAAGGGTTTCAACATGTCAGTTTTAAAATTAATCAACAAATCCTTGGGGTGGGGGGTTGGGGCTGGTCTTGGAGCTTTGACTCAGGGCCTGGGCTCTTCCCTGAGCCTCTTTGTGCTCAAGGCTAGCACCCTAATTCTTGAACCACAGTGTCACTTCCAGTTTTTTCTGAGTAGTTTATTGGAGATAAGAGTCTCACTTTTCTGTCCATCTGTCTTCAAACTGTGATCCTCAGATCTCAGCCTCCTGAGTAGCTAAGGCATAAGCCACCAGTACTCAGCAATAAGTCATTTTAAAAATTATCTTCAAGTAGTTGTACAAAGGGATTTCAGCATGTCAGTCTGTGAATACAATGCATCTTGATCAGGGTTATCCCTTCCATCATTCTTTACCTCATTTATCTCACCCCAAACATCCTCTCAAAATTTCTAGTTCCATTTTCATGTGTGTACATTGAATATTAAGGCTGCATTTGTCCACTCTTCCTCTTCTGTCTGTTCTTCTCTCTTTCACCCCTACCACCTCAGATAAAGTATATATCAGGTTCCTCTGTTCATTTTGCTAATTGTTCATAGGGTTACCATGGAAATCCACACTTTCACATACCATACTCTAGTCTTTTTGGTTATGTATATATTTGTGTGCATGCGTGTGTGTGTGTGCATGCACACATGCATATGCGTGCCATACTAGGGCTTGCACTCAGGGCCTTGAGCTCTGGCTCATTTTTTCTACTCATGGCTTGTACTCTACTCCTTGAACCACACTTCCAGTTCTTCAGAGTCCTCTCCTTTTCAGCTCTCTTGAGTGTCTTACCACCTTATACCACCGCTGGACTATGGTAACATTCCCTTGTGTGTGTTGTGTTAATTGGCACACAATTGAATTAGAAAATAGATGTTTAGACATGTTAGAATAAATTATAGAGCTGATGAGTGTTACAAGTGTGATTTCTGTAGGAAGAGGAATGTGTATGTGTATGTATACTTCTGTGCTATGTGTATGTTTCTGTGTGTGTGTGTGTGTGTGTGTGTGTGTGTGTGTTTCTATGGGTCTTGTGTGCCTATATGCTGAGAATTGACAACAGGATCTCATGCTAAGCTATACTAAGCTAAGCCTCTCATTTCTGGAATTTAGTTGTACTGTTTCAAGCTTTTTCTCTTTAGAGAGTTCTCTTTTCTGAAGTTTGCCCTTCCCATGTTTATATTTTTTTCCTGTCTGAAGCATGTACTTCTTTTTCCACTCTGCTTTCCCTGAAACTCTTACTGCTTTACTCTCCTTTCAGCATTTTCTTCCTCCTGAGAAGCTTCTGGATCTCACCATCCTTGTCGTTCGTTCTCTCATCGGACCCTTAGGAATGCACGAGTTTCCACACACATTCCTAACACTTTTGAGCACTGAGAAGTGCCCCAACTAATTTTTCTTCCATTATACTTTCAGACAGGCATATCTGGCTTCCTGTGGCATACTCCTTAAATGTTTATTTTGGGATAGATACTGGAATTTGATTGTAGAGCCTTATGCTTGCTAGGCAGACACAGTACCACTTTTGCCATATTTCCTACCCTTTTTGCTTTATTTATTTTTTTCAGATAGGGTCTCGCTTGTAAAGATGGGGTCTTGAACCCACTCCCTTTATGCCAGGGCTGGCCTTAGAGGCCTCTTGTGAATACTTGGGATTACAATTACACCTACCCTTCCCCTACCTTTTTTTTTTTAACCTGGCATTCCCAAGCTTTTAAAATAGCTTCTGGGATCAAGGGAGACTGTACGTTTGATGAAGTTTGCATTTAGGACATTGGAGTATCTTATTTTTAAGACATGTATTCTGGGATCCTCTGTTGAGCTCAGCTCTAACCATTATTGCTGACATCCTTTGAACATATTTACTTGTTTGGACCAAAAAAGATATTATGTAAGGGTTATAGCAGATCTAAATTCTGATTTACACATGAGAATTTTCATTAGAAAAATGAAATCTTCAAAACTGAGCCAGGCACTGGCAGGTCATCCCTGTAATTCTAACTTGAGCTCTGAAGATTGCTGTTTGAAGCCAGCCCAGGCAGGAAAGTCCATGAGGCTCTTATCTCTAGTCATTTTTTTAAAAGCTGGAAATGAAGCTCAAGTGATAAAACACTAGCCATGAGTACAAAAACTTAGGGGCAGCACTCACGCCCTGACTGAGTTCAAGCCCCAGGATTGACACCAAAAAGAAAAGGAAAGAAAAACATGGATATTGTTATTAACTTCTTATCTAATGTAATGTTTAAAATATATACATATATATGTGAATATACACACATTGATATAATTATTTCCATTCTAAAGCTTAAAAGATTTAGGTGCATCTATGTACTGATTGTATCCTCCTTTCATTTAAAAAATTAGAATCTTATTCTGGTAGTCTTTTAAACAGTTTTATTATTTTATTTGTTATTATATTTCATCTTTAAAAGCTTATATAATTAGGAAGTGGAGGGTTGTCTGAGTTGTAGAGTGTGTAACTAGCAAGTATGTAGACCTGAATTAAAACTCCATTACTGTCCAAAACTGCTAAGATAAGAAGTGCTGAACATTTGTTTTATCTTTAAAAAAAAAACCTTTGTGTTATTGTATATTTGTAAAATACTTAGTATGAACATTTATTTAGTTAGCTTTAATTTTTATTTTCTTCATTGCACTAGAGATTGATTCCAGGGCTTCACACATGCTAGGCAAGTTGATACTTTTATTTTTTATGTTGGACCATGCACATATATACCTAAGTATTATTTGAATTTTCTTTGTATAGTTTTTTGCTCATAATATGTTGCTCTTATATTCATTGCAATGTGACATTCAAACAAACTCATTTGGAGAAGAGTGGAGCACACACAGAGACTAGACTCATGTTTAGTGTGCGTAGAGTATGTGTCTGTGGTGTTGTGTATGAGCTAAAAAGTCTCTGAACATTTCCACTTTGTTGCTAGCCTCCTGGGAAGGAAGGAGATTCATAATGGGGTATGATCTGGGCTTTTGGTCAGAATGATTGACAGTGTGTAATTAAATAGATAAATACCATTCCTCCCCTCCCCCCTCCCCAGGCTAACCACATATACATGGAATACAAATCTTTTCAGTGAGAAAGGCAGTCAGGCCTAGTGATAGCACACATGTTAAAAGCCAAAAGGGTGAATTAACTATGAAAGTCCAAATGCAAGGAAATCAAAATTGCACACTACCCTTAAAAATAACTTTTACTACCCAAGTGCTAAATGCACAAGTGTGATCAAACACTCCATTGGTGAAAGTAAATTCCTGCATCAGGGCCTTGGTCAGTGAGGGGGCAGGGTTTCTCTGAATTGGACGGCACAGCCCATACCACGATGATTGCTAAAATTGCTATGTACACTGGAGAGCTGAGTCTATTTCTGAAGCCTTTCACCTCCTGTGTCTCTTTGAAAATGAGCTGCTCGCTCGCTGTTATCTTCAGAAAGTGAATTGAACTCAAAAGAAGATATTTTACACATGGGAAAATTGAAGAATTCACTTTTCTATTACAGAAGAGAGCTGTGTAAAAAAAACATTATAAATAATATAGTCATTTTTTAAAGGTAGCATTTTTAAAAGTATTATTTTGAACAATCAGTATTTTAAAATTTTGTACCATCACTTAAAACCCATGGCCAAAGCACTACTGAATCCAGATTGCAATGTTATTCTGTAATCACCTTATGGAATGTAATTGCATAATTAGTAATTGAATTAGAACACTTTGATGTTTTGGGTCTTCCCTTTAATTTTGGAAAGTATGATATAATCTGTTAAAATTAATATCCATTAGTTCTTGCAAAGGATAAAAGCCATCTTGTGACTGTTCTCCTAAAGTCTTAAGTTGATATTGTCACTTGGAGAAATAGACAGTAATTATCCCAGTTTAACTTATGTCCTTACATGCATGGCTTCTTAGGTTAGTAGCTTGTCTTTAATTATAAAGTAGTATAAGTTATTAAGCATTATGTTTTCACATACAAATCATTTCAAGTAATTTTCATTGTCAATGTGGTCTTTAACAAATCCTCACAGTTCTTACCTATTTTGCTTTTGGCTTATAAAAAAAATTAGGAGCTGGATGCTGGTAGCTCACACCTGTAATCCTAGCTACTCAGGATTGAGATCTGAGAATGGTGGCTCAAAGCCAGCCTGGGCAAGAAAGTCCATGAGGCTCTTATCCCCAATTAAAAACAAAACAAAAAAAGTGATCTGTGGCTCAAGTGGTGGAGCACTAGCCTTGAGCCAAAAAATTCAGGGACATCACCTACCTAGGTCCTGAGTTTAAGCCCCAGAACTAACACACACACATACACACACACACACACACACACACACACACACACACACACACAACCTTTTTTACTTGTACTCATCAATATTCTGACTAAAGATGGATTTATCTTTACTTCAGTTTAGGAGAATTCACCCTAACAGAAAACTAATTGCTTATTTTATTATTATTATTTTTTTTGCCAGTCCTGGGCCTTGGACTCAGGGCCTGAGCACTGTCCCTGGCTTCTTTTTGCTCAAGGCTAGCACTCTGCCACTTGAGCCACAGCACCACTTCTGGCCATTTTTCTATATATGTGGTGCTGGGGAATCGAATCCACGGCTTCATGTATACGAGGCAAGCACTCTTGCCACTAGGCCATATTCCCAGCCCCCCAGAAAACAAATTTCTATAGAAAGAAAAGAAGTTTTTCCACTCACTGAACTTAGTGTCAAATTTGCTTGTAATGTTTAGAAGGTTTTTTTTTTCCCTACCACTTCATAGTCGAGACACTACATAAAAGCTACTTGACAATTTTCCCAGATACTTGTTTGTAGTAACTAGGTAAATGATATGTCAGATTTCACTGTATAAAGGAAAATATTCTTCCAGTTCATATGACTTCCATAATAAAAAAAAGTCAAGGAAGTGTTAAACTCATAACATTTAATTTGATCTATAATGTTTCCAATTACTGAGCAAATTGCTAGTTCACATCATGACAAACAGCTGTGGTTTTATACACATATTTTCAAAGACCACTGGTTGGTTTTTATTGACTGTGGGCTGCCCTCTAGTGGGCTGAACTGTTCTTTTGAAATAAGTAGTCTAATTTTGATCAATATTTTTTGGTGGAAATTACTGTTTTGGTACTCTTGTTTTTCGCTGTCTATTAGGGGTAGCAAATCTAATTTTATAAAGTTGCTGGAACATCTTAGGGATGATGATCTTTGAAGGAATCAATATAGCCAATTTAAATAATACATATTTATAAGAAGGGACATTAAGCTGATTTCATTGACAGTTTGTGTGTTTTGGTAATTAGTTACCTACATTCCTATGTCAATTATTTTACATAATTTAATCAACTATTAAATGATTGATTTAAGGTTTTTTTCAGTGATGCATGCTACCTACTTCTAAGATGCTTTCCTCGTTCTTGCAGATGCTACAACTGTGGCGGCCTTGACCATCATGCTAAGGAATGTAGTCTACCTCCTCAGCCAAAGAAGTGCCATTACTGTCAGAGCATCCTGCACATGGTAGCAAACTGCCCACACAGAACTGTTGCCCAGCTGCCTGCCAGTTCTCAGGGAAGACAGGAAGTGGAGTCCCAGCCATGCACTTCGGCTTCCCCTTCAGAAGTGGGGGTCGGGCGTGACTGTGCGTCACCATCATTTCCTCGGGATGCCAGGTCAGAGATCTCAGAAAGGTCAGGCAGGTCGCCTCAAGAAGCTTCCTCTGCAAAAGCATCTGTCGCACCAGAAGAGCCAAACAAAAAGGGGCCTTCTGTCCAAAAAAGGAAAAAGACATAATGCTTGTTAACATCTTGCTCTCTACCCTGTTGGGAAGTCTACCTCATGCAAGTACAGGGGAATAGTATTCTACAGACAGCAGATAACCCAGGATTTTAACTACTGTTGAGGACCTGTGAGTTTTTTAAACAGACAAATCACTCTGAGCAAATTACATTTAGCAGGGTGTCCTGTTTTTCATAATTCTGAGGAGATACTATGTATGTGGTAGATGGATGTGTGCATTTGAGAGTTTGACAGAGGAGTGTTGGCATGTATATAAAGAGCTTGTATCTTTATATATGTGTATATGAATATAAGCACACACCCTCCTACACATAATTGGAGATCTCTAGGAACTAAAACTCCATGTGAAGCATTTAGGATGGCTTCAGAAATAATCCCGGAGTTTTCCTTTAAATACCAGGTTTTGTATTACATAAACATAAAAACACGACTGTTAACTTTTGTGTGAACCAAAGGATCTCAGATCTCAGAGCTGCCAATTATATGGTACTAGAGGTTTTTTAAATATCCAGTTTCTCCTGGGTCTGGGATTGCCTCTTTTTCTTGATACCTATGGAGTGTTTTTTGTTTTTTCCTCCTGTTTAAAGGTAATATTTTAACTCCACATGCCTCAGACTGCCATAGCTTTTTTGATTCTGGGATACATACCTCTAGAAAAGACAATGAATGTGTAATTTCTGTGTTGATATTTCAGTGTTTTTAATTCTGTGTTATGATTGTAAATTACATGCCTATTAAGAGAAATGAAAGGGAGGGTGATGTGTTCAGTGGTATTTTGATACCCGTTTATTATCATCTCTTATATATTCTAAGATTTTAAGGGGTTGTGGCAACAGCAGCTTCCCTTGACTAAATCAGTCTTCTAACCATCGCTTAGAGCAGGAGGCCCTCCCTATTGACTACTGAAGACCTTGCAGGAAAACTCCAAACATTTGGTGGATATTTTTGGTGGCTATTTTATATTCCCCCTGGAGAGTTTTCTAATTTGTTTTTATAACAAAAGAAGCATCAGATTGAATGCAATACTGAGTTTTGTGATGAAAATTAAGTAAATGCTCACAGTGGCCCAATAAATGTGACCTGTGAATTTTACTAAAACACATAGTATTTGGTGACAGGTAACTAGAATAACAAACCAGGGCAGAAGGGTCAGAACCTCTCTGTCACCTCCCTCCCCCGCCACCCATACACAATAATGTCATGGATGTTCCCTCCGTACTTAGATTGAAGCCACCATGTAGTGGGTATTCCGAGTGAACATTCAGTACTGGGGATACAGAATCTTTTCAGATCAGTTTTAGGTGTAGTAGCAGATTGATTAGGTTCCATTAGATTATCATCATGAAAAAATTTGGAGTTATCCTGTTTCTATATATTAAGTGCAAATTTCTAAAATATCCAAGAAGGTACCAACTAAATAATTATAATGATGAATGTTGACAAATATAATTTTATATGAGCCTATTGGTATAAGCTCAGATAATCAAAAGAAGAAAACAGCAGGACTCAAATGAAACTGCTAAACACTTCCTCCTCCCTCCTACGCCCTGTCAGGGGAGACTGGTGGAGTTGTTGCTGCCTCAGCCAGCCACGGGGAGAAGCTGCCTCAGGCTGGCTTCCTGGCCCTTAGAACTCAGCCTGAATTCCACCATAGTGCTGTGAGCACCTCCCCAGTACAAACCGAAATACCAGTGTGCTGGGGTGCAATCCTTACTTTTGACGATATTGAATGTGATAGCTGTAGAGAAGAACTTCCTTGCCTTATGTGAGGATTTCAAGCTTGCTTAAATTATGAAGGCAAATAAAAAGTGGCATTTCTTAATTTTAGCATATGTGATAAGAAGGTTGACAGTAAAAGTGCAAAATGTGACCGTGTCACTTTGAAAATCCAAACCAAAGTTTCTTGACTTGAAAGGAATGGGAAATTATGGACTTGAAAATTGGACATTCCCTGTTTATGTATGAAAGGTCAGAACTGAGATCAGGGGAAAGAGTAAAACTAGAAAACAGAAACATTTGAACTGCAGACCTTATGGGTGCAATTTGACATCTTTTTCAGCATCTGGCCAGACTGAACTACCAAGAGCACATACCAAACCTACTTTAGGATTAAAAGTTGGGGTCTATATTTTTATATGAGAATATTGTCACTATTACATAATGTACTCAGGACAAAGAACTTTGCTCAGGGAACATACCATAAAATGTTTCTTTACAGACTAGTCTACAGTCCTGCTTACTCGGAACAAGCCAAATAACTTAGACCTTTATGTAAGTACATGTATTTGATGTTAGTATCTACCTCTGAGTTTGACATAAATCATAATCCTGAATATCCCAAATCAGTTCTGTGTTTATTTCACACGAAAGTCCTTGAAAGCAGAATTCCTCAACTCCTTACAGATGTGAATATCATTGATGTGAGCACATTGTTCAATGACATGAGTGAAATAATTCTGTTTACAGCAAAAGGCTACCTCATAGTTGATACATAGCATACTTTTATGCTGCTCCAGCCTTACAGTGTCTGGTAATCCTTGGGTACAGACCTTTTATATCTATATCACAAATACCAGTCCACAGCTGCACCTATCTTCCAAGCACTTGTGAACAATGAAGTATCTCATAGTGTTAGCAAAGTCTCCAAGCATTTCTTTAAGGTTGTCATGTATTTAAAGAATTATGGGAGCTCTTCAGCTTGACCCAAACAGAACACAGAAGCAATCTTGGAAAATAGCTGCCTTATCCTGAGGTAGGGGGCAGGAAGGGGTAGCTTAAAGAGAGATTGTATGTGTAGTTGTACTTTACTGGGCAAACAGTGTAAAGATGCCAATCTCCTTTGTTTACTTGTCTTTGCTGCCTTGCAGCCAAAGCACACTGCAGCATCCCCGGGCAAGTAACTAGCACTGGCTTACCAAAAAGTGAACTAAAAATATAGTGCCATTCATAGCTACTGAGGGAGAGCACCAGTCTACAGGGGTCACTGATGGTGGGCCAGTTAAGCTGTCTCCACCTCACCCTCCTGTCAGCACGAATGTAATATCTATAGAGGAAGTCCTACTAGTCAGCCCTGTAAGCTACTCATTTGCTGCATGGCAGAATATAGTGGCAACATTTTTATACTTGCATTTCTAGTGTTTGGATGTATTTTTACAATCGAAAGATTTAGAAAGATTTTTACCTGCTTGTAACTTGGAAGTTTTAGCGTGCAATGTAAAAATCAAGAACCATCATGTTATTAGCATCAAGCCCACCCCCAATGTGATATGTTTTCATTGCCCCCCTCTTTTTCTGTAATTCTGGCTCTGTTTTATTTTGCACCTGTACAGCCTCAAGTTACTGCTGGTTGTATTTAGTTTGTGAATAGAAGCCCATAAGTGTTAATAGACTTTGTAACATTCACTGTAAGATGAATTTTACAGGACACAGGAAATCTCATTAAGTCTTAAAGTTAATTTAAGTTAATTTATCTGTTTTCTCTGAGAAATGTTTATCATAAAATATATGTGTGTGTTTCCTTTTTGGTTATAAAATCTGGGACAGTATATTCAAGTGCAGCTGCCCTGACGTTAATTCTAGATGTCTTAATGAGATTTATTTGTCTTAGGAAAGAACAGCTGTTGAAAGCACCACGGAGATGTGGTGGTTGTCATCTGTGTCCTAGATGTTTGGTTAGCGGGCGAGGTTGACCTAAGATTGATTGTACATTTTATGCTTGAAACAAAGCTGCAAAATTATGGTAAAGTATTGTCATGTGGCCAAGTATTATGATATTTAATACATGTATGGCTTAACACTTGTGAGCGTTACCAGCTTAACAACATTGGTGTTGACTACCTCTTAAATTGCTTACGTCTGTCAACCACTGGCACCTACCTACCACCAAGCTGGCTTTAATTCTTCTGTGTTGCTATTTTGGTATTAACAAGTCTAACCGTACTAGAGACCAAAGTGAACCCTGATTTCTGTGTATTTTTAATACAGTGTTTATCTAGCATTTAAAAATTATCCTGTGTAGTATTTAGAGTACCTCATTGTCCATTCTGACTTAACGTTGTTTACGAGTAAAAACTTAACCAAAAGCAAATTTGTGAGCTGTGCTTTTAAAGAACAACATAGTGGATGTTTGGAATGTCACTTCACTTTTGTTCATTTGCCTAATGGACTTCAATACTGTTTGCTTCTGCAGACATGGGTTTTATATTCTCATCGCGTGCCTAATGTCTTATTCTGTTTATTGTGGATGTTTTGAGGCGAAAAGTTACTTCATTAAAAATAAAACCAATAATGCTGGCATTTATGATGGCCTTTGGACATTTTTCATGATGTATATGATTGGTGAATTTTAAGAAATGGGTAAGAGACCATTTGAAAACTATCCCAGTGTGAGCATAAGTTAATGGCTTTAACATATTCTCAGGTAATGGTGGTTAGCGTGGAACTCAGGAAAGCGAATCGTTGGCATCACTGGGAATGGTCCTGTAGTACCCAGCTGGGAATTTACAAGCTTACCAGTCAAGATAGATATACTAGGTAGTCAGAAAGAATGGCCTGAAATAAAAATCTCAAAGCCTTTTGGAGAAATCATTTTAGAATTCAGGGTTTTCCTAGTAACTGTAAAGGAATGGAAAAGAATCTGGTTGTGCCAGTACCAGATACTTCTGTGACTGTGAACTGAACAAGCTGTGTAAATTGTGGGGTTCTATGAGCTGGCCATTCCCACAGTTGAACTTACTTCCTACTTGATACTGTATGATGGTGATGATGGTGGTGATGATGATGATGATGATGATGATGACGACGACGACGACAATGACTCGGTGTTCCACTATGGCTCCTATTTTTTAAATATATTTTAGTTGTGACAAAACAACAATCAGACACTTTTAAGTGTACACTTCCAGGGAATATTATTTCATGTTTGTACAATAGCAGAAAATGCACTTAGGACGTAAAGAGCTTTTTAAAAGCTTGTTTTATTAGAAAAAAATTGTACTTTACCTTAGAGAGTGTAGAAAACTTAACTTTAAAAAAGAGACAAACACTTCATCACCTGAAAGTAATCACTAATATCTTTTATTAATTTTAAAATGTGGAAAAGCCATTAAAGGCAGTGAAAAAAATTATTTTTATTTTATTTTTGGCCAGTCCAGGGGCTTGGACTCAAGGCCTGAGCACTGTCCCTGGCTTCTTTTTGCTCAAGGCTAGCACTCTGCCACTTGAACCACAGCGCCACTTCTGGCCATTTTCTGTATATGTGGTGCTAGGGAATTGAACCCAGGGCTTCATGTATACAAGGCAAGCACTCTTGCCACTAGGCCATATTCCTAGCCCGGTGAAAAAAAAATTATATACAGTCTTGTTGCCTGTAAATACCCAAGAGCATTTATAGATATGTGTACATATACATAGACACATGGATTAAATTAGGTCTCTTCGTATGTGGTTTGGAGCCTTATACTTTCTCCTCCTTTCTGTCATTCAGTGTTTTGTCATAGCTGTAAAGGTGGTTAATCAGACTCAGGTGTGACCTGAAGGGCGAATGGCTTGGATAAATGAAGGGAATACCATACCAGAAGGGCATTGGTGGCTCACACCTGCAATCCTAGCTACTCAGGAGACTGATAGCTGGAGATCACGGCTCAAAGCCAGCCTGGGCAGGAAAGTCCATGAGACTCTAATCTCCAATTAATTACCAGAAGGCTGGAAAAGGTGCTGTAGCTCAGGGTACTAGATTACTAGCTTTGAGTAAAAACAAGCTAAGGGACAGCACCCAGAGTTCAAGCCTCAGGGCTAGCATGCATGGTGTACACATGTGTGTGCGTGTGCACACACACACACACACACACACACGCAGGTCCTGTGGCTTGAACTCGGTCCTAGCCACTGTCCCTGAGCTTTTTTGCTCAAAGCTAGTGCTCTACCACTTAAGCCACAGTTCAACTTTTGGCTTTTTGATGTTTAGCTGGAGATAAGATTCTCACAGACTTTCCAGCCGGGGCTGGCTTTGACTCATGATGCTCAAATTTTAGCTTCCTGAGTAGCTAGACATTTTAGATGAAAATTTGTATATGCTCTGGACAATTCTATCTTCTTTCAAAGATTAAAGATTTTAATAGATGGACGGATTAAAAAAATGTGGTACCTAACAGTTGAACTTTACACAGCCATTAGAAAGAATAATGTCATTTGCAGGGAAATGGTGAGATAAGCCAAGCTCAGAGAGACAAATGGCACACGTTTTTCTCTTTATGTGGAAGCTGGATCTAAAATATACGGGGAGATGATAAATTCTACAGGACTCTAGGCATTCAAAGGAGGGTACTCTTAGGAAGAGAAAGGCATAATGCCTCTGTGCCTCTGATCATAAAAGTAATATTTATTGAAATGAATTTCAGGAAATGGAAACAAGACTTTTTTTCCTTTTTGCATTTTTTGTTCTCTTTTTGTTGTGTTTGTTTATGTGTCTTTGGGAATGGAAGGGGAGGCACAGAGATGGAAGGACAAAGGGTGAACAGAGGCAGCAGTGGTCCTCACTGGCCACTGTGTTGAAAACGAACAACTTATAGGTGAAGGATGGGAGGGAAAAACTGGGAGAGAGCAAGGGAAGGCATTGCTCCAAAAGAAATTGCTGAGTTATGTAACTGTAATCCCTCTGTACATCACCACTAATATTAATCAATATTTTTCTTTTTTTTTTTTTTTTTTTTTTTTTTGGCCAGTCCTGGGCCTTGGACTCAGGGCCTGAGCACTGTCCCTGGCTTCTTCCCGCTCAAGGCTAGCACTCTGCCACTTGAGCCACAGCGCCACTTCTGGCCGTTTTCTGTATATGTGGTGCTGGGGAATCGAACCTAGAGCCTCGTGTATCCGAGGCAGGCACTCTTGCCACTAGGCTATATCCCCAGCCCCAATATTTTTCAATATAAAAAGCCAGAATTGGAGCTGTGGCTCAAGTGGTAGAGCACCAAACAAGCAAAATGTATGAAACCAAATTGCAGAGGTTTGGGGAAAAAATAGCAAAATGGGCTGCCCTGATTGTTTGAAATACTTGTTTGAAAGAAGGGTAGATACATGCAGCAACTGGAAAAGTTAGTCAGATGAAAATAATGTATTCATTTATTTCATTATGGGAAAAATACATAAAATAACAAGAAGTGGGTGATGTGGAAATGTAAGACATTATTACAATTATATAGTTATTTCCTTATCCAGGTAACCACCTCTTCTTGAACTTCTTGTTAATTTAGAAGTTTGCTTTTGAGTTTGCTTTTTCTTTGCTTTTCTGTCTGTATGTGGATCGTTCCCAAAATCTCATTGTGGATTTTAAACGCTTAGTGCATAAAAGATGAAAGAAAGATAATATCTGAGATCCTAATGCCAGGGAAAAACAATCCTCAGTTTTCATTCCTCAACTGTGACTTCTCTAACCTTGTTCCTTACCCAACAGCGTGTATTTGAAGTCAGAGAGGAGAGTCTGAAGGTCCTAGAACAAGGGGGAAGGGGCTTCTTGTCACTGCCTTGGGTTTGCCTTTTGGAGAAAGACATGAGAGTACTTTGTGTCTCGATCTCAAGTCTGAGAAAGAAATAACTTTGGTGATGTTACAATAAAATTCCGCAGACCATCACTGAAAAGTAGGAGCTTCCAGGCATGTGAATTTGTGTAAATGTTTAGAAAACCACAACTCTATTAGACTTACACTGCACATTTATTTAGAGGAGCATAGTTGACCGCATTTGTCCTCTCTAGGAAGCTACACTGAGGAAAAATTCAGAGTGGTAATGAATAAGAGATGAATTTGATAGCTATAGGTATAAATTTGGTAGTCCAGTGTGTTTCTGTAATGTGTGTGTGTGTTTTTTTTTAATCTAATGAACAAATGTAAGGTCCATTTAGGATGGAAGGATGACTGGAATTGGAGAGGCTTTCTTTATAAACACAGAACATTACATTTGCATTACCTACCCACACCTGTTTTTTACCTCCTAGATAACTTGAAAGTAATCAGAATCAAAATGGACTTTTGCATCAAGCTCAGAAAAATAAAGCTTGGAGGTTTTGAAGAGCTCTCATGAATCTGTGCCCCACAATAACTATCTCCAGTCCCCAAACAATCTTTAACCCTGTCCCAAAACAAACCATGAGCCAAGTTCACATTTAAGAGATTCCATTTCTTAGATGTGCCTATTAACAACCTACAGTGTTCTTTTTGGTTAAAATCATGGCACCTTTCCTGCAAAAATGTTGTAAAAGGCTTCAGTGATACAGGATGTAAGTGACAGAACGCAGTGGAAATTGTCCTCGTATAGTCTGTCATGCAGTGGGTCTTAAGAGTATAAAAGCTCTTTGTGGCCAGGTGCCTGTTGCTCAGATCTGCAATCCTAGCTACGGAGGGCACTGAGCTCTGAGCACCTTGGCTAGAAGACACCCCAGGCCAAAAAAAAAAAAAAGTCTAGGACTCTAACTTCAATTAACCAGATAATTAATTGCCAAACTTGAGGTGTGGCTCAAATGATAGAGGGCCAGCCTTGAGTACAAAGCCAATAACAACAAAAATTGTTCATGTGGGGGTGGAAGAGAGCTGCTTGTCAGTGGGATTGATGATGTCAAGTATTGACTTACCCCTGTTGAAGGCCAGTAGTAATAAGATTCTCGTGTACTATTGCATAGTAGCATGATTGAAGATAACAAATATACGTTCTATATTTCAGAAATCTAGAATTACATTTTCACCTTAACGAAGTGAAGTTTGATTAGATAAATTTTGTCCAGTTTGAACATTACACACTGTCTACATGCACAACATGCCTAAATGTTTACATGTTTCTATGATTTTTTAGAAAGTCTGGCTTCTAAGGACTAGATGCTCTGGGGTTTTGCATTTTATTAGTGAGCATGACCTGTACCGCTGCTTAGAACCGCCAGAGGGCACTCTTCCCTTGCTCTGAAAGGAAAATTCTTCTCCGCCTCATGGCTACAATGTGAACATCAGTAGTTCATATAACTAACCTACAAACCTGCCTAATAAAATTTCTGATTGGAAAAATATAATCCTTAGGAGTTCTGGAGCTCTGTGAGAGAAGGCCAGGGTGGAGTACACCATGCTGACATCGGTAATGATTCTTGTGTAAAGCAAAGCTATCTTATTTGATCATACTTCTGGGCCTTTTGGTAATTAAAAAAACAAAACAAAACACCCAAAGCGTAAAAATGTGGAGCTGGAGGCTGGATGTCTTCTCAGACATCTTCTAGAGCTGTCTATGTTCCCATTATGAGGGGGGAAGCTATCATCTTAATGTTCCTGGGCCTGCTGATACTCCCTGACTCACTGGCCACTGGGCTAAACAAGGAGAGCGCCTTGAAGGCACTGCTCCTCTGGACCAGTTTTGAAGCTTAGAGGTTCTTGATGCCCAGGTGAATTGCAGGAGAGTCTCTGGTTTCAACATGTAGCCAGGGGTAAGAATCACCATGCCAGGAGACTCCTTTCAGCGTCCGTGAAGGTGAAGGTGGTGGCTCGGCAGCCATAGCTTTCTCTCATCCCCTGAGGCCAGAGGCAGAGACACAGTTGGCTTTTATTATAAGAACCCAGATGTGGAGAGCTGCAGAGGCCAGAGCAGAGGTGATTAGAAAATGATGGTTTTGATTTCATTCAAAAATAAGAAGCCCACTCCCTGTTAACAGTAACAGAAAGAACATTTCTCTTAAAACTATTTCACAAAACTTTATTTACAAGAAAGCAATTTTAAAAAGGGTGCCATTGTTTTCTATTTTGAGCTGTCCTGGGATTTGAGCCCGGGGCTTGAATTGCTTGGCTGCTGCTCTGCCCACTTGAGCCACCCTTCCAGCCTAGCGTTTTTGGTAGTTGTTGAGATGGAATCACAGACTTTTCTGCCTGAATTAGTTTTAAACTGAGATCAAGTTCTCAGTTTCCTGAGTAGCGAGAATTACAGGTGTGAGCCACTAGCATCCAGCTTAGTTCTGCAAACTTGAACAAGTCCAGCTTAACTGAAGCCAGAGTTGGAGTCTCATATCTGCTTTGTGTTCAATATGCTGTAATGCTCTGTTTTGATTAATATATATGAAGAAAATCTGGCCTGATATTCTGGAAAGGGGATGAATAAATACTTTTTGGATGAAGCCTTTAGTAAAAAGGGATTATGAACAGAAAATTCTATGCCACAAAAAAATGCTACAAATGACAGGATTTTATTGGCTTTTGTTCACATACTTTAATAGCACTGGACAGAGGGTACATCGTGATAATTCCAAAGATATGAGAGCATACTTTGAACAGGTTCACATTCTGTTATATTCCCTAAGTTCTCCTTCCCTTCCCCCTTCTTCAGAGCATTTGAAAGATTTCATTACAAGTGAGCTTCAAAAGATTATTGTAAAACCTGAAAACATATCATCTTGTGCTGTTATATTAGTGTAGCTTGAACTTGGAATGGATTTTATACCTGTATACCACTTCAAACTATCATGAATTAAATATATATATATATATATATTAATACATAGATATGTATTAGTGAATTCGGGTGTCTGCGCTTGTGAAATAGGCACTCTGTACTTGGGCCACAATTCCCAAGCCTCTTTTTGCTTTGTTTGATGTAGGGTTTTGTGTTTTAACCCAGGACCAGCCTTAATCTGTAGTCCTCCTACCTATGCTTCCTAGGATTCCAATCACCCACCACCATGACTGACTGACTTGTTGCAAACTGCCTCACAGAGTTATATACCTATACAGTGATATGTATTTCAAAACAAAGATGAAAACATTACTCGAGTTTTTTTTTGTTGTTGTTATAGATGCTGTCCCTGAGCTCTTCAGCTCAAGGTTAGCACTCCAACACTTTGAGCCACGTGCTACTTCTGCTTTGCTTTTTAAAAAAATATATATATATTATTTTTATTTTTATTGTCAAGGTGATGTACAGAGGGGTTACAGTTACATACATAAGGTATGAGTACATTTCTTGCCAAACTTGTTACCTCCTCGCTCATTTTTCTCCCACCTTCCCTCCTTCCTAATCCCCTCCAAGTTGTATAGTTTACAACATAATGTCTTGTAAGTATTGCTGTTGCATTGGTTCGCCTTTTACCCTTTGTTTCACCATTTTGCTGTTCCCCTTTCCTTCCCTAATTCAGACAAACATATGTACAATGCCCAGGGTACCAAAATCAAATACAGTGACAACAGGAGCTAAACCATAGGGAAGATAAACAAAAAATTCACATAGTGTATTAAAAATAACAGTGATACACTGCTTGTCCATATCTTGGAGTTCTTCACTTAGCATCATCTTATGTGATCATATGTACATAGTTATTGAACTAGTGTGATCATCTGCTAGGACTATACTAGACATATGCTAATTATTACCAATGAGTTAATTGGAGGTAAAGGTCTCATGGATTTTCCTGCCCAGGCTGGCTTTGAAGTGCAGTCTTCAGATTTCAGCCTCCTGAGTAGCTAAGATTACAAGTATAATGTGTTTTTAATTTTTTTCATTGTGAGAAAAATATGTCACAAAAAAAGAACATGTATTTGGAGGCTGTCCCATTCACAGTGCTGTTTTCAGCCTAGAAATCCTTATCTTCAACTTAGATTCTTCTACTAGGTGTCTAGTTACTTACTTGACATCTCTCCATTATTGCAAAAGTCTCTCAATTCAGCATGAGGAAGAAACTTAAGCTTTTCCCTCGAAGCCGCCCTCGGCCATGTCTCTAGCCAGGGAACAAGCAGTGATGCAAGCTGGGAGCCTTCTCTTCCCCACCACCTGTGTGTCCCCTCGCCCCTTGCCAGGGCCCGTCAGTGCTGCCTTATGGCCGCAGCCATGGCTCACAGGAAACCCACAGACAACTCCCAGGAGCTCTCAGGCTCAACGCCACAGCGGTACTCGGGGGAAACTGCCCCGCAGCTGTTCAACAAGAAACTGACGGCTGGGAATCTGGACTTGAGACCTTAGATACATGGCCCTATAGAGCCACAAAATCCATTTGTTATATGGTAGCAGAAGATGCCCTTCATATCAGGGTCCAGCCTTGGAACTGCCGAGTTTGTTAGTGGGCTGACAGATCTCTAGAGGGATACTTTGGAGGGATGACGGAAGAGCAGTCTGCCCCCCTCCTCCTCCCCAGAACAGGTCCGGGGGTGGGGGGGTACCTCTGATTCCTTTGGGTGATTCCTCGCAGTGCAGGGCCTGCCAAACTGGAAGGAGATGTTGGACATAGCAAATGACAGGCTCCAATCCACACTGCTCCGGGGGAAGCGCTGAAGATCTAGCAGTTGCTGGAGCTCAGTGGTTCTGTCCCCCGGTCTCCATCCCTGGTGAGAGGCAGCCGGGCTTGCAGGCACAGAGTTTCTGACACTAAGTATAATCCAACCAAGAGCAGCCCTGCTGCCTGTGTGTTTAGACTAAGCCAGAGCAATTCTCGTTACCTCCAGGAAAAACAAAACAAAAAACCAACCAGCCTTTGGATGCAGTCTTAGACCAGGTCACATCCACGTGTAAATGGAGTGAAATCTCCCATGTGTAAAAGGAGTGCAATAAAGAAATACACGCATTTTTCTAAGTAAGAAATTTATTTGATCAAACAGCAATATGTGAAGGTTCTTTAAGCTGTAGGGCTATAACCAGACATAATCTATCTTTTTTAGAAAGTAAAGCTTATCGATGTAAATGGCACTTAAAAATAGCTTCCTAAAATGTGTAGGTATTAAACACTCAGGAAATCCTCATGAGCTTTAAGACTAGGTTGCAAATACAACAGAAAAGAAAACCTAAACATGGTACTTCAAAGCAGGCTTCTTAAATTTATGACACTGAGATTATGTCATATACACAGTGTTGGTGGGTCTGTGATGGACAAAACATGGCAGCTCCAGTGAGAGTGTGGCCTAGGAAGCGCAGATCCCTAGCAGTGCCATGGCCCAGCTTGGAGTTCCCACACAGCGTCCTAGCAAACTCTGGGGACAGGTGGGAATTCTGCTCCCTCTGCTTCACAACGGTGGGAAAGGAGGTTGGTAAACCAGTGTTGGAAAGGGGGAAAGGAGAAAAAAAAACTAAAGCCTAACAGGGTCAAACAAAGGTCGAAGCAGCTTTGGAAATGACCAATGAAATGGATTTATTTTAAATTATGTGAATCCTTGGAAGCTGCACCCTGGGGTCTATAGAAGGACAGGGAGCCCAAAGGTAGGGACTAACCTGCCTGCCATGGGCTCAGTCTTTATGACCCAGGTACACTGGGGAAAGGGCAGTGTATAGGTTCCACCAGCTTTCCTCCAAAGATTTTGCCACCATCTAATTGAATCAAGGACCACGTGAGACCTAAGAACAAACACTGGTAACTCCAGGTCTTGGAGCTAGCAAAGCTACAGACACATGGAGAGGGAGGCAGGTTGCAAGATGGCGTCTGAACACACAATGAGCAGCAGAGCCCCCAACAGGTCCAATGCTCCCCTATCACTTAGTGATACGGAGAAAAGAAAAGCCAAAGATGGCAACTAAAAAATGATAGAGCACCCAATTTAAGATAAGCATCACTGGGGATTTTTACCTGTGCTATCAGCTTTATAAATACAGCTTTGCAAAATATTTGAAATAACACATACATTCTGGCATGAATACTCCATTCCACATTCAAACAAGTGACTTGACATTGCATCTAAAATTAGAGTTGGGACTATGTAGAGAACAGTTTTTACAGATCATTTTCTAAACATTGATGACAGTGAATGAGTGATTGCCAAGAAAACACCAGAAGTATCTTCTGCAGACATGGGCAGCAAACATGTTTTTATTTCTGTGGGTTTCTGTTGGTTGGTTTTTTTTTTTTTTTTTTTTTTTTTTGCACTGGACAAAGATATACTGATATACTTGTTCATCTGTTTCAATGAATTTAAAGTCCTCCAGGAGCTCTCACACTTAAAGCCCTTTTCTGTTTTCTTATCTGCTACTTCTCAGTCTACGTGGGTGGGAGGGCTCTTTAGTGGCTGTGGCTCCTTTTTGCTGAGGCTCATTGTGTTCCCTGGTGGCATGCTTTTAAACATCAGTTCATGTTTCCCATTCAGGGAAATGGCTTTTGAAAGATTCCTAATCTTGAGATTCTGATCTCCATTATCAGTGACACCCATACACATATATTTCAGTAAAACCCCACATTTCACTAACAGCAGAAAATAATTTTAGATCACCTACTTTTAGCTGTGTAAACTAACAGCTCTCAACCTTACTCCAAGGACTCCTCTCCCCCCGCCCCCCACACACACACACAAAAGCTCTGCGGACATTATCACATCATCCCTGGCATGGCTTCCAGTTCAGAGAGGTCTAGTTTCACCTCGTAGACCATGACAATCTTCAAGCCAAGGCTTGAAGGCTCATTCACATTGCTTCTTTTCTCTGAAATAAACTCACTTAGCAAACACAAAAGCCTGTTACATCAGTAAAGAGGAATCACTGGCCTTTCTGCTCTGAAAAGGAGCCAATATTTGACAGGGTTGGAGGAAGCTAGATTCTTAACGTCCTCAAGGAGTCCTTGGGTACAAACTGAACTCAAGGGAAAAGAGAAGCAACTGACTTCAGGAAAGGGGTAGGTGGGCCTAGACCAGCTTGTGCCTCTTTACTCTAGCAGAGAAGTCACCCCATCAGGAGAGATGCTTCCCCAGAACATGCCCTCACTGGGAACTTCCTTAGCTATTGCACATGATAGGGGACTTGTTACAGCTAGCTCCAGGGGATAAAACAAAATAAACATGATTGGGGGGTGGGGGGAGAGCCTAGCCAATCAATGCCTCCTCATTAAAGTGCCACAGACACCAACCAGCCTGATGGAAGCCAAGCTGCTCTCTCACTTCTCACCAGCCAAACACCACTGGGCCCTAACACAGGACTTGAGTACAAATGCGAGATCTGCCATGGAGGCCCACCACAACCTGGCCTGTAGTGAACTCTTCTTGATGTCTGTGTCCACATCTGCAGCTCTGCCATTTAGTATGGGGCACACCGTTGTAATCATTATTATTATTACTATTATTATGAGACAGGGTTTCACTATATATCTGAGGCTTGCCTTGAACTCAAGATTTCCCTTCCTCTACCCCTCAAGTGCTGGGCTTACAAACTTGCACCATTATTCTTGGCTTGTCAGAGATATCTGCCTGTGAAGGAACCATGTGAGAATTCAGAAACAGACCAAAGGATGATGTTGGTATTTAGCTAGCTCTTCCTGTAGCACAGCTTCCAATGACTGAGCATGTGGGGCAAGATGGCTCCAAATCACAAAGAAGTTGAGTTTAGCCAAAAAAGAAAAAAGAAAGGAAAAGAGTTGGCACTAAACTGAGAAACATTCCTATTTGTTATCATTCCTGCTTCAGGTTTCAGATTCACTGATAAATGGCATGCTATGTGGTAATGTGAGTGCATTGAGAAGATGGTTGTTATCCCCACATTGCTCGTGTAAGTAAGGGGACCTCACAGTTTCACCTTACACTGTTTGTTAAAATGACCAAGTGTATAACTCATTTTAAATTGCCAGGTGAGAGGAAAAAACAATTCTCTGTGAGGCAAATGAGCCACAAATTGAGGGGAAAAAAGACAGACCGGGGGGGGGGGGGCATATGCATTGATAGAGCCCTAAGATTAAGTTAAAACAATAATATACTGTCACTAGAAAAATACTGCGAGGATATATATCTCAAAATAGAATGAGTTTTAGTCAGAAGGCTCTATTAAACTTATAAAACTGGACAAAGAAAAGGATGGGTGAAATAACCATCTACCTTTGACCTTCTTCCTTTCCTGCCCTGAATTCTGCTGGCCTAGATGCACTGAAGTAGAATAGCCAAGTCATGAAACAGGGCTGGTATTTTTCAGAACCTCCTCAGGATAACTTCCAGCTTGGTAGCTTCAGTTCTGATCAAGGCAACTGCTGGACTTGAAGTGTATTTAGAGAAACTGGTTCAAAGACCTCATCATCATCTTCCACCCCTTCCTCAATGGGCTTCATCTTGGCAGAGGCTCGCTGATGTGGGGAGGACAAGGCTGTGGGAACACACAGAAAGGAAAACCGCTGAGCACACATGCACACAACCTGCTGAATACTGGTGTGATGTAGGAACTACTCGTCGTAATTGGAAAATAAAACTGAGCATGTATAGTTAGGCTCTTGAAAGTTGACTTAACTGTCGATTTCCATAAAGAAGCCAAATCTGTGGCACTTAACCCTATCTTGAATACCACCACAGAAAATACATCTCTTGGGCTGGGGATGTGGCTTAGTGGTAGAGTGCTTGCTTTGCATGCATGAAGCCCTGGGTTTGACTCCTTGGTACCCCATAAACAAAAAAAGCCAAGAGGTGGCGCTGTGGCTCAAATGGTAGAGTGATAGCCTTGGGCAAAGGAAGGTCAGGGATAACACCCAGGCCCTGAGTTCAAGCCCCAGTATTGTTAAAAAAAAAAAAAAAAAAAAAAGATTTCTTGCCGCTTCTAGTCCACCTTCAGTCTGAGCTAATTTGGGAGGGGCCCTAAGAGAGAGGAAAGAAAACCCAGACATCCAGGAGGGAAGTGCCAGATGGAGGAGCTACAGCCCCCATAGCAGCAGGGGAAAGAACATTCCCAGGGCCTTTGGAGATGCCATTTACCAAAGGAACGTGCAAATTCAGTCAGGCACTCTTTCACCTTGCAGAGCATCTATTGAACACCATGCTTGATGAACAAACTGCCTGAAAATCAGAAGTATTGTAAATAAGCCTCTCAAAGCACCGAGTAAGTGGTTCACATGGATGCAAGAGCCCTGCACAGCACTCGTCCTCTCAACACCAGAATCCCCCCATGAGCGTCTCGTCTGCTCGACCCTCACCTGCACCTGTCTGCATCCTTGCTGCCCGAACACAAAGCCAGGGGCATTGAGTTAGCCAGAAAATGACAGACTCTGGCTGCATATGAGGTAGATGGCAAGAGGACAATGAATAAAACCCATTAACTCCATGTACTTGGTAACAAGGAAAGCGAGCATAAGGATCCTACATGGGAAGCAGACTGGCTACAAGATGATGGTGGAAATTTGTCAAGATCAGCTCCCATTTGCTGGCAAGAGTCAGACACAGAGCACTGTCATCGTGAGGAGAAGCCAGGGCCACTGTGTGCCACGGGCAGCAGTGCTGAAGGAAGGCTGTAGCAGTGGTGAGGACAAGACTCCAACTCAGTCCATTCCCTGCCCAGGAGCGGCCGAGCCAGAGGTCATGTGCATACTAGCCAAGACCAGAGGCTCCGGGAACATTTCAGGATCAGATCTCTGCTCTGTTGCTTCAGAGCTGTGTAGGCAGTGACTTCACTTACATGGTCTCCATTTCCATACCCAAAATCTACTTACCTATCCAGGCATCAGTGGCTCATGCCTATAATCCTAACTACTCACAAGGCTAAGATCTAAGAATCCCAGTTCAGGAAAGTCCATGCACCCCATGTCCAATTAATCTCAGAAAGAGCTGGAAGTAGAGCTGTGGCTCCAGTGGTAGGGTGCTAGCCTTGAAAAAAGGGGCTCAGGGACAACTCCTAGGTCCAAAGTCCAAGCCCTAGTATCTGAAAACAAAACCAAACCCATCTACCCACCTCAGTTGCTTATTATGAGATTTCAATGATTGAATAGTTACAGTTTTCAGATCAGTGTTGGAATAATAATTACTTTGTAAATGTAAGAATGCAAACATGGATATGGTTTAGGGAGGGCAACAGTCTAAATGTAAGGCCCATCCCAAGGGAGGGCTCCATGCAGATGCCCCCACCTGTTTAAGTCTGCACCCAGTACCTGAGTTACCTAGGTAACTGGCACAACTGGAGGCAGTTACCTGCCCCTTCTCTGAGGTCAGATCCAATCCACCTGGCCATCCCTCCCGCTTTTCCCTATAT
The DNA here is from genome assembly GCF_023159225.1 of Perognathus longimembris pacificus. NCBI lineage: Eukaryota > Metazoa > Chordata > Mammalia > Rodentia > Heteromyidae > Perognathus > Perognathus longimembris. The sequence goes on along the minus strand of NC_063169.1, from coordinate 14,256,457 downwards.
AATCCGGCTCACACAAGTCCCCTGCTCTCTTTCTTTTTCACTCTCTTTCCTTTTCTCTCTTACTCTCTATTGCTCTTTTTCTCTTCTTTCCCTCTTTTTCTCTTTTGCTTTCCCCTCTGTCTCCCAGTGCCTCCGTCTTGTGTAGGCAGCCGGTTGCTCTCTCTCCAATAAACTTTCTCCTGAACCATGTGGCAGGTTTCCTTTCTGGTGAACCTCACACTAAATAATGAGAAAAGGCTGTCGGGGTTCATCACTGTAGTACGAGCTGGTACAGGAAGTGGGACTTGTGCTGCTACCTTACAAATCGGGGTTTGTGCTCTGGATCTGAGCTGTTGTGCTGCACAACTGTCCTCAGCAGCCCTGGCCTCTCCACATTTCCAGCCTCCAGTTATGATTGAGCCTCATAAAATATTAACTCAGGCTGAGTATCTGTGATCAGACAAATCCCTTAGTACAAACAGGATGGCATGTCTTGGAACATTAAGCCAAATCAATAATATATAGCATTTAGTCATAACTGTATAATACGCACAACAGGAACACACCCAGCCTATTTGGGCTGAGGATGGGGACTAGTTGGTTTGCAGCTTTTACACCCATCTGTCAAACCAGGGGTGAGCAGTCATGATCACTCGTTGGAGCCAATAGCCTTTGACTCCTTCAACTACCTTGCCTATCTCTGCATTTTATTTTATGTATGAAAAATAGGCAACTTTCAGTTGTATGCTCTAACTGGATGGTCAGGCAAAAAAGAAAATGTTCAACTTGTCTGTGAAAGTTTTATTCAGTTCCCGCAACATTGCCTGGGGGGAAAAAAAACAGGTGTGCTTACCACGTAACAATGAAAAGTACAAGAAGTATTCATAGCCCTTCAGGTAGCATCCAGGGCTCTCCATAGCTCCTTCCCCTTCTGGCTAAGCCCTTGCAAAATTACTGCTCTCCAAATCCAACCCAGCCGACTGCTCTGTTCTCCATTCCTACCTACCGAATTCCTGTCTGTTCTTCAAGGTGGGGATCCTCATGTGTAACCCCTCCACATCACCTCAGTTCTACATCACAATGGGGTCACAGTACTTGTACTTCTGACCCACTTGAAACGAGCATCCTGAAGGCCATGAGCGGGACCACTTGCAGCACTTCCGAACTTCCACACATACAACCACAACCTTTGTAATTATGTAAATGCATGGTGATCAGAAAAGTTCCCTCCTTTGCCCACCACATGAGGAATGTCAGAAGCTGATATTGAATGTGTGGGAAACAAACGTGACCATCACCTTGAATCCAGGACAGGTCAATCTCATGCCTAAGGGTGGAGCTCCACGGTCTTCCTCCAGAGCAGGTGGGTCTCAGGGCATTTGGAAGAAATCACCTGTTCTGCATCATCCCTATCAGGCCAGGATTTGAAGCCTAGAAATGGTTTGCGAACCTCTTCTCTTCACCACTCTGCATGTGAGCTCTATCAGTGTCCAGTGGGGTGGGGGTGTCAGGGAATGGGCTGCATGCTTTCCCTTACTGCTGTTGAAGGAATTGACTTCTATGTAATGGGCAGGTTAGATGCTGCTTATTGAGTGAATGGCCAAGAGCTCTCTCTGCTCCCAGGGAACATCAATATGGCTATTTAAGAGTACATTACCTTCGAAAACCTTTTCAGCCAATCACTGAAAAGTCAGGGAACAACTACTGGGTTAGCTGCTAGGATCAATGTTGGGGGAAATAAAAATGGGTCAGATCTGGTTTCTAACTCAATCTTACTTCTCAGGAAATCAAAGTGCTGTCCAGAGCAGTTCATTCTCACCATGTCCACACCACTATTTCTACTTTATGCTCAAAAACTAAAGGACAACCAGAGAAAGATGATGTCATTCCTCACCAGGGAGCGAGGTAGGCAGACAGAAATCCTGGGAGGGACAGGCCAGGGGACCTAACAGCCTGGCAAGATTTAACTTTTGTACAAAAGATTGAGACCACTTGATTCACTTTTACTTCCGGCTTGGGGCTAAGGTGGAGTCTACAGGTTTCACAGGTGCTCACCACCACACTCCTTATTGCTCTTCCTCCACTATGGCGGCACACAGCAGCTGATGAGGACAGGCCTGACACCACATCCTGAAGTTACACAGCACCTGGCTCCCTGGCCCCTTGCTAGACATCAGAGCCACAGAGAGGAGCCACTTGTGTCTCAGTGTCATGCTGCCTCTTATGGTGTTCACTACCAGAAACAGCACGGGATCACCTGGCCCAGCCTAGGAACCTAGAACTATATCGGGGAGTAGCGGAGAAACTAACTTTAAGGAGCAATGAGCTCATCTGACCCCTCCAACTCACCAGACCCCTTCATTTCCAGAGGGAAACAGTCAGAGCTCATCAGGATATAGATGGAAATGATTTCCTTAGACCCTAATAAATTCAAAACCAATTTGGAGTCGGAACCAAAACAAAACGAGGGACTATCATATTTCAAGGAAACTATATTACACTTTCCAAGTTGAGCATTAATTTATTCTTTCTACAAGTTTGCCTGGGTCTAATTAATTTTATGTAGTGAAATTTCACTAGAAATTTACCCAGAAGTCCCAAGTACCTAATGTAGATGTGGAAACATAAGAGGAAGCAATAGAGCTTAATTTTAGTTAACTATATCCCTCAAGGACATTGCATGAGGTAATGGCATCTGTATAATGCTTTACCTTTCATAGATTGATTCTAGGGAAATTCCAAGTTATTCCATATCTATACAATTTCTAGCAACATGATTCTTCTTTTATTTGACAGCTAGGAGACAGAGCAGTATCTATATTCCATAGTATGTATTATGATCAGGAAGACATCATAATAGTAATTTTCCATTATGAGTTATAACCACCTTTAATGTGCTGGGTTCTGGCTACCAATGTGCACACATTATATGAAATGGTCTTAGACTAAAATGTACTCCAGACTGATTAGGTGGGAAGTTGTTAAGCAGTTATAACTGTTGACTGGGAACTATTTCATTGTATACCAGTGGTTTAAAAAAGTCATCAGGGAAAAGGATTGGCATTTGCACATCTTTCTGTCCAGACCCAGTACCCAGGGAAGGTACACCCAGCAGAACAGCACTTGACCCTGAGCACATGTCTGCTTAGAGGTGGAATGGAAGGTAGCAGCAGGCTGTACTTCTGAGACTCAAAAAGAAGTTCTCAAACTTAAAAACCAGCCTTTGATCAAATTTAGAAGACTGAGACTTGGGCAGTAAGATCCCTAAGCCAAACAGCAACACCTCTGCATGTGGAAGCACTAGCAATGACAAACCTGTGAGCCCCTCAAGGGGACTGGGATAGGTCTGCATGGCTTCTTGTCAAACCTGTGCAGACCGTGGCTAGTGCCAGCTCCTACAGAGGAGGACACAGGACCTTCCATTTGTCCTTGAGGGTCCTTCCTTGTAGGGACAACTAGATCCAGAGCCCCAAGGAGACCAGGCTCAGGTACCCAACAGGCCCTGAAGTCTGGAGTTAAAGAGCCACACACACCTTTTTATTATACATGAACCAGAGGGATTAGATATGACTATTTATCACCATTTTGATGTACAGAGGAGGGAAAGATGTTCCCTGTATATTGAGAATTCTTTTTTAAAATTTAATTGTCAAGGTGACATACAGAGGGGTTACAGTTACATACGTAAGGTAGTGAGTACATTTCTTGTCAAACTTGTTATCTCCTCCCTCATTTTTGTTCCATCTTCCTTCCTCCCTAATCCTCCTCCCTCCCTGAATTGTAGTTTTCAACATTTTCTTGTATCACTGTTGCATTGGCTTGCCTTTTATCCTTTCTCTCGCCATTTTGATGTTCCCCTTCCCTTCTCTAATTCAGATATACATATATAAGCATGTATATATACATACGTGTGTGTGTGTGTGTGTGTGTGTGTGTGTGTGTAATCCAGGGTACAAAAATCAAATATAGTGACAATGGGGGCTAAGCCACAGGGAAGAAAAACTCAAGAAAAAAAAATAATTTCACATGGTATATTAAAAATGACAACAACAATGAAAAACCAGTTGTTTCCTATCTTGGCGTTCATTTCACTTAGCATCATCTTATTTGCTCATTTATGCTCCCCTATGACCCAGAAACCCCACTTCTGGGCATTTACCCAAAGGATCACAAACAAGGCCACACTAAAGCTACCAGCACAACCACATTCATTGCAGCGTTACTTACCATAGCTAAAATATGGAACCAACCCAGATGCTCCTCAGTAGATGAAAGGATCAAGAAAATGTGGTATATATACACAATGGAAAGGCTTGGAAAAAATCACACTAAGAGAAATGAGCCAGACCCAAAGAAACATAGACTCCATGTTTTCCCTGTATGAGAATTCTGAACCTATTAAGCTTATTCATGTTCCAGTATGCTTCTAATTCCACAGGATCTGAGTGCCTCTCCGAGTAAGGAAAAGTAAACAGATGTATTGGTTTTTCTTAAATCCAAAGTGAAGGTCATGCCTGCTTCAAGCATGAGTAAGCATCAACTTGAGTTGCAAATAAGTAAATTGGCATGGTGTGAGGGACCTCTCTCGGCTTAACAAACACACAGGAAAACTGCATTGCTTTTGTAATCAAACCAGGAAGTTCTACTTTTTTTTTTCCCCAGCTCCTAATGACATTTTCTTCTTTCCTTTCAAAGTGTTATTATTTTTATATATTTAACCATCTGGCCAATTGCTTTGGCAAGTAATTAAAAAACTTGCAAGGGATTAGAATTTTAATTAGATTATACATTTTTTGATGAATGAAGCTGGGGAAGAATTTAATGGCTTCTTTGCTAAAAGGAATTATCATTCAAGCCTTTGCCTAATTCTAATTTACTTCATTTATTTCAAATGCTAGGATGAAACCCAGAGCCTTGTGCATGGTAGTGCAAGTGTTCCACTACTGAAGTGTTCCACATCACCAGCTCAGTAAGATTTCCTTTTTTTTTTTTTTTGCCAGTCCTGGGGCTTGGACTCAGGGCCTGAGAACTGTCCCTGGCTTCTTCTTGCTCAAGGCTAGCACTCTGCCACTTGAGCCACAGCGCCACTTCTGGCCATTTTATGTATATGTGGTGCTGGGGAATCAAACCCAGGGCCTCATGTACATGAGGCAAGCACTCTTGCCATTAGGCCATATCCTCAGCCCCAAGATTTCCTTTTTTAATCGAAGAAATCAAGTTTAAAATGAACCCATCTTTCTTTTCTTTTTTCTTTCCTTCCTTCTCTGAATATTATTGTATTTAAGACAGGATCGCACCGTGTAGCACTAGCTGGCTGCTTCCTTAATGCTGTAATTACAGGTGTATGCCACCACGCCCAGCTTGAAGTGAAACTTTCAGAACAAGAATGGTAATGTTATGGGCTTTGCACCTAGTTTTCCATCAAATGGAGTGAGCACCAGCAATGAGGAACTCCAGCAAAGTATACAAAACTAAGGTAAATGGTGAGATTGGTATAAATAATTGCTTCCCAGGAAGAGGTTTTTCTGTAGAAAAGTATGTCATTCTCAGATTGTTTTCTATAGCTGTGCCTCACAGCAGCACGTGTGAGCAGCTAAGCAACAGCAGAAGTCCTGCAGCCCCTCTTCTAGCTATAAAGAGGGTTGATAAGAAGTTAGTAAAGCCAGGAGGAGAGAGGAGGCAGGTTCCAAGATGGCAGCTCTGTCAGCACACAGGAACATGGTCAGGGTGTGTCAGCTATAATGGCTGAGCTTGAATAGCCCCAAATTATCTTATGCTCACACTGATGTGGATAATTGTAGCAGAACAGGAAAACAAAGTAGGGACATACAACTCATTCAACACTACCTTGTTTCAAGGTGAGTCAAGTGACTAGGGTTGATGAATCTTCCTAAGCTTCACTTTATTCATCTCCAAAATGGGTGCAACATTGCTTTTCTTTAGCCCTTTATGTGGGTCTGCAAATGGCCTGGGCTCTTCTGCCATACACCCGCTACCACACCTCCTTTCTACATTTCTGTACAACTTAAACAAAGCTTGCTGTTTGTAGGTCTGTGGATGCTCACTGTGGAATGAAATGCAAATTGAACTGAGCAGATTATTTCATTAAAAACAGATGAGACACTACGTATCTTGTATTAGCATTGTGTGTCTTTCCAGGCAAGTATACACATAAGAGAGCTGAAAGAAACTCCTTCTGTCAGATGTGCTGCCAGTATTTGCAGATTAGAATACTAACCAGATACAAGCCAATTTGCATCTTTGTACAAGTAGTTCATATGGAATTGTCCTGAGCTCCTCCACTGTGTGTGTGTGTGTGTGTCTGTGTGTGTGTGTATACAGACACTTTCTCAGGAAGAAATATATCTCTAAATATTTCATAGTATCTTTAATAAACATCATAAGTTAAATTATTTCATGAAATATAAGCATGGTTTGGACTACTGGATTCTATCCAGATGTATTCCAATTGACTACATTGCCTGTGTTGTTTCATGTTCGGGGAGAAACAAGAACATTCCCAAACATGTTACTTAACCTCAATTAACTGATGTTCTGCAACTTTCAAAGAAATGTAACTTGCTTTGCAGTTGCCATGGCAATGCCTTGCTGGGCAACACTTATTAGTGATTAGAACTGTCAAGTAAATCAATCTGTATGAGTGTGTGTGTGTGTGTGTGTGTGTGTGTGTGTGTATGTGTATGTATGAGAGACAGAGACAGAGACGTTACATATAGGGACTAACACCTTGTAAGGAAAGACACAATCCTTCACACACATTTTGGCCATCTTGTCCCTTCTCTTCCTGTCTCACAATCACATGTGAAAAACATGAAACCAGGGGGCAAAGCAAGGGGAGAGTGAAGAATTCACTGGAGTCTGAGCTATTAAATAATAAGATTGAATCTTCCTCTGGCGATTTCATTGCTTTTGGGTTTTTTTTTCCCCCTTTTAAATGACAATTTGAAATGGAACGGAGAGAGAGAGAGAGAGAGAGAGAGAGAGAGAGAGAGAGAGAGAGAGAGAGTGTGTGTGGCAGAGAGTACAGAGATCTGCCGTGGATCTGGCACTGTGACATGTGTAAAAATAGAGCCAAGTATAAGAAGTGGGAGTGGCAGTCATTCCATTGAAGCAGTTCACTTCAAGTTTCCCTTCACCTTTCGTTGAACTGCATTTCTGTGGCTCTGCTATGTAGCGGGACGCAGTGTCCTGTGCATTGTATTCCATACTGTCTGTCCGGCTGGAGTCCTCCTCTAGCCCAAGCAGCAGCTGAGGAGAAACGCCAGCAAGCGGCTGGCGCCCCCACGGGATGCAATCAGGATTCTACAGCCCCTGGGGCGTGTTCACAGGCCAGCCACGCGGGCACCAAGCGGGCACCAAGCGGGCACCTGTTACCATGTGGACTTGCAAGCCCCGCTCCAGACCTGCTGCATCACATGACCCTGAACAAGATTCCAGGTACATTTAAGAAACCATATTCGGGCTGGGGATATAGCCTAGTGGCAAGAGTGCCTGCCTCGGATACACGAGGCCCTAGGTTCGATTCCCCAGCACCACATATACAGAAAACGGCCAGAAGCGGCGCTGTGGCTCAGGTGGCGGAGTGCTAGCCTTGAGCGGGAAGAAGCCAGGGACAGTGCTCAGGCCCTGAGTCCACGCCCCAGGACTGGCCAAAAAAAAAGAAACCATATTCAATAGGACAAAACAATGAAAACAAAATAGAGAAACAACCCTGCCCCCGCACAAGGAGAAACAGGCTTTGGGAACATCCCACTGCACGCATGCGCACACGCTGCAGGAATGACTGCAGCTGCTCTGACTAGCTCCCAGAGTTGTTAGGATCAAGTGCAAAGATGGGCGTGAAAATGACCTGTAACTCATAAAGCACCAAATGTTATTTGAATCTTTTCTTTTCCTTTTTAAAACACAGGAGCAATTTTGAACTGAGTCATGACATAACCCATCACCTCCCTGTTCCTAAAAGCTGTGTGGCTGTTTTTTTAGGAGGGAGGGGAAGTAGGCCCCATCCTACAGTGACTTGACAGCTTAGCAGAACCAAGCTTTCCCAGGAGGACCAAACTCAGAGCCTTGAGGACCTAGATTAAAAGGCTGGCAACAGATCCTAATTACCCACACACTTTTCCTGGTCCACCTATGGCGTGTGGACGATCCCACTACGGCTCACAGTGGCCAGCCCTCAGCCCTCTACTTCCTCTCACCCTGGCGGCTCCCAGGCCTTCAGTAGAAGGTGAAATGGGAGAGAGACTTGAGCTTGTCTCCTGTCTCCTTGTCGGTTGACTTGCAATAAATCAACCTCCAAGTCTCTGTTACTGTCTCTGCCTGTCTGTATTTGTGTCTGTGTCTCTGTCTCTCTCAAAAACCCGGTACCACAGTTTTGACTTCTATGCCCACTGCTATCAATCAAGTCTTTCACACAGGAGCGTTACAGTCAGGCAGGATCCCTAGATCTGTATCGCAGCACCCAGTGCTGTGCAACCGAAGCAAGGGAATACGTAGCTCGTGTTCCCAATTCCCTCACCTATAAAGTACAGTCATAGTCACAGAGGTGGGCTGGGTGACTGTCCACTCACCCACGCTCTCCTCAATAGCCCCTTTCTGCAAGCAGGAGAAGTAAACAATGGCTGCACTGGCCCGGGAGAACATGGGAGTGGCATACACTGTATTTATTGTTGTTTTGGAGGCACCAGGGCTTGAACTTAGCACATCATGCTTGCCAGGCAGGCACTCTGCCACGTGAACCACTCCTCCAGTCCCTTTGTGCATTCGTTATTTTTGAGATAGGGTCTCACCTTATGGCTGCAACAGCCTGGTCTGTGACCCTCTTACTTACACTCCCGCCTATTGCTAGGATGACAGACACACGGCAGGGCTGAGTTTGAACCGCCATCTCCTGCTTCCCGAGTAGGTAGGATTACAGGCTTGAGCCACCATGCCCGCAGCACACAATGATTGTTAGAATCTTGGGAGGACTGCGCTACCACTGTCTTCCCTACGTCACAACAAGGGCAGCAGCCCTGATGATGCTCCTTTCGTTGGGTTGTGGAGTGGGTAAGATGTCACTGTAGGATAAAATACAACCATTTCCAATTTTCCATGGCTTCTTCCTTTAAAATCCCCACAGGTCCATCACACATTCCTAGGTCTAGATGTGGCTTTGAATGTTTACCTTGGAAGGAGATAAAAATATGCCATTATGACAGATTGACTACTCTGAGTTAAAGGCACGTCCAAACACAGCAGGTGCAAGAAGATTACTCTGACCTGTTTCTTACAGACAGGATATGAAATTCCCAGGGAAAAGACTATTCTGGAACAGAAACAGCATTCTTATCAAGAACAGGAAGTTAAGACAGAAAATTCTGTGCAAACCTCATTTAAATAACTTGTACCTTTAAGTCTTCCTACATAATTTACTTGCTTTATTGCCAACTCCCTCTTTCTGTCCAACTCCATGTGATGGACCCTAACTACATCTTTGAGTCATTTCCTTATGGAAGTTCCCAGGCTATGTAAAACATATGTAATGTATATGCTTTTCTCCTGTTTATCTGGCTTATGTCCATTTAATTCTCAGTCCCAACCAAAAGAAGACCCTAAAAGGGAAAAGGTGATATTTTGCTTCCCTGCAAAACAATTACATGATCTTGTAAATGCTAACCTTTCATGATAGCACTACTTAGAATCCATTTGTCTGAAGTATACAGAATGGCAAGCTCATTTACACAAGTAGTTAGGACTGTTGAGTAAGTGCACTTTTTTAAAAAGTTGCTTTAAAGTAGGAATTCCAATCCTAATACCAATAACAGCAACAAAAATACAGTGACCAGAAGAAAGTGATGAGTAAAAAAAAAAGTTGCTTTAAACTATGTGCTAATAGCACATGCCTCTAACCCTAACTCCTCAGAAGGCTGAGATCTAAGGATTGTAGTTCAAGCCAGCCTTGGCAGAAAAGTCTGTGAGACTTTATCTCCAATTAACAAGCAAAATACCAGACTAGAGGCATGGCTCAAGTGATACATCATCAGTTGTGAGAGAGTGCAGGCCAAATTCAAGTGCCAGTACTGACATGGAAAACAAAGTTGCTTTGATTTAGAATACAACTGGACAGGCGAAAACTTCTTAGTTTATACAATGGACAATGTGGCCTTATTTCAGTATTACATGAATTTGTTCTGAGTTCTCATATTCTTAATTTTAAGCATTGAATTTTGAAAAGAATTTTTTCTCTCATTTTACTAATTTCTAACATCTGTGCAATTAGTGTTACCTAAAATGACTCAAATCAGTGTACAGGAGTCTTGGAATATGTGGATGATATGAGATAGCTCCCAGGGGTGTTGGATGAGTTTCCTCATCAGTAATATACCATTGCCCAGTCACTTTGTAGCTCTTCACACTTACACTGAGACAATCAATCAGAAGTGAAACATCCATCAGCTGTTTTCTTCCTCCTCCCCCCTCCCCTCTCCCTCCTCCTCCTCCTCTCCCCCTCCCCTCCCCCTCCCCCTTCCTCTTCCCCCTCCCCCTCCTCCTCCTCCTCCATCCTGGGGCTTAGACTCAGAGCCTGGGTGCCATCCCTGAACTTTTGTGTTTAGTGCTAGCATTCTATCACTTAAGTCATAGTTCTACTTCCGGCTTTTTTTTTGATAGTTAACTGGAGATAAGAGTCTCAGGGACTTTTTTGCCAGGCTGGCTTTGAAACAGGATCCTCAGATCTCAGCCTCCTGAATAGTTAGGATTACAGGCACCTGGTTTTGCCTATTTTTTTTTTTGGCCAGTCCTGGGCCTTGAACTCAGAGCCTGAGCACTGTCCCTGGCTTCTTTTTGCTCAAGGCTACCACTCAACCTCTTGAGCACAGCACCACTGCTGGCTTTTTCTGTATATGTGGTGCTTCATGTACATGAGGCGAGCATTCTTGCCTCTAGGCCATATTCCTAGCCTGCCTATCATTTTTAACATATTCATAGGTGTACACTTTCATTTCAACTAGAATAATGACAACACTGCCAAAAATACATCAAAGCACATGGATTCTTTTATGTTAGGTAAGCAAAGTATATGACAAAACAAGTGAACAATTCCTGGGACAGAAATAAGAGTTCTAAAGCTAGGTTTTAACTGATATAAAATCCAAGGGGGAAGTTAAGAAAAATGTGATTGTTTTTATTGCTGCCTTTCAGTTGCCAAATAGGTACATGCAGAGCTAGTTTTCTGTCCCTTTGCTTCTTGTCTCTGGCAATGACACCCACCAGCATGTGAAGAATGTGGAGAGGCACATGTTGGGGTGACTTACGGAGAGAGGACACGCTGGAGGAACCCCGCAGAAACTGCTGCAGGCCATCTTCACCATCGCTGGAGCTGGCCATACTGTTCCTCATCTCCAGCATGGAGATCTGTGCGCACAGGCTGAGCTGGTGCTCCAACTTCTTCGCCTTCTACAAAGCAAAGTGGGTTGTTGCTTTATTGTCAAGATGATGTACAGAGGGGTTATAGCTACATGAGTCAGGTAATGAGTACATTTCTTTTTCAACAGTCTCACCCCCTCCCTTATTTTCTTCCAGTTTCCAAACAAAGTTTTAAGACTTGTGGGTCTTGAATCATATAGTCTCTGTAAGTATGATATCAAGGAAAGCATGTATTTCTTTGAAACAAGTTAGTGGGTGAGAGCCAGAAAAAGAGAGAAAGAGGAAGAAGAAGAGGAAGAAGAGGAGCAAGAGGAAGACAGGTTCATGCCTGTAATCCTAATTACTTGGGAGGTTGATATCTGAAGATGGGGGTACAAAGCCAACCAGTTCAAAGGCAGTAAAGTCTGTGACTTTTATCTCCAATTAACCACCAAAAAGCTGTGGCTTAAGTGACAGAGTGGTAGGTAGCCTTGAGCAAAAAACTCAGTGCCCAGGCCCTGAAGTCAAACTCCAGGATGAGAGACAGACAGAGACACAGAGAGAGAAAGAAAGAAGTGGGGGAAGGAGGAGGGGAGGGAGAAGGGAAGAGGGGGAGGGAGTTTTGGTATATTACACATAAAGTTCCCAATAAATATACCCTGTGGTTTTTGTTATTAGCTATTACTACGAACATATTATTAAAAGATTAGCATACTCAGTAACATTTATTAGTCTGAAATAATAAGATTTTTTTTTAACTGTTAAATCACTTTTTTTTCAGTGCTGTGATAGAACCCAGGACTGCATGCAGGATGGGCAAGGGGTCTGCCGCTAAGCTTCATTTGATGAACAGCCTAGACAGGATGATTTAGGAGGCACACAGTCATACTCAGCGTTCCTGGAGAACAGTTACCTAACACAGAAACAATGTTTTTTGCAAGTTCTCATCTGAAATCCCTTTATCCCCCTTCTTGTCACATGTGGAAGGCTGAGATCAAAATGCAAGCTACTGAGGATCTAGGCAGCTCTCACAGTCCACCAAATTCTTCCAGCCATGGGTTTTGGGAAGGGGTCTGACCAGGAAGACTTGCAGCCTTGGATGACAAGGCTAGCTAACATGCCAACTTTCTGCTAGTGCGTGTTTGCCTTTAAAGAGGCCGCTTCCCACTGCCCTGCCTCCCCTGCGTACTTCACCCCTACAACTTCCCAATTCCTTTGCCATCCTCATCAGAAGTGACATACTCTTAAAAGGAGACAGGTCCTCATCCCCCCAAATGCTGGATCCTCTCTGTTACTTAAAACTAATGGGAAATAAGAGAATTACAAAATATATCTTTTCTCAACAAATGAGTTGCTGAGGAATCTCTCCATTTTAACTATCCTCTCTGCATTTAATGTATGACAACTTCATGAAAATTCAGAGAAACATATTAGGGAAAGAAAAGTATACCTCACTATAAATATTAATTTTTAAAAAAAAATTCAGAAAAGCACTTACCTTTTCATTCAAAGTGGGATCATTCAATGAGTAGAGTTTATTTGTAATGTCTTTTCCTATAAGATACCTAAATATTTCATACAGGAAAGGCTCTGATTCCAGAAAGTAAGTTAATCTTTCTCTTGACCAGCATAAATATCTGCAGTTATCATCTGCGACAATGGTGACCTGTCAGAGAAGCAAACACGTGAAGAAGAAAGTGTGTCTACATAGGCGAAATAGGACGATAGTAATGCGGGGAGAAGGGAAGAGCAGAATAATTCAGCCAATGAAATCAGGACAATGTCAAATCAGTGAAGCACCCATGTGCTTCTCTACCTACACATAAAAACTATGTTTGAATTGGACTGAAATATGGTATATACAACGGAAGGTTCCATTGGCATAAATGACTAAACCTACAGTCAGGAAGCTGAAACATGTTTTGTTAGAAGTTGGGGAGACGTCAAAGGGAGAGAGGGCAAATCAATGGAGAGACACAGGGTGGACCAGTACAATCCTAATATTCAATGTACATATGTGAAAATGGAACCGGGAAATGGGGGACAGGTAGGGCGATGAGAGATAGGAAGGAAGATGGAAGGAGTGACATTGACCAAGATGCCTTGTGCATATAAACTGACACAATGAGTTAAAACCCCTTTGTACAACTACGGAAAGATAATAAAAGATTTTTTTTAAAAAACCCTACTTTTAAAAACAACCAAACAGCAAACTGAATACGAGTAAATTTAGGTTTTTGTTGTCTGAGGTCTGGGAACAGAAGGACAGCGCCATGTTGATTATTACTGTTGTGGTAGGATGGATAGATGCTACAGCTGGATATGTGATTTATGGTCACCTATTTCTTTATTCCTGATTAACTGAGGAACAGAGATGAAAGTAAAGATCTGTGAGGCAACTTATAGGTGAAAGACCTGCCCAGGAGACTACAAACACACACTGAGAACAAGAAAACTTTCAGGACTTGTTGTATTGAGGAGCCTCTGCCATGTGTTTCTCCTGTGAACTTTCAAAAGTAGCTCAGAGACACTCCTCCACCCCTCGATTAGCTCAGTACTGGGAGCTATGTCCTCTCTTTGAGTCCTGTCTCACAGGAAAGCAGGTGGGTACTGTCACAGCGCCACAGAGCCCAAGCATTCCCCCAGGAAATGTTTTCTTGACAGCAAGGGACCAGGCCTTCCCCGCCCCCCGCCCCAGATTTCAGAGACCCTTCTTCCCCACACTGGCCCTCTGCTAGCACTCGGTGCCCCCATTCTTCCTTCCTCACAACACTCGTTCACCACATTCAAACTCATCTGCTGTCACATCGCCATCTCCTGAACATTCTGAGGACAAGGATTTTGTGTCTTCAGGCCTGGCACCTTGATTCCAGCTCGCAGTGCAGCTCATTCCATGTTTATGATAGGAAGGAGTTAACAAATGAACCCAGAAGCTGTGGAAGGCAAACCCTGTCATATCCTCAACCTTAAACCAAGACCTGTCCTTGTGGGAGGTTAATAAAGGTTTATGAAATGGACACGAGGTCTTAGAACAAATATGTCCCAAAGAGCTTTCTCTCCTCTGTTAGTTACAAACATTAAATACATGTCAGATGACAAAGGATGATTTAAGTCTACCAAGAGAAAAAGAAAGACAAATCCAGCTTCTCTTGTTTCATCCATGGGGTTTGCCTACTTTAAGAAGTAATTCAATATTCCTTCCAAACAGAAGTTTGGGCTTATTAGTTATGTTTAAAGTAGGGATCACTCAAACTGAATATGTTTGCATTTCAGACATGTACTAGCATCTTTCAGACACTATAAAACACTGGATTTCACGCATTCTTTCAACATAGTTGATGCCAGATACTATTCAGGGTACTAGGTTATGAGGGTGAACAAGAAAAACAAGATCTATTGTCTGGGCATGGTGGCACACACCTGTAATCACAGCACTCAGGAGGCCGAGGCAAGAGAATCATAAGCTTTATGCCAGCCTGAGTTACACTGTAACTACCTGTCTAAAAAAAATGAAGGGGAAAAAAGAAAGAAGAGAGAATGCCCTTCTTCTATGAAGCATTCATCTAGTGAAGGAAGCTAATAACAGGTACATAAATATGAGGGGGTAAATACAGAAGAGGGGAGAGTAGTAGAGAATGTGTAGAGATAACAGCTGTACATAATGTCACTTATTTTACATACATAAATTATTATTTCATACATTTCAAATGCTTTTACTTTTATTGTGGAAGCGGAGCCTTTAAAATACCTGTAAAATAATACAGATAATATTCCCCATGTGTCAAGTGGCAAATGAGAAGCACCAAAAATCTTCTTCACACATACATGCTAACGACTGGTGGTCTGAGCGCTCTCGAATGGAAACCCACCAGGCGAAATCCAAGCTGCATCAAATATACAACAAGACAAGTGTGGCGACAGGAACCGGGACCGGTGACCATCGCAGGTGGCTGCAGAGCCCCTCCTCAAAGGACAATCACCACGCTGGCTCTGACTGCACAGGCCCATGCTCAAGGATGCCAATGTAGTTGGCATCCACGGGCCAATTATGGAATGCCAAACCAGGCTCTGTGCAGAATAAAGCTGACTAGAATCAGCAAAGTACAGAGCAGTGTCCATCTGGCTGTGGTAGCTCCATGTTGGTTATTTTGTACATTAGTTATCAGGAACAATTCTCAACCACCAAAATCCATTCCCCCATCCCCCAAGAAAAAAGACAACTGCAGCTAGTGGTAGAAGATATAGTTTTTGTTAACTTAGTTATAAGTATAATTTGAAATCAGAACTGTTCTGATGATTCCAGGGCTCCAAGTGGATCAGTCCCTACTTGAGTATAAACTAGTTCTATATCCTGCCATAAGAAGAAAATCGTGGGCTCCAACCTGGGGGACTGAGCGTGCTTGGGGGAGCTGCTAGATAAGAATCCAAATAGCAGCTGACAATAGGACTAACTCACTATGCTGAGGGAAGAATTTATTACTTCTCTTTTATTCCATGCATTGTATAGTATTTCTTACTAGAAATAAACAGAAATGTCCTAGAAGTGGTCTATTCAACTGGAGCTTATTGAGTTCTTGTGAGCATTCAAATGTAACACCATGAAAACTGGTAGATTAAATTGCTTTCCAGCTTCACTGAAATCTTTACATAATAGTAAAATTCTATCTCCTTTAAGTCCCAGTTTAAACTTAATGTTCATTTATTTCACTAGAGCATGGGCCTAAGCCTAGGGGACATTTTTCTTCCCTTGAAAGTCAGTGAGACTGATTTTCATGCTTTGAAACACCGGGACATGCTACTGGTTATGGAAAAGCAGCTGTAGGAAATGGAATACAAGAGAAACACATACAACCCATATTGTTCGCTTGATATAAAACAATTGCACAGAGAAGAAAGCAGACAGGAACACTACCTTTTATGATAATGGTAGTCATGAGTCTTTGGTAAGTACCAAAACAATTGCAAGCCCCTGTGGAGAATAAACTTCAGGTTCAGGCTCTGTGTTCTCAGCTCTGTGGCTATGTCTGCTTATCACAGTAATTACTATATTTACCTAACAACACTCAAGAAATAGGAGCCCAGTCTACTTTCCTTTTCTTTCCTCCTTTCATTAAATCATACAATTCATCAGTACCTGACCAGAGAATGAATTCAAAGAAATAAAAGTCAAAGGGTGGAGCTCCTTGTCAGAATGCTCTGTAACCGGCTAGCGTTAGGGAAGGATGATATTAGCAGGTAAAAAGGCATGTGGGTCAGAACTACGCCTACTTAATCTTTGATAAAGGAGCTAAAACAATAGTTTGGAAGAAAGATAGCCTCTTTACCAAATGGTGCTGGCAAAACTGGTTCAACACATGCAACAAACTAAAACTAGATCCTTATATATCACCCTGCACCAAAATCAATTCCAAATGGATTAAAGACCTCGAAATCAAAACAGACACCCTGAAAACACTAAAGGAAGGAGTAGGAGAAACACTTGGGCTCCTTGGCGCAGGACGGAACTTCCTTAACAAAGACCCAGAAAGGTACAAATCAAAGAAAGGTTGGACAAATGGGACTGCATCAAACTGCAGAGCTTCTGCATGGCAAAGGACATAGCTCGCAAGATAAACAGAAAGCCCACAGACTGGGAAAAGATCTTTACCGGACATTCAATGGACAAAGGCCTCATATCTAAAATATATGCGGAACTAAAAAAATTACCTTCCTCCAAAACAAAACCACAAAGAACCAATAGCCCCCTCATGAAGTGGGCTAAAGACTTACAAAGAGACTTCTCTGATGAAGAAATGAGAATGGCCAAGAGACATATGAAAAAGTGCTCTACATCACTGGCCATAAAAGAAATGCAAATCAAAACAACATTGAGATTCCATCTCACCCCAGTAAGAATATCATATATCAAGAAAACTAACAATAACAATTGTTGGAGGGGATGTGGCCAAAAGGGAACCCTACTTCATTGTTGGTGGGAATGTAAACTGGTTCAGCTACTCTGGCAAGCAGTATGGAGATTCCTCACAAGGCTAAATATAGAACTCCCTTATGACCCAGCAACACCACTTTTGGGTATCTATCAAAAACCACAAACAAAATCACAGTAAAGCCACCAGCACCACAATGTTCATCGCAGCGCAATTTGTCATAGCTAGAATCTGGAACCAACCCAGATGCCCCTCAGTAGACGAATGGATCAGGAAAATGTGGTACATATACACAATGGAATTTTATGCCTCTATCAGAAAGAATGACATTGCCCCACTTGTAAGGAAATGGAAGGACTTGGAAAAAATTATACTAAGTGAAGTGAGCCAGACCCAAAGAAACATGGACTCTATGGTCTCCTTTATTGGGAATAATTAGCACAGGTTTAGGCAAGTCACAGCAGAGGATCACAAGAGCCCAATAGCTATGCCCTTATGATCACATAAGATGATGCTCAGTGAAATGAACTCCATGTTATGGAAACAATTGTTACATCACAGTTGTAACTACTTTCAACGTCCCATGTGTATCTGTAGCTTCTACTATTGATGATGTTGTTGTATCTGTGGTTGTATCTACACTATCTCTGTAATCTTATCTGAGTATATTGGAAACCGTCTATACTGATATTAGAACTAAGAAATTGATAGGGAATACCAAAATCGAGAGACACAGGGTAAAAAAAGACAAACAACTACAAAAGCAATACTTGCAAAACTGTTTGGTGTAAGTGAACTGAACACCTCATGGGGGGAAAGGGAAAGGGAAAGGGGGAGGCAGGAGGGGGGAATGAGGGACGAGGTAACAAACATTACAAGAAATGTATCCAATGCCTAACATATGAAACTGTAACCTCTCTGTACATCAGTTTGCTAATAAAAATTTGGGAAAAAAATAAAGATAATAAAGCATTAAAAAAAAAAAAAGAACTCTAACCACCTGGGAATGCTTAACTCTAACCACCCCCAGAATGCCTCGAGCCCTGAGCCAATCAGATTTGTACCCGTGTCCTAATCTTGCTTTCTTGAACACCTGATGGCTGTAACTTTGTATTTTGCCTTTATAAGCCCTGTGCAATCACAGCTCGGGGCTTCCTCCTAACCTCCGCTGTGTCGGTGGGTAGGACGAGGCCCGAGTTGCAGCTCACCTGAATAAAGCCTTGCCTTGCTTTTGCATTTTGGAAAAAAAAAATGCATGTGGGTGACATTGTATCAGTGAAAATTTTCAGTGCTCTCTATGATGGGCCTAAGGGAGTAGCCTTAAGTTGGAAGAACAAGACACTTTTCACTTGAGAAGAGACCTAGTTCATAGTATTCTTTCTCAGAGGCATAACAATTGTCATTTACTCTTAAGTATCTGCCCTCAGATCCTCATTGTAAACAATGAAAGCACATCCTCCCCCGAGGGTTTCCACTAATGAAGCGGCCGCTGACTACAGAGGCCCAGGCTCACCATGCCAGGCCCTGTGCGGAGTAAAGCTGAGTGTAATTAACCAAGAACGAAAGAGTGTCCTGTTTCCTGTTACACATGGTACCTTAAGTCTGGTTATAGTCTTAGAATCTTCACATTAGTTAGTAGGAACAATTCTCAATGACCAAAATGGAGTTCCCTGTCCCTAAGAAGAAAGAGAGCTGTAGCTACTGGTAGAAGATTTTTTTGGGGGGAGAGGGGGGATAATCTAATTATAAATAAAATAAAAGTTGAAGTCCTATGGAGAAGGTAGAACATGTTTGTATGCCCTGCCTCTCAGATATGACTCAGATATGACTCTCAGATATGACTCTCAGATATAACAAAGCTTTAGTTTCCACCCAATGTAAGTCCTTGTCTCTTCTGGATAATATGAGCCTAAGCTACTATGCACCTGCTACTATGCACAAAGAGACAGAAAGGTAACTGCTGGGCTTTGGAAGAAGCATCTATAAGGGGGTCAGAAGATAGAAGGAGAGAAGAAAGAAGTAGCCCTCCCCCAGTCTGTAGATGGCAGTGATTAAAGACATTGTTATAATTAGAACACAATTCTCAGGGCACAGCTGACCTTTGGAATAGCAAGGTGGCAGCAAAAACCAGAACAGCTAGCATTAGCTTTCTCATTCTGTATATTAAACACAGCCATCAAGGAGAGAGTACTGCACACAGTCAGTGACCTTTTGTGAGACCTCCTAGTAAATGTGTCTCATATTAACAGCTGCATGATTACAGGCCAGTCCGGAGACAGAATAGGCCTGGGGCAAAGGAGGAAATCATTGTGTGCCTATGAGTTTTCTCTTTTAGCTTGACTCTTGGTGTTTCAAGTTGCATAGCATCTCAAAAATGTAGAAAATAAGCTGGGTGCTGATGGCTCATACCTATAATCCTAGCTACTCAGGAGGCTGAGAGCTGAGGATCATGGTTCAAAGCCAGCCTAGCTGGCAGGAAAGTTCAGGAGACTCATCTCCAATTAGCCACCAAAAAGCCAAAGTGGAGCAGTGGTTCAAGTGGCACAGCACTAGTATTGAGTGAAAAAGCTCAGGAACTCTGAGTTTAAGCCTAGGACTGCCATAAAAAGAAAGAAAAAGATCTATAAAATAGGATTTTGCCATCAAGAAATACTGACATGTCTTTTCTCCTCAGGTAGTAGATCCCACTTCCATTCCATTCCCTCCTTCCCACTCAGTTTATCAGAGGCCAAGAAAAGGAAATTTTTGCCCATATCATCAGTTACTTTGCCACTGTAACAAATTCAGTGGCGGGGGGAGGGGAGGAGAGAAGACTTACACTTACAGAAAGAAAGAGCACAAACTGCCTTGAGATGGGGAAAGTTGTTTACTCTTTTCTTTTTATTTCTTATTTTTTAAGTACAGAAAGAATTATACCAAATACTACACACTGAAATAGCTGCTATTGGGAAAAATCTCATCTTCTTGTTCTTAAACATTTCCATTTAATATAAAATGGAAGTGACTGGATTTTTTCCCCACAATGATTAACAAAGTAAATTCTCTAGGGTAAAGCCAGTTTTCTATTTTTCCCTATAAAGGATGCTCTAGAGCCACTGATCATCTACAACTGACATTTTCCTTTTTTCTCATAATGAAAACATGAGATGTTTTCTATGGGAAAAATTATAGAAATTCAAATCAACAAAAGGCAAACAACAAATTAAGCAAATTCATAACCTAGAAATA
Organism: Perognathus longimembris pacificus; assembly: GCF_023159225.1. NCBI lineage: Eukaryota > Metazoa > Chordata > Mammalia > Rodentia > Heteromyidae > Perognathus > Perognathus longimembris. The sequence goes on along the minus strand of NC_063169.1, from coordinate 14,235,917 downwards.
ACAGTGTTAACAATGTGGCTAAGTTCTAGACCTACCTTTGTGCACATAACATTTAAAAAATTTAAAATAGGGATTATACTCTATATACACTATGCTAACCCCCTTTCCCAATAGATCATGGTCACTTTTCTGTCAAAATTCACCAGATCTCAAATAAGATACAAACTAGTTATAATTTTCTTAAAAATCATGCCAAAACATACCTGGAATTTTTCACCTTTGTGCATCTGGGTTGATCTAAACTCAGGAGAATCAATAAAGGCACAGGGGTAAATGTTATGCAGAAAATGTCCTCGATAGGAGACCTTCATTCTGATAGGAGAAAGCAATGTTTAATAAGCACATATTTCATAAATACCATTACAATCTTTAAAATCACCATGATCTTATAGGATTTTATTTTGTACTCGATTAAAAATTCCACCGATGGCACAGTACTGGTGGCTCATGCTTATTGTAGTTCTAGATATTTAGGAGGCTAGACAGATAGAATTGTGGTTCTGGGACATTCTAGGAAGTGAAACACAAGGTATACACTATTTCAAAAATAACCAGTGCTAAACAAGAGCTAAAGGTATGGTACTGTAGTGAAGTGCTTGCTTAGCAAGCATTAGGCCCTGAGTTCAAACATCAGCACTGTCAAAACAAAAAATTACACAGATAATGAACAGGACATAATTAAAAGCACTTCCTAAGGCACAAGTATTTATAGCAAAACATAACCGAAGAAAAACGAAATAGCATCTATTATTGAACCAGCACAGAGCCTTCAAGCCCCTCTAATTGCTCTTACAGCTGCAGTGACATTACAATTTGTTATACCACGAGACTGAAAGCTATATATACTATTAATAAAACTATGTCTTAAGCTTGGCAAATATTTAGGAGGCTGAGGCTGAAGACACACTTGAGTCTAGAAGTTTAGGACAAACTTGGGCTACACAATGAGAGCTCATCTGAAACAACGGACAAACACATAAAATAATTAGTATCTCCACATTACACTCTGACTTTCTCCGGAGAATACTCCTATTCCTAGAAGTGATATTTTTTTGTGATTTCAAGAAATAAGCAAATCACCTCTGTGGCATGCATGAGATTCTTGATACTTAATGCCAAACTTAATCCTACTTCAATTTGGACTCATTAACTTCAATTAAAAAGCTAAAAAATGGTTTAAGGATTAACAATTGAATTCTACTCATTTCCTTTTCAGAGGCCATAAGGAGAATGAAAATAAACTAGGGGTAACAAACAGTACAAGTAATGTATCCAATGCCTAATGTATGAAACTGTAACCTCTCTGTACATCAGTTTGATAATAAAAATTTGAAAAAAAAAAAAAAAGGAAATAAACTAGGATCTGGGCTTTCCATACCTTCCCTTCAGCAGGATACTCAGACGGTCATCAACTGAGGTTTTATCCTCTGCAGCATACGTCTGGCCCTTTTTCAAGGTTTGGATCATACAAAACTGTCCAGTTAATCTTCTGAACAACTCTGGAGGCACCCGGAGTGGTTCAAACAATCGCCGATAGATGCCACCGAGTTCCCTTTCGATCTTGACCTGAAATGCAGCAATGTGGGAGGCTGTTAGTTCTCTCTCTCTCTCTCTCTCTTTTACACACACACACACACACACACACACACACACACACTTCTGTGGCTTAAATTTGGTCTTGAGAATAAACAAATCTGTGATATGTACTCCCAACCTTCTGAATTTGGGTCAATGGAATCTTACACAGAGAATAAGCAGTGGTATATGTTTCCACTTTCGCTAAAAGGGTGCACAAGCTCATCTTGGAAAGCATAGGAAAAACCAGCACTACAGATCATATTTCTGTCAATTCACCATGAAGCCACTGTTGAGGTTTTAGGTCTTGTTACAACCTGCACCTTCTCCCCCTGAGAAGCTTCTACAAATAACAAATTATAGTACTTTAAGATATCATGCAAGGAAAGGAAGCACACAACACAATAATTAATGTGAAAATAAATTGACAAAAATAATATATTGTATCTCCATGTAATTATCATCTAGTTCACCAATATAGGAAATCAAACATAGCTACAGTCATTGACGTATTCTCAAGCAAAGTTAAGGGAAAATAAAAAGGCCTAAGAGTTAACTCAGGTCCGTCCTAAGTTAAAATAAACTCTGCAAGCGAAGCACTGCTGTCTGGTGCCAGTAATTCTAGCTGCTCAGAAGGCTGAGATCTGAGGATCTCAGTCCAAAACTAGCCTGGACAGAAAAGTCCTGGAGACCCTTATCTCCAACTTACCATAAAAAATCTGCAAGTACAGGTGTGACTCAAGTGGTAGAGTGCCAGTCTTGAGCGAAAAAGCCAAGGAGGTATGAGGCTCTGAGCTCAAGCCTCAGTACCAGCACACGCACACACACACACACACACACACACACACACACACACACAGACAAATATATGCATACATATATACATGCATGCATGCATGCATACGTGCATACATAAACTCTGAACCCATAAATTATAAGGCTGGCTCCTGGAAGTACAGAAAAGCAAACTAGCTTAATTGTCTTTGTTGCCAGATTCTCCCAGGCCCATCTGGACCTAGCATTGGCTCCGGAAGTCACAGTAATTGGATGGCTGGAACACTGTGCTGCACTGTGAATGACCTCTGTCCCTTGGAAGCTCTGACAGACACACTAGAAAGCCTACAGACCCATATCACAAAAGCCACTCCCACCGACATCACCCTAACACTGCAATAATCCTATTTGTCCTGATGTTTTCTTTGGATGGACGATGGTCCAGTGTGGATTAAAAGTCTGAGAAGAAACAAAAGCCCAGATAACTAAACGCTTCACATAGTTGATGTGTCAGTCAAAACAGCAAGTTGGGAACTTTGCACTTTGGGGTTTCAGGGGGTTCTGATATTCAAGAATTGTTATCTCCATTATTACAATCCTCTACCCTACCCCATTCCAGAGCTCCAGTAACTTAAAAGTAAACTGCAGCATTTAAAATAATTTATTCATGAATATGTCCTACTTCCAGCATGTACATTTTCTGAAGTAGCGCAGTAAGGAACACAGGAGCTAAAAAGTCTAGCAATGCACATTCACATTCCATTCCATCCTCCAAGCCTCTGCTCCAGACCCCAATTTCATCACGAAGCCCTCTTAATTCTTTCCTTCTTTGGAAGCATCTGTTCATCAAAAGCTTTCCTCAGCTCCTACAGTGTGCCAATCATTCACAACAATGGAGGCTATTGCAATAATTGTGCTAGATTTTGTATTATTGTCCCCAATTATTTTTTGTTGTCTCCCTCCCTCCCAAAGGATGAACCCTTCCCCATGCTGCTCTCCACACTTGGGGGCCTGCTGTGACCTTGTGTGGCCAATGAACTAGGAGCAGAAGTAACTTGTGCCTTCTGAGCAGTTGTTTTAAGAGACACTGGAGGTTCTCTGCTCCTCCCCTTTGACAGACTGCTGATTCTTCTGCAGTGCCCGCAGCACCCGTGAGACACAGGCTTGATTGAGAGTTGGAATGAGTGGGATTGGGCACCTGGTCACCAAGGCTGCTTTCAACTCCAGTAAAGTGGATATTTACGTAATGAATGACCCACGAATTGACCTCCGTTACGTATTCCACATCTTCTGCTATGATTTCCACCCAGGGCCACTCCCACAGCAAAGTCATCAATAGAAAAGCCATCTCTATTTTCCAGGCATGAGCTCCCACAAATATCACGTGGGGTGACGCTGGTTCTAAGTTAGTGCTGAGAATGTTCTGCAGTCTACTGGTGTAGTCATTACCGTGGAGAAGGCCAAGACTAGCAGAAACGTGGAGCCAAAAAGGTCCTAATCTCTGTCCCTTTCGTGGATGCTCGCATCCCATATTTGCCATGGGTATGAACCCATGAGAAGTATGGCAACTCCCTCAACATCATCGGCAACGCCCCTTGCACTAATACCTGCCTAGTCCCTCTGGCCAAGGTCATAAGATGACAACTTTGGCATGACCATAGCCCATGTCATTCCGCTACCCAGAAGACTGCGGATGGCCCCTCCCATAATGTGCAGGATGACTGCGGGCTTGCTCAAGACATAGTCCTGGTGTGCACTGGGGTGGTCAAGGCTGGAGCAAGGTCATGGTCCTGACGCTGCCATGGCCTTCTGAGTGCCCACTCCTTACACGTGGTGCGGCTCTGACCCATGGCCTAGAAAAAGGATGCTAAATAGGATGATACTAAGAAGGTGGAAAGTAAGTATTGGAAGTTCTCCTCTAAAAAGAATCTTTGGCTACATTAAGGACCATGCTGACTCCTGCAGCTTTGACAGTACTATCCACTCTTTCATCTTTGATCCTGGGACTGGCATTGCCCTCCATGACCTCTGTCAAGCTCACTTCTTGGTATGACAACAAAACTGGCTAGGGCAACAAACATGGTCTCCAAAAAAGAAACAGCCCTGGGACCACTCACCCCAGAAAGCATGCAAGAGAATTCAGCTCTGGGGGAGTCCCTTCTCCTACTCAGTTCTGCAACACACCCAGAATCTCCTTTCCTCAGAATTTCCACCTCAGACCCCATGAAGAAAGGGAGAGTATTACATTCTACCACCAATAAAGTTCATAGCATCTAGCAAAAAAAAAAAAAAAAAAAAAAAGATATGAAGAGCTGATCTTTCTTTCCTTGTACTTTTCTTTCTTTTTTTTTTTTTTTTTCACTGTATCTTTTTGTTTTGTTGTTTGCCAGTCCTGGGGCTTGAACCCAGGGCCTGAGCACTGTCCCTGCTTCTTTTTGCTCAAGGCTAGCACTCCACTACTTGAGCCACAATGCCACTTCTGGCTTTTTCTATATATGTGGTCCTGAAGAATCGAAGCCAGGGCTTCATGAATATGAGGTGAGTGCTTTACCACTAGGCCATATTCCCAGCCCTTTCCTTGTACTTTTCTTTCTGCCATGAGAATGCATGGTCCAAAGAGTCTCTGCTGCTAAACAAGACAATGGCATAGCATCATGAATGATGCAGAGCTTCCACAGTCTAGCCATAAGGTGAGTGAGGGAAAGAGTTATGTGTCACTGAGATTTTCAGGTTACTACTTAGCATTATCCAGGAAAGACAGCTTCACTAAAGCAATATAGACAGTAATTTCCTGTTTGAGGAGGTGAGCACCTAGTGACATGCCCATTCTCTATGTATCACCCAAGCTGGCATCTCCTGTGCACTGTCTTGTGTTCTGATAGGTTTCTACACACAGGTCTGCCCTGGAACGTAAGACTTGGATGTGCACTGTATCTTGTACTTTATTGAATGTCAGTACTTAGAAAGGGCAGTAAACATGTATGGAGTAATTGTACTTCCCACCTACGCCCTACTTCTTCCTTTTTCTTTTCTTTTTTCAATGTTGGTTTTGAGGCTTCAACTTGGGGCCTGGGTGCTATCCCTAAGCTCTTTTTATGCAAGGATAGTGCTCTATCACTTTGAGCCACAGTGCCACTTCTGGTTTTCTAGTGGTTACTTGGAAATAAAGAGTCTTACAGACTTTCCTGCCCAGCTTGGCTTTGAACCGCAATTCTCAGCCTCCTGAGTAGCTAGGGTTACAGGAGTGAGCCAATAATACCCAGTCCTTCCTTCCTTCCTTCCTTTCTTTCTTTCCTTCTTTCTCCTCCTCCTCTTCTTTTTTCTTTTTTTTTAAGACAGTCTCTCACATAGCCCCAGCCTTACTTTCCCTTTGCTATATAGTACATAATAAAAAGTACTTTGTACTTTTAGGCTAGGAATGTGGCTTAGTGGTAGAGCCCTTGCATAGCATGGGTTCAATTCCTCAGTACCACATAAACAGAAAAAGCTGGAAGTGGCACTGTAGCTCAACTGGTAGAGTGCTAGTCTTGAGCAAGAGAAGCTCAGGGACAGTGCCCAGACCCGGACTGCAAGCCTCAGGACTGGCAAAAAAAATTACATAAAAATACATTAATAAAATAGCATGAACTATTGCCAATCAATGGAAGCTGTCTATGAGTTAGCAATTTTATAGCTAGACAAAGATGACATTTGAATGCCAACAAAGAAATAACCAAGTAATATGACTTTAAAAAAGAATCTTATTCATGATTTTTTTTTCATTTTCTAATGATCTCAACTGCTCAAAACCCATTTGTAGAACAAGTTTCAGGGTTCTTAAATGGTTTACCATCAGACATACATAAATAGAAGGTCTAATCTTCAGAGAAGTTATATTAGTGAACTAAAGATGCTAGATGATCATTCTCAAGTTGGAACAAAGTACTTTAAAAAGCTTTTATATTTAAGGTTATTTCCTTATTAAATAATTTTAGTAATTACCGGTCTTTTCTTGTACAGAAGATAAGAAAGATGCAAAATGTTGATCCCCAAGAACACCGAGTTCCAGATCACTATATCCAAGGCACATCGGTAGAGAGTGGCCCAGACGATGTAAAGTGCACATCCTGCCCCAAAACAAAGTCAACATGTTACATATCTCAAACACACTTACATTTATCCGCTGTTTATAAACTTAGCACATTTGGGAATATCTAATCTGTACAGCACGCTCAGTTGCATTTTGTGGCTCACACTTATAATCCCAGCTACTCAGGAGACTGAGATCTGATTTTCACAGTTTAGAGCTACTCCTGGCAGGCAAATCTGTGAGACCCTAATGTCCATATAACAAATCCCCCCCAAAAGAAAACAGAACTAGAGGTGGAGGTATGGATCAAGTAGCAGAGTGCCAGCCATAGCAAAAAAGCCAAGCAAGTTCAAGCCCCAGTGCCTACACTAATTAATTAATTGAATTAATTCATTAATGAAGTAAGTTCAGTCTTCACATACTAGAATTTTCCTGTTTTTTTTTTCTTACAATTTCTCTTATGTGAGATATCCTGTTTCTTTTGGTTAATTTTATGGTATGAAAGTGACTACTTTTAATTTAAAGTGAAATGTTCACTACGATGCAAATCTAGTGGCACACTACACTAATCATTTGCAATTTTTTTGGGGGGGCCAGTCCTGGGCCTTGGACTCAGGGCCTGAGCACCATCCCGGGCTTCTTCCCGCTCAAGGCTAGCACTCTGCCACCTGAGCCACAGCGCCCCTTCTGGCCGTTTTCCATATATGTGGTGCTGGGGAATCGAACCGTGAGCTTCATGTATAGGAGGCAAGCACTCTTGCCACTAGGCCATATTCCCAGCCCCTCATTTGCAATTTTTCAAATGTTATCTGGATGATTCAGAAGCCTCTGAGTAACACTCAGACTTTACTCGTCTAGGCCTCACTTTCTTCATTCATAGGCTAAAGTACTAGACGAGAGGATCTCTGTGGTCCATTTCACATCCAAAACGCCCGTCTTAAAATTCACAGTTGGAATTTGCTTTGTGAAACTCTCCTGCATTCCCACATCATTAGAGGTCGTGCAGCCACAGAACCGCAACAAGCTGATTTTCATCTGCCCTTGCAGACTCTTCCTGCCATTCACAGATCTTTTAGGCACAAAGAACTGCTCTTCGTTTACCCTCATGCACCGAACTGCCTTCTCGTCAGCACCCTTTGCCAGGGCATTGGACTCGCACACGAAGAACCCTGCTCATCTTCCCAAAGCCAGCAGCACTGTTACTGATGGCCTCCGTGGGATCTTGCTCCTACTTTCCTGCTGAGCTTACCACCTTCTCCAGCACTCCGGGCGCGGGGACACACCTGCATAACAGCATCCACACCCCATGCCAGCAATGCCCATCTGTTCTGACAAAATGGAGACTGCCTTCCTCAATCTTTGACACATTACAGGTGTCAAAACTGCACCTGGATAAATGGCTAATCAGGGAAATAATCCCATACAGGGGGTAATCTGTCAAGTACCACAGGCTAAAGTAAATGTAATTGTTTCATTATTTTGATATGAATCAAATTAACCTGCCTAGTCAAGGTTACTCGGGACATGTGTGTATGTCTATATTTGTTCCCAGCATTGCTTTTCAGGCCATACCAAGTGTCTTTTCAAATTATAATGGTTGAGATGATAGTGCTTACTGTGCCAGGCAGGTTCTAAAGCCTATATCTATATTTATAGCTATCTATTTATCTATCTACCCACCATGTGGGCATGAGTAAGCTGGTTTTGTTTGACCCAAGAGGACACTGAGGTGGCAGAAAAGTGGGAACACTTACCCAAGTTACACTGTTAGTAACAGAACCAGGCCTAGAGTCACTAATCTGATTCTCAAGTTCACACTCTTACACACGAGTGGATTTTCTGATACCTAGAAAATCTACACAATGTATGAAAATCTATCTAGTTTTATCCTAAATAGACACGGGAGAGATATGGTTTGGGAAAGCCTGTGTTCCAAGTTACTTGACATACTGCTAATGCTATAGTAAGACTTAACATTTCTTGGTACCTATAAAGTGATAAGAAGCCCTTCGAAGTGCCCCCTCCCCCACGCAAAGCCCATCTGATGTGAATTTTCAAAAAGTTGTATAAACCCCCGGATGTCTTACCTATGGTTAACATTCCTCTAAGAAGTATCATATGAAGGTGAAGAGTAGTTGGGATAACCAAACCAACTGCAAAGCAAATATTGGCTACATGAAAAACTAGATGATGTATTTCTCTCCAGTTTTCACATGTTGTCTCATTGGAAGGCACAGGGGTGATGCTTTCTATTTCAGATGTAAAGCCTATCACAGTTGATTCTGCCAGCAGGCTAGACTCTGTATAATTCATGTCGAAAGGTCCTGCAAAACCAAACAAAAGGGCAGTCATAAAAAATGGCAATGGTATCTTTTCACTCCTCTCACAGGTATAGTGCCGAAATTATTTATATAAATTGAATGTCAGGCCTGAGAATGTGGCTTAGTGGTAGAGTGCTTGCCTAGCACGCATGAAGGCCTGGGTTCTATTCCTCAGCACCACATATATAGAAAAAGCCAGAAGTGGTGCTGGGGCTCAAGAGGTAGAGTGCTAGCCTTAAGCAAAAAGAAGCCAGGGACAGTGCTCAGGCCCTGACTCCCAAACCCTCAGGACTGGCCATAAACAAAACAAAACAAAACAAATAAGTTGAATGTCAGAAAATAGGCTTCTCTGTTGTTTATAAACTAGTGTGTTCAAATCCTAGCTCTGTAACATATTAAATATTCCCATTTCCTACTCTGTCAAGTGTTGATAATACCTCATTAGCTTTATGATTTATAGAAATGAAACATACAAAGTACTTCACAGAGTATACAACTTTTTCCTAATATACCTATGTGTATGTGTTCATATGTACATTGGATGCATATACACATATTTATGGGGTGCGAATGAGAAGGGAGATAAACCAGTCTAAAAAATAATCACCAATGTTCACAAATCATGACAATTATGAAGTTATTTATATAGATTTCCTTTAAAATTTTTATTGTAAAGGTGATTACAGAGGGGTTACAGTTACATAAGTCAGGGGTGAGTACATTTCTTTTTGAACATTATCACTCCCTCTCTCGCTCTCTCCCAGTTTTTCCCTCCCAAGTTCTATACAAGTTATATAGTTGAGTTCTATACAAGTTCTGTAGTTCATTTCCAATATAATGTCTAATGAGATCACTGCTGAATTAATTCAACTTTTGTCCCACCATTTCTGTGCTTCTTCCTTCCCCTCCACAAATCAGATAAGCTTACATACAAGACAAAGGGAAACAGTACAAGAAATGTATGCAATGCCTAACGTATGAAACTGTAACCTCTCTGTACATCAGTTTGACAATAAAAATTTTTAAAAAAAGACAAAGGGAACAGAAATAAAAAACCATGACAAAAGGGGGAAAAACAGAAAAAAAAAGAACTGCAAACACTACAATAAAAAATCTTTTGTTTAATTTCTTGGAGTTCATTTCAATAAGTATCATTTTATATGATTATATGCTACTGAGCACTTGTGATCCTCTCCTAAGAATATCCTCCACTGGTCTCATCTGTGTAAATATTTGATTTATCATGTCCAAGTGTAATTTTTTTGTCTTTTACTATCTATTGGGTTTACTTGTAGATTTATAGGCACACTCTAGTTATTACGAATGAGGGAAACCATGCAGCCTATGTTTCTTTGGGTCTGGCTTACTTTGTTTAATATAATTTTTTCCAAATCTTCCCATTTCCTTACAAATGGGGCAATTAATTTTCCTTTATATTCATGCTGGTGACATTGAATCCAAGCATAGGAAAAATAACTGCAAAAAAAGATTTTGGAAAACTTGCCATTTGAAAGCTTAAGAGAGTTAGAAGGGTCTATTTTATAATATCATTGACTTGTGGTGTTGTTTGTATATATGTAATACATACTCATATCTATGCATAGGTATAATCACATATATTGCTCTGAATATAAATTTATGCATACATATTCAGAAAGATATGACATTCAAAGTGTCTTTTATTATCTAACTTAAATCTGTTTGCATTCCCCTAATGATTCTAGTTGGTAGCATCTCACAAACTAAAATATCATAAATGTTCAGTTTCCTTAGATGTAGGAGTTATGAATGCACACTTTAACAGTAAGGTCCAGGGAAGAGGATGTGCTAAAGGAGTGGTGAACACAGGTAATCACAGCAATAGGTAGGCTGAAGCAGAATGTTTCCAAGTTCAAGGGTCGCCTGGCCTACACACAGAGAGACCTTGTCTGAAGCACACAAAAAAGAAAAGATCCATAGCAAATGCATTTCAAAGAATAAAAATTTCACACATGTCTTATATAAAACTTACACAAAGCAGCATTCTTTTCTTACTATAATCCCTGCCTTTGGTGCACAGTCCATGAAAACACTTCATTATAGTTAGACAACCTTTGCCCTTGATAAAAATTATGTAGGATTACTGAACGCGTTAATTATTCAGTTTTAAGAAACGAGTGCCAGGCTGGGAATATGGCCTAGTGGCAAGAGTGCTTGCCTCCTACACATGAAGCTCTTGGTTCGATTCCCCAGCACCACATATATGGAAAACGACCAGAAGGGGCGCTGTGGCTCAGGTGGCAGAGTGCTAGCCTTGAGCAGGAAGAAGCCAGGGACAGTGCTCAGGCCCTGAGTCCAAGGCCCAGGACTGGCAAAAAAAAAAAAGAGTGCCAAATGCCTTTACATGCAAGTTAGAAATATATTTTTTCATAATAATATCCTAAAATTAACCTTACTTTTCTATCGACTGTTTTCAATATACTAAAGATTTTAAGTGGTAGAATAATTGGTATAGTGTAGGCATTTTGAAAAGATATGAAGAAATTTCCCATCTCTAAATTTGACAAAATATACAAATTTATAAGCTGTGAATGAAATGATCAAGTCTATTAAAGATCTCTCTGCATAAAATAGCTCGCAAACCGTAACAACCGACTTAAATATTAATTTTCTGCCAAAGAAAAAGACTGAAGATTCAACTACTTTCTAAAAGTCTGAATCAATGAGAACATAGGGTTATTGAGATGAAGGGATCCTTATGTCAGGAACTCCAAATATTTCTACCAAGTTTGCTCTGGAGGGCCAAGTTAGAATCCATCTCATAATTTCTGCAGGACAGAGAATGGTATTAACTGTCCTCTATAATCATAAGCTACTACCATAAGTTAGTAACGGCCATCGTTTCTATGGCACTTTACACGCTCCCATCCTCTTTCCCTTGTTTGTTCGACTAGCCTACAGCCTCTAGGAGGCAGGATGTCCATTTACTTCCAAAGCCTAATGTCTACAAGACTGGCTCTAAGTCAGAGACCAAGGCCTTGTGGGAAGACACATAAACATGACACTTTCAGCAATCACTTTTTAGTCATGAAGATGCAAGAGTGCTCAGCCTTCCAGCGTCTCCTTCTACACCTCAAGCCACCAGGGAGCCACATGAGCTAAGGGAGGCCTCTGCCATTCCTAGGTCTGTTTCTTTCTGGAACAGAGGCAGCTGCACAAGATGGTCAAGTTTTCTGGGTCCACCATTAAAATACAGATTTATGATGCAAACTACTCAACATATATGTCTCCTTACAAACCACACGATTACATCTGTACTGTCTGGTAGTCCAATGCAGCTCAATTTCAGGTTCCTGAAAGTTCTAAAAGCGACACGAGAAGCACCAATTTCTGAAAAAATCGATGGGAAAACTACAGTCCACTGACTCAGAAACCAGAAAATAGCAAATCACCCTAAAACATATTGGTGTACAATTTATTAAAAACACAGACACATATATTACATATTAAAGCGACCCCGGTGGGTAACAAGGGGGGAAAAAAATCCCTGCTTATGCTAAACTGCCCTTTGTAAATGGAATGACTGGGTTTAATGAGGAAAGCTAGACTACCGAATTAGTAAACTTTCAGACTAATTTTGACTACATTTTTAAAAAGTTATCTTTTCTCTTAGCGTAAATCCTGGGTATCTATGAATTTCCAAGTAGGTATTCGCAAGTTTAAATAGCTGCATGCAAAGCTAATCTTCACGGAATGACAAAATTAAGATAAACCACCTCCAGGGGAGTGAAAACCACGGGTGGGGCGGGGTAGCCTTAATTCATTCTGTTTCTCAAACCGCATCTCTGGGTGAAGAGTCCTTTCACACTTGAGCCAGCCCTCGAGGCCAGCAGGACAGGTCTGGCCAACCCCCGGCTTCCCATCCGCGCCCCCTGGAGTCCCGCTCCGCGCCAACCGTCCCCCGTAACGGGGCAGCGTGGGGATCCCCGGGGGGCGAGGAGGGGGCGCCCCCGGGGCGCAGAGCGGTGGGCGGCTCCGGCCCCGGCGGGCGGGCGGGCGGATGGTCCTCCCCGCGGGCGAGACGGGGACGTGCGGCGCGCGAGGACCGGACGCGGGAGCCGGCGGGGCAGCGGGGCCCCAGGTCGCCGGCGCTGTGTGATCCGCGCTGGGGCCGCTGACCCGAAGGACCCGACCGGGGAGAAGGGCGGCGATCAAGGACACGGAGCGCCGCGAGGGCGCGGCCGGCCGGCCGGCGAGGAGGGGCCAGGGCCGCACGGCGCGGGCGCGGAGCCCCGGGAAGCCTCCACCCGGCGGGCAAAGTTGCTCCCGCGGAGCTCGCAACTTTCCCTTCCCGACCGGGCCCGGGCCGCGCGGGGCCGGCCGGGCACAGCCGCTCCGCCCTCTTTCTTACCTGGCCCGTCCGAGGCTCGGAGCCCGGGCGGCGCTGGGCAAAGTTTGGGGTGACGGCGGCGGCGGGGCGCGGGGCCCCGGAGACGAGGACGGCGCGGCCCGACGGGAACTCCGCGTCGCAGTCGGCGGGTCGGCGGGCCTTCGGGCTGTGCCGCCCCGGGCTGGTCCCCGCGCCCACAACGGCTTTGACTAAAATAGGCATCGCGGCGCCCGGAGCCGGGGCTGCACCGCGCACGCGCCGAGCCACCCCGCGCCCGGGGGCGGGCGGAGCCCCGCGAGGCGGCCCGGACTGCCGGCCGGCTCCCGAAGCCCGGGGAGGGGTGGGTGCAAGGGGGGGGGGTCATTTGCACCCCCCCCCCATCTCCAGTTTGAAACGCCCACTTGTTTCTTCCTCGCCTCCTCTGGCCATCGGACCCCCGTCCTTGTTGGCGCAGGAGTGGGCGCGGGTGGCACCGTGGGACCAGGCGCGCGCGCCGTGCGCCCCCCCTCGCGGGGATGACCCCCCCCCCCCCAAAGTAAGAGAGGAAACAGCCGAGGAAACGAGCGCTAGCACCTTCCTTTCCCATCTCAGATGAATGGCAAACCCTTTCCCCACCGCGAAACTTCTCCCAGGAAACCTCGCCTGCCACTCGGCGGCACAAGGACCATGCGCGTCCGCAGCCGAGCCGAGCCGGTCCGATCCGGGCGGCCCAGGTTGGACGCAGGATGGACGCCACCGTGGGCCGGAACCCGCGGAGGACCCACCGGCCTGCGGCTGCTGCCTCTGCCGCGGAGAGCACGCGAGCCAGACTGTGGACGCGTGCCATACATAGGTTTTCCCTTCCAAGAAGAAGGGGGCTCCCTCCATGGAGGGCCGGACTCCGCCGGCATTTGCCACTTCGACTGAGTAGATTTGCGACGTGTAATTGAAGAGATTGGAAGTGCTCCGATCGATACTGACTTGTGCACTGGACAACACATTTCTGGTAAGATATGCGGTTGGGGGGGGGCGCTGGGGAAACAATCCAGCAGTAAGGAACAGTTGGCTTTGGTGGGGAAGGGAGGGTTGTGTGCACCCAGACTCCACCACGTGCCCCATGGACGACTAGAATTTGCACTGGCTTTGGGAGTGTGCGCCCAAACCAAGCTCGGTAGCTCTACTCTTCAAGCTCTCAAGAGCAGGCGCTGCCGCCCTGTGCCAGGCACACCTGTCCTCCCACCCACTTGGGAGGCCCAGGTAGTAAGGCCTCTCCCAGGGCAGCCCAGGAGAGGGAGTGGTGGTTACACCCCACCTGGAAAACACACTAAAAGCAAAAGGACTAGGGGGCGTGGCTCAAGGGATAGCACTATTGCTCAGCTAGCATTCCACCCTGAGTTCAATCCTCAGTACCTCCAAATAAAACAATGAATGAATAAACAGCAGTCCTGCCACACCTCACACAACCCTATCTGCTTGCAGGCTTGTTGCTATAAGTTTAGAGCCGGAATGTTCCCCAAAGGCCCTTGTATTGATGGCTTGGTCCCTAGTTTGTGCACTATTGGGAGCTCGTAGAACCTTGAATGGGTGTGGCCTAGTGGGAGGAGTTAGGCCGGGGGCGGGGGGATGGTGGGACTTGCCTCTTTTTTTTTTTTTTTTTTTTTTTCCATTTCCCTCCCTACCATGGTGTACTGTGGCTCCCACAGACCCATAGGCAAACAGTGCTAGGGACCAGGGGCGGAAACTAAGGCAAACTTTAAACCAAAAGAAAGCTTTTTCACCCCTCCTTTTAAGTTAGTTCTCTCAGTTATTTTGTGGCCACATCAGAAAGTGGACTCTTACACTGTGTGACCCTGGAGACATGACTTTGCTTTTCTGTATCCAGTTTCATCTTTGTAACATGGGGCAGCTGCTGCCCGTAACTGGTCCTAGACCTCATAGCATTGTTTTGAATACTACATGGTATGGTATCCTACATGAAAAGGCTTTGGATGGCGTTTGTAATATAAGTTCTCTATATATGAATATATATATGAATAAGTTCTCTCTCTATATATGTTGTACTTATGCATCTCCTTTAACATGTTTAAATTTTTTGGTAACTATATAATGTTAATTTTCAAGGTTGCTCTTTTAGGGTTTGTTCCTAGATACCCTGTCAGACATTTTGGTGGTCTCTACTAAGTACATTTTAAAGTGAGGGTAAAATATCTGTGCGCAAAGATTTCACTACATGGCTATTTGTTGTGTGGTATGGATCATAATAAGGAACACTAGAAATAACTTAAATTCTAACTGTGGAGGATCAAGTTAGTTATTATTTTGAACATCTAAGTAGCTACTAAAGTAACTTACAGAAATATTATAATAATGTCCACAAGTTATGCAGAGTGATGATCAGTAAACTGCAGACTAAAGACCTGGCCCACTGTCTGCTTTTTGCTAAAATGGTTTTTATACTGTTCAAACACTGGAGAAATCAGAAGAATATTTAAGACACAACAGAGATATATATCTAATTACTTTTCCTGTTTGTGCCAATCTTGGGGCTTAAACTCAAAGCCTGAGAGCTCTCCCTGAGCTCTTTTGCCAACACACTACCACTTAAGCCACAGCTCCACTTCCATGTTTTTGGTAGTTAATTGGAGATAAGCGGTCCACTGACTTTCCTGCCCAGGCTGGCTTTGAACTGTGATCCTCAGATCTCTGCCTCCTGAGTAGCTAGCATTTCAGGCCTGGGCCACCAGTGCCCAGCTAATGTCTTATTACAGATATAGGAATGTTTATAACGCTATGACATTCAAATTCAGGATCTCAATTTTCTTGGAACTCAGTCGTAATATTTTTCTCCTCCTGTTCTTGCCTCATTTCCTTCTTGTCTCTTTTTTTGTAACTTCTCTTCCTGCTTTTGCTAAATTTCCCAAAATGACTACATTATTCTTTTAAAATTAAAAAAAGAAAAAAACTGTTATTTTTTTTTTACAAGATACACCCACCCCTCTGTGTTGGTAATAAAGATTGCATACTAGTTGGGAAGGAGCACTGAATTCAAGTCATAAGACTTGAGTTGTAGCCTTTAGAAGAACCTGTGCTTTCTCTCTGTATCAGAAAAATAAATTGTATCCCCTCACTGTAACCCATCTAAGATTTAGAACCCTAAGTATCGTATTGTGTTTAAGTTTTATATCACTGATATGGGAATTATATTATTTTCTAAAATTCAAAATAAGAATTCTAAGCACAAAATCATGGGTGTGGGAATACCCCTGGTTTCTCCGAGTTTTCTGCCCAGGCTGGCTTCAGACTTTAGTCCTTAGAGCTCAGCCTCATGAGTAGCTCAGAGTAGTAGTTGCTACCAGTGCCTGGCCTGGACAGCAGGGTATTTTTTGGGGAGGGGAGGGGGGGTCATGGGGCTTGTACTTGTGGCCTGTGTGCTATCCCTGAGTTCTTCTGTTGAAAGCTAGTGCTCTATCACGTTGAGCCACAGCACCACTTCCATTTTCTGATGGTTAATTGGAGAGAAGATTCTCACGGACTCTCCTGTCTGGGCTGGCTTCAAACCATGATCCTCAGATCTCAGGCTCCTGATTACAGCTGTGAGCCACCAGTACCCAACTATGGACAGCTTTTAAGACTTTTCAAGAGCATTTTAGGTTGACAGATGATAGAGCAGATAATAGGGAAAATACCCATAACCCTTCCCTCTCCTCAGCTCATTTCCTCTGTTACTAATATCCTGTGTCAAGGTGGTATATTTGTCATCATTAGAAAATCAATATTGACACACCATTATTAACAGTAGAGTTCATGCTTTGTATTGTAGACAATGGGTTTTGTCAAAGGTCAAAAATCCCACCTCTACTATTATCATATAGATATCATATAGAACAGATTAAATCCTCTTCATTCCTCTACCGATTGTCCAGCCAAACTTGTGTCTACCACAAAGTGTTTCATATCTCCATATATTGTTGCCTTTGCTAAATGTCATATAATTGGTTTATTAATGGTATACTGTCTTTTCAGACTGGCTTCTGTAAGCAGTATGTATTTGAGCTTCCTCCATGCCCTTTTTATTACTTTTCACTCACTTGACATGCACATATATGCACAGTGAATGGTGTAAGTGTTAAGGACATTTAATCTACTTCCTTAGCAAATTTCCAGTGCACAATACAGTATTGTAAACTAGCTTCCTCGTCTTGTACATTTATGAAAGTTTGCACCCTTGGGACAACTTCTTTCTGTTTTTCTCCAGTCTTGGGGCCCTAGAAAACCAATATTTATTGCTTAAGTCCTTGGCTTTTTTTGATTCCTAATATAGGTGGAAGCATATAGTCATATAGTATTTGTCTTTCTTATTTCATTTAGAAGAATGTCTCTAGGTTATCTAGTTGTCACACATGTTACAATTTCCTTCTTTTTCTCACTGGGTAATATTCCTCTGTGTGTGTATGTGTGTGCATACACTTGTGTGTGTGTTTCTGTCTGTCTATCCTTATCCAGCCAACACAGGTTGTTTCTGTGTCTTGGCTATTAGCAACAGTTACCATTGAATACGGGGCAGCAGACATCTCTTCAATGTACAGATTTTGTTTCCTACAAATATATACCCATAAATAGGATTATATACTGCTTACATTTGTAATTTTTCTGAGAATGTCCCTATTGTTTACCATAATGCAGGTTCTACCAACCGGTATTCCCACCACCAATGCCCAAGGAAGGGTTCCTTTACTCCTCATCTTGGCCAACACTTACTAATTTTTTGTCATTCTGATAATAACTGTTCTAACAAGTATGAATGTAAAATAGTTATTTAGTTGTGGTTTTGATTTACATTTCCTTGATACATGTTTGTATGCATGTGTGTGCATGCATATGTGAAAAAGATTGCCGTATTCAAATTTGTTAACACATCCATCACCTCACCTCATATATGTATGTATGTATGTATGTATGTATGTATGTGTGTGTGTGTGTGTGTGTCACATATACACATCAGGGCCAGGCTGATTTTGAACTCATTATTCTGTGTCCTAGGCAAAGATTACAGAATATGACACACACACATACATATAATATAATATATCGTATTTATCTCAAACAATCCTCCTGTGTCAGCCTTCCTAATGTTGTGATCATAGATACACATCACTACACTTTGTAAAAGAAACCTTTTGCATTTTTGTTGTTTGTTATTTTTGTTTTGGTGCTTGTCCTGAGACTTGAACTCAAGGCCTGAGCACTGTCCCTGAGCTTTTGTGCTCAAGGTAGCATTCTACATTCTACTGCTTGAGCCACAGCTCTCCTTCTGGCTTTTTTGGTAGTTAATTAGAGATAAAAGTCTCATGGACATTTTTTTCCCAGGCTGGCTTCAACCCAAAATCCTCAGATATCAGCCTCCTGAGAAGCTATGAGCCACTAGCGCCCAGCTTCCTTTGCCTGTTTTTGGGTAAATTCTTTCCCTACTGTATTGTATGAGTTCTTCTATATGTTAGATATTAACTTCTTATTGTATAGTTTGTCAACATTTTCTCTCCCATTCTACAGGTTGTTTTCATCTTGTCAATTGTGTCTTTTAATATGCAAATACTTTTTAAAAATTGTTTAACTTTGCTTTTGTTGCTTGTTCATTTCCTCCAAAGAAATCATCATGGAGACTAATGTCTGGAAGTTCTTTTCCCAATATTCTCTTCTATGGACTCTATGATTTGGGGTCTTGTATTTTGAGTGTGTGTGTGTGTGTGTGCATATGCACATGGGTGTTTGTGTGTATGTGTGAATTATATATCATATGGACTTTGTTTTATTCTTTTATATATGGACATCCAGTCTTCTCAATAGAGTTTATTGAAGAGACTGTCCTTTCCTCATTGTAGAATTTTTGTTGATGGTTCTGAGGGTTCAACCCAGGACCCTACATATGCTTAGCATGCACTTTTCCACTGAAACAACACCAAAGCTCACCACTGTGCATTTTGGGATGCCTTTATCAAATATTAGTAGATCATATATATGCAAATCTAAATACATATACACACATATGTGGGTTTGCTTCTGGAATTTCTGTTATGTTTCATTCATCTGTGTGTCTATCTTTATAAATTCCCATAGTGTTTTGATTACTTTAGCTTTGTAATAGGACTTGAAATTAGGAAGTATGTTGGCTTCCGATTTTTTCCCCCTTTGCTTTGGCTATTTAGAGCCTTCTGTGGCTGCATACAAATTTTAGAATTTTTTCATTTCTGTAAAAAAGGATTTTGGGGGTAGAGTGCCGGTGACTCACACCTGTAATCCTAGCTACTCAGGAGGCTGAGATCTGAGGATCATGGTTCAAAGCCAGCCAGGGCAGAAAAGTCCCCATGAGACGCTTATCTCCAATTAGCCATTCAAAAACCAGAAGTGGCACTATATAGGCTCGGGGATAGCACCCAGGCCCTGAGTTCAAGCCCCACAGTTAACAAGAAAAAGAGGTGGGGGGGGGCTTTTGGAATTTGGATATGAAGCGTCTTAAATCTATACTTTGGGTAGTATTGGTGTTTTAGCACTACTTCTTTCTATAAATATAGGACACCTGCCCATTGTTTCTTCAATTTCTTTCATCACTTTTTTTTTTTCAGTATATAGCTTTCTGTGTTTTTCATCTCCTGGGTTAAATTTATTCCTGAATATTTTAATGTTTAATGTGATTTGTTGATCAGCCTTGTTATATTTGTTTTTCAGTTAGTTTGCTATTCGTACATTGAAGTGTAACTGATTCTATATGTTCGTTCTGTATCCTACAACTCTATTTTTATTTTTATTAGTTCTCATAATTTTTGGTAATTTTTTGCTGGTCTGACCAGCAGATTCTGGAATGAGAGCTAAAGAGATGCCCGTGCAGTGATTATTCCTTAACTTCACCCATGGTGCCAGGAACGAGTCTAACCACTGAAAACTTTTATAAATTCCGATTGGCCAGGGGCAATCTTAAGGGAGTTACAGAAAAATAAACAAAAGGAAACATTCTGAGAGGTTGATAGGAAGAAATGAGAAAGTACTAAAGTTGGCAGTTTTGATAACATACCCAGGAGGATATCAGCACTCACTGAGATAAGTCCAAACAGGGACTTCTCTTGTTTGGGGATTATCAGCAGGTCAGACACTCATAGTCCTGCATTTTTACTTAGATATAGGACAAACAACCACACAAGCAGGGTTTTCCACTGGAATCATTTACATGCCAAGCTCAGTTAAATCTCCTGCAGCCAAGTCGTTGTCCCCACAGGGCTCTAAGATTCCCATAGTTAAAAAAATAGTTTTAATGTTTTGATCATGTCCATCTATAAAGACATAATTTTACTTTTTCTTAATTTTAATAACTCTTCATTTTCTTGACTAAGTCCTGTGGTTAAGACTTTCCGCACTGTCTTGACCTGAGTAGGAACTCTTATCCTGTTTCTAATCTTAAGAGGAAAAGCTTTCAGATTCCCCTGCCCTCAGAGGTTGTGATAGATGGACTGAATTGTGCTAAATAATATTCCTTCCATTTCTAATTTGCTGAGACTTTTAAAATTTTTGCCATGGAAGATTTTGGATTTTGCTTCCAATGAGATGATCACATGGGTTTCATCATTTGTTTTGTCAGCGTAGCATGTCACATTCATTGACTTGCATATATTAAACTACCTTTGCATCCTGGGAATAAATCCTGTTTGATCATGGTGTACGATCATTTTAATGTGCTATTGGATTCCGTTTGCTAGGATTTTGTTGAGGACTTTCTGTTCATATTTCGAGACAGCAGCCTATAGTTTTCTCTGGTCATATCCTTATCTGGCGTGGTATTAGGGCATTGCTGGCTTTATAAAATGAGTTCAAAATGTTACTCCTTCAAGTTTTTGGATGATTTCAAGGAAAGCTGATATTAATTTCTTAAATATTTGGTAAAATTCACAAGTGAGACTCTGTGGTTTTGTGGTTTTCTGTTTTGAAAAATTGTTTTGTTACCAATTCATTTTTCATGTTGATATTTTCTACTTCTCCAGTCTGGGTAGGTTGTTTTCCAAGAATTTATTTAGACCTTCTCTGTTATCCAGTTTGTTGACATATAATGCTTCATTGTGGTCTCTTTTGATACTTTGTTTTTCTGTGGTATCAGTTGTATAAGCTTTATGATGTTTCTGTCTTACTAGCCTATTTCTTTTTATCACAAACTTATACTGTATGTATATTGTATATTGTACCAAAGTTATTACAGGTATTATTGCATAGCTGTACCAGAGACTAGTGAATGGTTATTCATCCAGTCTTCATTTTAAGGACATCTATGTTCTGTTTTTGACAATTATGAAAAAAATACTGATGAACATTCATCTGGAGAAATTTTTACATGGACTTATTTTCAGTTCATCTCAGATTTTATGGTAAGACTATGTTTGACTTTGTAAAACACTACCAAACTATCTTCCAAAATGGCTGTACTATTTTGCAATCCCCCTAGCAATAAATGCATCTTCCTGTTGCTCTACTCCTTGCTCACATTTAATAATGCCATTTTCAAATAATTCACCATTCTTTCTCTTTTTAAACTGACTCAATTATTTAATTGGCTCAAAATAGCCAAACATTGCATTCACGAACAAGTGTTTTGTATTTTGTCTGAATAGCAAACCGGAAATATCTCAGAACAAAGGAGTATAAATTTTCATATTATTGTTTCCCAAAGCTTTAAATTTAAAAAAATGGTTAAAGCAATGCTCAAATATTTCCAATATTAAATTATCAGAATTTAATTGCATTATTAAATTATTATTTAAAGATGCTAAAATTTCCAGTGGTTTGGGATTTCCCTGGAGTAGCCAGAAATGAGATATTGGCTTTGAAGGCAAACTCATGAAATATTCAACAGAATATATTCTAAAACCCAGCAGTTGGCAGAGATAAATTACAGTAATCCACCATCATATGGTTGGCAGGATTGTGCACACAGTTGCTACAATGTCAGAAATTAGGTAGACATTCCTCCTGTCTATTCTTCCTCACATAGCTTTCCATGAGTTCTGTTTCCATCAAAAGCAGGAGAGTTATCTTTGCTCAGATGAAACATTTATGAGGACTTCCTAAGCCTTTGGGAAAATATTTTTAAAGAAATTCATAAGCAACCAAGAATTACAAAAATCATTTTTACTTAGTGTTAAATTTGAATAGAGGAGCAGAGATGTGGCTCTACATTTCATTTGCCCAAAGAAGCCTGAGCAGCAGGGGTTCAGATGAGATCTTCAAATAAAACTGAATCCAGTCGCTGGGGTTTGAACTCAGAGCCTCATGCTTCCTTGACTGGCCCTCTACTTCTCTGGGTGTTTTTAAACTAGTTAATTGGGCGGAGAATCTCTTAGACTTGAAGCCATGATTTTCCAATCTTAACCTCTTGAATAGCTAGGAATGCAGGCATGATTTTACTAGCTGGCTTACTCACCCTTCCCCCTTCCCCTTTGGACATTTCTAGGAATCCAAAGATCTTGAAGCCTCTCAGTGAACCCCAAGATACATGCCTGCTGCTTCCAGAGAAGAAAAGTGTCACAGCCATTTCGTCCTCCAGCATGGCACTTAAAAAGGTACTGACTGCTGTTCTTTTCATGTGTGAGCAACTTGTTTATAGGAGGCATCTGAGGCATTTCGTGGTCCAAAAGGAAATGGTAATGATAGAAAAGTATTTTCTGGCAATTCTTTGTTTTTTTTTTTTTTAAAAATATTATTCTTATCTTTAAGGAGTTGTACAAAGGAGTACTAAGCAGTTGATGAATAGAGTGCATCTTGATCAGTGGCCCCTTTCAACATTCTCACCGATCTCTCCCAACCTGCCCCTTTCCCCACTTTTCTTAATTTTTAAGATATGCATGAATTATTGTTGTGCTATTTAACAATGTATACAATGCATCTTGACCTGCGACATTCCTTCAACATGTTCACCCTCCTTCGAATCACTCCTGCCCGTATCTTCCTTAATTTTATGGTATATGCGCTGAATTCTTGACAGCATTCTCTCCTCCTTACCCCCTTCATTCGTGTACTCCTCTCTGCAACCCTCCCCTTGCAAGTACACATTTCCAGAAACTTATTGTATTTGGCTTTGACTTCGTCTTTCTAAAGAATGATACTATTTGAGCTTTCACTTCAGATCTTATAAATATTTCTCCCTTTGGTAATTCTTAATAATAGTTCTTAGATGAGACAGACAAGATTTTGGACGGCATGCAATGACTTTTCATCTGTATTGATGAGAGCAATAGAGCAATAAATACCATTCGGTCAAACAAATTAATCCTCAAAAAGACTGACTTTGCAGGTCAACATGGGGCTTGATAACAGCCAGTCAAGTAATTGTCATAAAGCTAGAAACAAAGCCTCAACCCAACACATTTAAAAAATGGAGTAGTGAAATAAGGTAGGGTGGAGGGGAGGGGGGCAGTAACTCTGCCATCCAGCATTATCTGATGTGCAAAAGTTCCCAGGAGAAAAGAATCATTTAAATGCAAATGATTATCATTACTACTATTTAAATTGTAATAAGTTCATGAAAATAAGACACTTCTCTAGCTTAATGCATATATAGAGCCTAATGAAATATTTATGAGACACATACCAGCAGATTTTAAAAATCATTTTGCATAAAAAGTGGTAAACACAGGGAAACATTTCTTTAAGATCAAACATATGTGGCCCAGTTTAGAACTGCGCAAAATGACTACAATGATATTTGGTTGAAAGCTACGAACAATCCCTTTTTAAAAGTCATATTTTGCAGAGGTAGAGATTTTAGAGTAATTGATGTTCTGGTCAGTGTATGGGAAAAATAACAACACGTTGGGTAACATTTCTGACAGAAGACAAAATACGCCTGTGATTTTATGGCACACAATTTGGGGATTTCTTAATATTTTTCTTCCTTTTCTTCCTCTGCTCACAGCTCGTACTCTGCCACTAGAGCCCTACTCCTACTTTCAGCTTTTTGCTTGTTAATTGTTGATAGACTTAGGGACTTTTCTGCCCAGACTGGCTTTAAACCTCAGTCTTCCAGAACTCAGTCTGCTGAGTAGCTAGTATTACAGGCTTAAGTCACCAGCAATCAGCACCTTACTATTATTTTTATATCAGCCACACCACTTTATGAGAGGTGTATGAATATAAGCTCAGAAAATGGCATCTAAGAGCATTTAAATGTGAGTCCAGAAATCCTGTGATTGTTTTGAAGATTTCATATGACTTGGAATAATGAATAAATAAAACTGCTACCTGGGAAATTGATGCTAAATGGAAAGAAATGCCAGAAAATATTACTGTTAATCACAGTACATTCAGGACTTACCTTGTTAATTGCTTTAATAGGCTGGCGTGAAAACCCACTGGTTTCCAAGTGACAGAGATGTGTAACACCCTCTCCCCCAGCAGCTTGCCTTCAGCTTCTGGCCTTTATCACTTGCTACTTTCAATGTGTTTAGTTTAAAATGTGATTTCTCCCCTTAAGTGGTAAGTTTCTGGAAGGTAGAAAATGTGCCTAACTCATCTTTCATATCTCTAGGGTACCTAACATGTGATTCACTTACATTTGGAGCTCAGTAAATATCTGTTGATTGAATAATAAAGTACATTTGCAGTAGACCAAAAGTAGACATTTTTTCAATAGAAGACATTTTAAAAATTGTATGTCATAGATGATGCTAAGTGAAATGAACTCCAAGTTTTAGAAATAAGTGGTTTATCTTTGTTGTTGATATTTTCAACATACCTTGTGAAATTATGCCTTTTTCTTTTGTCTTTATTCCCCATGGTTCTATCTCTGATGTCACTGTAACTGATTCTGGTGCCCTAGGTATTGTCCATACATTTATCAGAACTAGGGAAGGGAAGGGGAACATCAAAATGGAGAGACATAGGGTAAAAGGTGAACCAATGCACCAGCAATACTTACAAGACATTATGCTGTAAAACAACTGTATAACCTGCAGGGGAGGGGGAAGGAATTGGGGAGGAGGGAAAGGGGGAGGAAAACAAGGGAGAAGAAATAGTCTCACTGCCTTACATATGAAACTGTAACCCCTCTGTACATTGACAATAAATTTTATATTTATATATATATATAATTGTATCTCATAACTTATGTTATTCTGAATGGGAAAAGTAACAGATGAAATACGTACCAACACATCAATAGAAATTGTGTTATGGGAGTGGAATTATTCTCTTCTTTTATCCATTTCAATTTGCTAATACAGTCATATTACTTCTTCAATACAAGGAATAAGTTACAACAAAATGGTACTTAATATTTTATCAGGCTGGGTCACTTTATTGGAATGATGATGAGATTCCACCCACAATGGTGACATTCCACTCCCCTACCCACTCTCCCCCTTCCCCCTCCCCACTGCTAGCTTCTTTCCCCTCACACTCTCATCCAGCTGATCCATAATGGGACAGGAAAGGAAATCCAGGGAAAGATAGACTTGGAAGGAGGAGGGAGAAATGATGGAAGGAAGAGAGGATTTAACTCTGAGATTCCTTCAGAATCCATTCGTTAATTGATACATTCAGAGCCCTGACTTTTCTAATGGGTGAGAAATACCCAAGTTAGGATTCAGCAGTAGGGGCAGAATGCAGGAGCCTCCACAGTTCTGGTAATGCCAGCGATAGTCATTTAGGGCCAGCAGCTCAGAGACCGAACAGCCAAGCAGCCATGCAGTGGACAGAGTGAGATCAGCACACTCATCTTCCTAGGCCTTTGCACCATATAAAATCATCCCTGGCCTCCCTTGCAGCAAGAAGGGAAAAAGAAAGATGGGGAATTCATGTCAAATAACTTTGAAATGGAACAAAAAATTGTAAGTGACAGGATCAAGCATCTTCTGCCTTGACTCCAAGAGGGAATGAACACAGGATGAGATTAATGGCAAATTAAGAGAGGTGAAGAAGTATGTTTCCAATTTCAAAGTAACTGACACCAACCCCATTGGTCAATGATTGTCATTCCTTGCTAGTCTGAATTCGAAAATGGTAGAACTATGTTGGTAGTTCTTCAGCCTGTTATGAAGCTAAATATGGCCTTACCATATTCCCTACCAATCATACTCTAGGTATTTAGCCACATTATATGATTGTAGGTCTCCATAAAACCTTAAATATGAATGCTTCTAGAAGTTTCAATCACCAAAACTAAGATCTTCTGCTGAAGGTGAATGAATAAAGAAATCCATTCATTCACACAGTCCTAGTCATAGTCAGCAATAAAATAGAATGAGTTCTCTACTCATGGTAAAATGTGAATAGCTATTATGTATATTACAGAGTGGGGAAAAAAAGAAGTGTGTTTCCCATGCTAGTCAATATCTCCTCAATTTACACAATCTGTACACTGTATTTACTTTTATCAGAAAGAGTTCAGTCAACACTTGATACATGACAGGCATTAGATTAGGAGTGCTTTTTTTTCATGACATATATATATATATATATTTTTAATTTTTTTATTTTTTGCCATTCCTGGGCCTTGGACTCAGGACCTGAGCACTGTCCCTGGCTGCCTCCTCCTCCTCCTCCTCCTCCTCCTCCTCCCCCTCCTCCTCCTCCCCCTCCTCCTCCTCCCCCTCCTCCTCCTCCTCCTCCTCCTCCTCCTCCGCCTTTTGCTCAAGGCTAGCACTCTGCCACTTGAGCCACAGCGCCACTTCAGGCCATTTTCTATATATGTGGTGCTGGGGAATTGAACCCAGGGCTTCATGTGTACGAGGCAAGCCACTAGGCCATAGTCCCAGCCCCTCATGACTATATTTTTATATAATCCTAATTATAGTAAACACATGGAGACCACTCCATGTGAAGTCAGAGGGGCTCCCAAACCATTTTTTGAGAAAAATGAAAAACAACACATTTTATCTAGACACATTGTGTATCACTTAAAGTCATAGGAGACATAGTAATGCCTGTTTCTGTTTTAAAATAAACTAGTATGCCTTAAACGAAGAAAGTTTGGCAGCCTTGACTTCCTAAACAACCAAAAAGTTCAGTTTATACATACATGGTAAAAATGAAACTTAAGCTTAACCAGTCTGAAACCATCAACCAGCCTCTCATTAGACTCTACCAGCCAGAAACATCACTATCTTTTCATGAGGATTTTCCTCTTTAACCAGTTTAATATATGTTGTCTTGAGTTCCTTTCTCATCTTAAAAGTCAGGGAGCATTGAGCCCCTTGTCTGTCTGGCTCATGATCTACTTACTGTCTTTTCAAATAAACTCTACGAATCTTC
This sequence comes from Perognathus longimembris pacificus, assembly GCF_023159225.1. Classification (NCBI taxonomy): domain Eukaryota; kingdom Metazoa; phylum Chordata; class Mammalia; order Rodentia; family Heteromyidae; genus Perognathus; species Perognathus longimembris. The sequence goes on along the minus strand of NC_063169.1, from coordinate 14,208,547 downwards.
AACATGCTTAAGTTTATTTAACATTTCTAAGAAAATCAATATTAGGCTTTTAATCCAAAGTGTGATCTTGGAAATGAAACACTACGAACAATGTATTCTGAATAAGGTCTGTTCAAACTCACTTCAGCAGCATCAGCCAGAAAAAGAAAAAGAAAATGGTGCCAAGTGCAGCCTTTGCATTTTATTTCTTGGCCAAATAACCAATGGCAATGCATCATGGAAATCGAACGAGGAGGAAGAACCAGGGTTACAAGGTAGACACAGAGTCAAGAACAGGCCCAATGACTTTCCTTCTGTGCAGCAGGTAGTTACCAAGCTGATGCTGCATAGTAGGCAGATCTATATCTTATTCCCCACGGGGAGCCAGGTATAGACCAGTGCAAAGTTTGAAAGGGAATTCCTTTTCTCAGAAAAATAGATGTTGTGCTTGTACATTTTTTTCCCTCAAGGGAGCCAATATGCATTATGGCTCTGTTCTTTCAGCACCTCTTATATTACACTAAAAATCCCTTCCATATCTTAGAGCCCTCATTGGCTTCTAGTTGAAAAAGTTTCATTGAACATGAAATTTTCTCTTCCTTGAGAGGAGATAGATTTCCTTTTACTGTCTTGTAAGAATGGGATGTGAGAGCTGTAAAGCACAACAGCTGAGGTGATGAAGGCTTCTCAGTGAAACATCTGGAGAGATCACACATGAGCTGCGAAAAGAAGTGGAATGTAATTATATCATGCACAATTTACCTGCTTGTGAGGCAGGCACTCTACCACTTGAACCACACTTCCAGTCCCTGCTTGGGGTTATTTTTGAGCAGAGTCTCATTTTGTGACCAGGATCCCTGTGCTGTGATCCCCCTATTGCACTTCTCCTCCTCAGTGGGGATGACAAGCCTGGGTCACTGCATTGTGCCCAACCATTGTGCTTCCCTCACACCTGGGGAAACAGACACATACCAGCATGCTACTCATTGCTTGAGATGGAGTTTTGTGAACTTTTATGCCCAGGTTGGCCTTGAACCACAATCCCTGATCTCTGCCACCCAAGTAGCGAGGATTACATGCTTGAGCCACTACACTGGACTCCTGAACTGGGTTAAGCTGCATCAAAGAAACTTGGCCATGTTCTCTCATTAAGCAAACCGATAACCATTTTTATTAGCGCATACTAAATTACACATTTTACTTGCAGACCTCATGCTTGTTGCTGGTGCTTCAAAAGGAAGGTTCACATTTGGCTACCGTTCCTCATACTACCACTAAGGAATTCATTAAGATGTATAATTAGCATTTTGGCATTGGCTTTCCCTTCAGCTCAGATTGAGGACATTTTAGTACTTTCCAAGTCAGGAACAGAGTCAGGCAAACAGTGTGGTGAATGCCAGAACACTGATTTGGAGGACTGGGCCTGCCTGAATGTTAGCTTGACAAATGGTGACTCAGCCTCTGGAATCTGTATCCACAAAGTGGAATAATTCAAGGAACAAGCAAATTAAATCATGTGCACACACACGTGCTTTGTAACCTACAAAGTACCAAAGAAACATAAAGCACTGTTTTGTAATTAACTCAAGAGAGAATATTACCTGCTTAAGTAGTAATCTCAACTCTGATGAGGCAAAACATGGCATATTGTATCAAAGGAAACTGAAATCCAACTACAAAATTAGTCAAAAGCAAATAATTTCAAGTCCTCCAAATAAAATAAAATTATACTTGTGAAACTCACCAAAGGTTTATTGAAATAAGAGTACGGAGTGATATTATAACACAAATTTAAAGCACAAACCAGTTCTTAGGGAAACAAATATTTTAACGTTCCCTGTCCATCCTCAATAGCTAGCAGGTTTTAAAACTAGACAAACAACATAATAATATGCAAATTATGTTCAGATCATGCTGACATTATAAGCAAATGTACAGTTTGTCATTAAAAACATGGTAATATTCACAGTGAGATGACTAAAAAATGAAAGTAATATTATAATCTTACTGCATCTTTCTGTGTGTTAGTCTTGAAGCAACATACAATTCTCTCATGTTAAGACTGTATTTTATTATAATAGGTTTATGTGATACCAATATTTATTATTTTTATGTACAATGTGTTAAATTACTAGCAGCATTAAAAATAGTAGAATTGGGCCCATTGCATCTTTTCTTTTACTATGTATAAAAGGCTGCCTTTTATAGAAATAACATTAATTCTGGACATCAGTTTTGAATTTTTTCTTTTATAAGAACTCACAGTATTGGAGAACACAGACCAATCAGAGTGTCATCCAGTAGCACTTACAGATCACTTGCCTTAGTTGGAGCAAACATCTCATGTACATGACACTGTATAATGGATTGCTTCTATAATATATCTTGTCTGCTTATTTTTCTCATTTGTTTTTTCATCTTAAGAAATTTCACTTCGCGGGCTGGGGATATGGCCTAGTGGCAAGAGTGCTTGTCTCGTATACATGAGGCCCTGCGTTCAATTCCCCAGCACCACATATATAGAAAATGTCCAGAAGTGGCGCTGTGGCGCAAAAAGAAGCCAGGGACAGTGCCCAGGCCCTGAGTCCAAGCCCCAGGACTGGCCAAGAAAGAAAAAAAAAAAGAAAGAAAGAAATTTCACTTTGCAACTGCTCTGTCAAATCAGTTCTATTCTTCTGGGTCTGCACAGTGCAATAATGTGACATCCAGGGCCTACCTGGCTGGGTAGAGAACAAATGAATTCCCTTTTGCCTCTCCAGTGAGGTGAGGACAACGTGCTCAGTTCACAAGAAATTCCTTGGAGAACATCAGGCCATTATCTTCCCCCAGAACTTAATTTTTTTCTTTCATGTTCAAGTGGTTATGCAAGAGGTTAGAATTTAACACATGTATCAATGTGTCCCCTGTCTCTTGCTCAGTCACCCCTTCAGCTATTCCTCTTTTTGGTTTTTGTTGGTCGTGGGGTTTGAACTCAGAGCCTGGGCCCTGCCCCTGAGCTCTTTTGCTCAAGGATAGTGCTCTACCACTTTGAGCTACAATGCCACTTCCTGTTTTCTGGTGGCTATCGGAGATAAGAGTCTCACAGACTTTCCTGCCTGAGCTGGTTTTGAACTGTGATCCTCAGATCCTCCTGTATAGCTACAACTACAGGCATGAGCCACTGGCTCCCGGCTTCTGTTGGCTATTCTTTATGGTAGATTAATCACAGAACCCTAAACTACAGGACTGTAGAATCTAGTGCAAATCACTCTGCTCCTTTTATTGTGTATTTACACAAGGGTCAAATAAGATGCAAGACAATAGAATAGCTCTGAGAGCACAGCAAGTTTCTAAATACACCGATGAAGTGAAGGCTTGAAGAAAGGGCTTACAGCCTCAGGGAGTATGATTACAGAGCATGGGTGTTTATGGGCTTGTTTTGTGTCAAAGTCCCCCCTTTCCCCCTTACTTCTATTCAAAGACTCTCCTGAACACAAAATTAAACACAAAGAAATCACAGTCCACTTCTTTAAAGTCACAGGGACAACTCCTGGCCCTGACCAAGTGTTGCTTTGTAGGTCTGTGACCTGGAGGTTTACAAAGGGCCCCTGGGCCTACAAGAGCCCCAAATATGGCTTAATGATCTGCTGGCTTGAACTTCTTAATGCTTTTTGTTGTTGTTGTTTTTTAAATAAGGAGGTCCATTGACTTATGGAAATATGTGTTCTGTATACAAAGCCAAAAAACAGGGTCAGGTACTGTGGTACATGCCTACAATCCCTGTTATGTGAAAAGTACTGGAAGGATCATAATGATCCTACATCAAAATCAAGCAAAAACAGAAGACATTTTAAAACAAAAAAGGACTGGAAGCAGGATCAAGTGGTAGACTACCTTCTAGCAAGTGTGAGACCCCACATTCAAACTCTAATACCACCAAAAAGAAAAAATTTAAAAACCAAATTATACAAAAAAAAAACCCAACCTACAAAACATTTTTAAGATAAGAACACAACCCTGTTCCTCATCTTACTTCATTCTTACCATTGAGAAAAGTCACCAAAGGAATTTAGGGCTGGAATCTATTAGGCTGAGGCTAAACGGAGCAGAGTTTTGATTCAAATGAAATTTCCAGTGCACCACAGAATTGCAACTCAGGGACACTTTTCTAGGATATCTACCCTTTCTGCTTTCTGCCTGGGTGGATTATTCTTTTGAGACAAAACAAGTGTGGTTTGCTAGCCATGCATTTCAGGCATACAGTGTAGTTACAAAGTCATTGAAGGGCCTTTGAAGTTTTTCTTTTTCGGAGAAAACCTGGTGCAAACTGAAGTGCTGGATCATCATCATCATCTGTTAACACAGAGTGATTGCACCAGCCCACACAAAGACAAGACCGTGGAGTCTCCATGAATCCCCCCTCTCCCGTTTTCATTTGCCATGCTTTATCTGCTGTGTTTCTCCCCATACTAAAAATAGTTCGATTTCTGGGTAACTTGTATATAAAACGCCCTCATTCTCCTGCTGTCATGTGATCAGAGCCAAAAATCAATACTCCATTCCTGTGTGGCTTTATTCTCGGTTAACTTTCATTACTAGAAAGCTGCCTGGTAATTGCTGTGAAATGCTTACCTGATTCTATCTGAAAGTGTTAAACTATTACCTGGTCTTAATGCAAGGCAGGATGCTCTCCATTTTAAATACTTACTACCATAAAGTCTTGACGAGACAACTGAATTTCTCTCAGACACCTCAATTGTTGCCAGACAGCTGCACTGTGCTGTCTGTGATGGCCGTGTGTGGCGCGAGGCAGAGGAAGCCATCCAGCTGTTCCCTTCGCTCATGCTGAGCTTGAATAGTTCAGTAGCTTATCCAGACTAATGCTTCAGACCTTGGAACATGGTCCCACTTAGAGCTGATGCTAACATACAGAAAAGCTAATATGCATTACATAACCCATCCCCCTTACTGACTTTGCCTCCTTGATCACTGAGTCAACAGCAAGAATAAGTAGAGAATTTTCACAAGCATGGACAACATCTCTCCTTACCCACGATCAACCGTCCGAAGTCCTAAAGGACACTGAGTTCCTTCGTCACTAAACCTGCTCAACGTCATCTCTCCAGAATGTCACCAAACATTTCTGGATCATTTCCATCTGCATACAAATGTGCTGGTATTTCTCCGCTCTCTGGCCCCTACTTCCTGCTCAAGCTACTACACATTTCTGCTTCCTTCACAAACACAAGCTGCTTAAAAGCTACCTGTGCTTCCTCCACTTCTTTCAGCTCTGTTCAAACATTAACTCCTCACAGGGGTCCTTCATTGCCTGGCTATAATTGCAAGCCCTTTCTAATCCACCTTCTCTGATATATATATATATATATATATATATATATTTTTTTTTTCTTCTCCATGGCACATTCACTTGTAATCATAATAACTGGCTTTCCCCCCACCCCCCGACTTATTCTGTTGTCTTTTCCTTCACCCTCAGAATGTAGGCTCCAGGAGGAATGGGTCCCCTCTGATAACTTGTGTGCTGTCAGTGCCTTGGTCTAGAGCACAACAGTCTGGGCCTGCCCTGGGTTACTCAGATGCCTGGAAGTGCAGCTGTAAGATTATGCTAAGGCCAGGTGCCTGTGGCTCACGCCTGTAATCCTAGGATGATTGTGGTTTGAAGCCAGCCTGAGCAGGAAAGTCCATGAAACTCTCTCTTATCTCCAATAAACTACTGAAAAAAGCCAGAAGTGGTGCTGTGGCTCAAGCAGTAGAGTGCTCGCCTTGAGCAAAAGAAGCTCAGGGACAGATCCTAGGCCCTAAATTCAAGCCCCAGGACTAGCAAAAAAAAAAAAAGACTGCTAATCTCTGACCTACTCGATTTAGGAAAGGAAACCTAAACCATTCCACTGTGACTATAACTACCCAAAGCAAGAATGGGTTTGCATCTTTTTTATGTGAGTAAACAACCACCATCTGTCAGAACATCACGAAGCACAAACTGGTAATACTTTATTTGTGCCAACAAACAATTACATCAGGAAATATATGAAGTCATATCAGAAGTAGCAGGCATAAACTTATTGAAGACACCAGATCTAGGATTGACTGACACAAATTCTCTCACCTAAGTTGCATCAAAGAAGGGTTTGTATCACCTAGACGCTGTGGTGCTGGACACTGATGCACCGTCCATCAGACCATCTGGTGTATGCCGTAAGCAGCAATGATTAAAGAGTGATGGATTCCCAGCTCTGTCCCTGAAGTTCAGCTCCATATCCTGCCCAAGATAACTGCCTGAAATGAGCTCTCGCCTTCAACCAGATTTGCACATGTATTGTGGGGCTGGGCTTTTTACTATTATCTCATCACCAACACCAATGTTACTCTCTGTTCTGGCCTTAGGCAAGGCCTCTTCGAACCCTGCTATCCCTTCCTAGTAACCCTATCTAGTAACAGCCCTTCCTAGTAACCCATTACTATGAAGTTTAATGTGTGGTGGACAGTTAAAGTTGGAATATGGGCTAATATTGCCTATTAGCCTAGGCTGTCAAGTAGCCTCAGTAGTAGTGGGCCAATGAACACTGATGAAATTGACATAGTTTGTGAATCTGCTGTCATTCAATAATACATTCTGACATGGGGAGAACACAAATGTGTCTGTTTCTGTCACAGCTTATTCTTGACACCAGGTCAGCCCTTGGAGTTGTAGAAGGAGGTCAGGACTCATCTGTAAATGCATAATACATTTTTCTACAAAGGACACAGACTACACGTGAACTTTAGGAAACCAGTTTTCCCGAGCTAAGGAGGGTCCCAATCCACAGCTAAGGATCTGTGTCTTGCTTCTTTACAAGATTATGGTAATGGTATCAAGCAGGGTTCTGTGGGTGGTAGTGTTCACTGTGAGGCGTTCCCTGCCCAGGCAAACCCTGGCCTTTTTAGCAGAGATTGTGAGATTGAAACGCTGTGCATGTTCCTTGTTTATGGACATTCTTTTTACTCAGACATTATTGTGCTTCCTTTGAAAATGCCTTTTTTAAAATAGTAAAGAGAAATTATTTGTAGCAAGAAAATAGTTTCCCAGATTGGCACGTGCTTCTTTCTTACATTTATTCTATTTTTCAATCTTACTGAATACCTTCATGGTAAAAAGAGTAACCACGCCTGGCTTTCATCAGAGTTTGTAGCGAGGGGAAAGGCAACATCTGGCCACGTTTACATGGACATTAATGAACTACTATTAGGACTAAAAATCAACAGAACACAGGGGAGAAAATAGGAGAAAACCTCTGAAAATACAAAGTTACATTCATCCAATTCTGAAGTAAACTGCCCATCGTCATTCACTCCCCTCTCCCAACTGTAACAATGAGAAATACAAGGAAAAAAATTGTAAAATTTATTTGCAACACAGTAGTTGAGATGAATAAAAATGACTGGTAATGGCATCATTCCTCTGAGTCTGAGTTACAAAAGTACGAATGAGCTTAACTTTCTGTATTTTGCTATTTCATTTTGGGGAATGACGAAGATATTTTTAATCTTTATAAAACTTTCTATCTTCATGTCAGTTATCACAGTATCGTCTGGAATTTCGAAACTGTTCTGTCAGGGGTGATCGGGGCATTTCTGGACTTGACATGTGATAGTAGTTGGGTAATCGAATATCGTAGTGATAACTTTTTCCTGTGTGTACCCTGTCATTCAGGGCGTAGAGTTTATCTGCAATGTCATTGCCAATTAAAACCGAAAACAGGCGGGAAATGTAACGATGCTGAGCAAAGAGCAAATATAATTTCTTTCTTCTCCAAGACACATACCGACAATCAGTTTCTGCTGTGAGGGTGACCTGAAAAAAAGGTAAGACCATATTAAAAAACAAAACAAAATGATGAAGCAAGACATTCAGCCACATTTTTTCTGGTCTAAATTTTAAACAAATTTCATGTGCTTTCTTTTTAAAACTCCAGTTGATCCATAATATAGTGTAAAAGTACAAATCATTTATAATAAGAATGATCATAATATTGCACTAACCTCCAGCTTGTCTTTTTTTCTGATTTATTATTACTGAAAGCAAAGCTACTTGAGATTAAAAGCAGAAAACAAACTGACATTTTAGAAGCATAGTCAGGTTTTCTGAAGACTACAGGCATTTAACCCTGTTTCTGTAGTATAAAATATAAATCAAACACCTAGTTTACATACAGATAAGAACTTTATGTATTAACTCATAGGCAAACAGTATACTATGAGGAATGGAACCCACTGAAAGGATTACTTATCAAAGCTACCAGATATGACAGTAGGGAAGTGACAGTTGTCATCTCATTGCTAGAAAATAATTAATGCCATCAGTATTTTAAATTAAAATCATCATTTATTTAATAACAAATGTTCTTTTTAGTTCTTGGTGTTTCCTAAACTGTTGGCAGTGTTTAGTTTACAGTCAGATATCAATTAATTACATTTAATCCCCACATATGAGGTTACACAAAGGAAATCTTGAGACTATTTATCATGGACTTCTTTGTTTCTGTACCTATGGAGGTGTTGCAATATAAATCCCAAAGTTAAAGTCAGTTATTCTTGTATTTCCTGTGTTCTACTTGTTTTAAATACAAATAGCGTTTATCTGTTCGGAAGAGTGTGTATGAACCATGCAGTCTACTTATCCCTTACCTGAAAAGTGCCTTCCTCTGTGGGTCTCAGTGAGTCCCACTCGGGAGAATCCAGGAACTGAAAGGGGAAAATGTAATGCAGAAATTCACCATCCACTGTCACCCTGACCCTACCAAACACAAGAACATCAGTTAGGAGGCATGGAGGAAAACAACATGACTGGGGGGACGGAGATGGGAAATACATTTCAGATCTCTGCTGTTTTTCTTTCCCCTAGAATTGTGAAGGGCAAATTACTAGATTGATAGACAATAAGTTAACATAACATCCTGTGGTATTCCTATATATTAATGTTCTTCTTTGTGAGCTTTTCTGCTTAAGGCTAGTGCTCTACGATTGGAGCCACAGCTTCACTTCTGCCTTTTTTGGTGCTTAACTGGAGGTCAGTTTCATAGACCACCTGTGAGGTAGGAGTCTCACAGCCAGCCCAGGCTGGCTTCCAACTGGATCCTCAGATCTCAGCCTCCCGAGCAGCTAGGATTCCAGGAGGGGGCCACTAGCATCCGGCTCTTATTCAGGAATCTGGACTGTTGAGTGAAATTCACCCGACAGCTCATCAAGTGGCACTTTGATAATGAATGTTCATTTGTGGATGTATATTTTACTCCAATAAGACCAGCTTAAGTACACTTTATTAAATTTTTTACTTCAGTAAGAGAACATGTAGGAATATGAAGGAACTGCTATAAATATATCTATAAACTAAGGTTTTCACCTTTTTAAAAATATGAAATAAACACCTCATTGTTTCCTCCCTCAAACTTTTCAGAACTTAGATGGATTGTACAAAGATGCTCCTTCTCTCTCTCACCGTGTGTGTGTGTGTGTGTGTGTGTGTGTGTGTGTGTGTGTGTGTGTGTTCCAATACTGGGTCTTTTTTTTTCAGGAACCTTTTTTTTGTTTGGTTTTGTTGTTTTGCCAATCCTGGGGCTTGAACTCAGGGCCTGAGCACTGTCCCTGGCTTCTTTTTGCTCAAGGCTAGCTAGCACTCTGCCACTTGAGCCACAGCGCCACTTCTGGCTTTTTCTACATACGTGGTGCTGAGGAAACGAACCCAGGGCTTCATGTATACCAGATGAGCACTTTACCACTAGGCCATATTCCCAGCCCCCAATACTGGGTCTTGAACTCGGAACTTTGAGCTCTTGCTTAGCTTGCTCAGAGCTGGTGCTTCACCACTTGAATCACACCTTCAGTCTTTTCCGTTCCAGCTGTTTTGGAATACTGATCCCCCAGGTCTCAGCCTCCTATCTACGTATATTCTCCTTCCCACTTCCAACAAGTGGGCAGTTGCTAAGAATTTACTGAACAAACTTGGTAATGATCAAAGTGAAAAGTTCTCTGCTACTTAAAAGAACACCCCATGGAAGAGTTTATTTAAAATTCTTCATGTGCCAATATAAGTTACTCAATGCAAGCTGGCATAGCCCTCTTCTTGACTCTCAGTGATTAGCTAGGAAACAAATGTCATACCTGGATTAGTAAATTCATACTTCATTTCTTGTGCTTTCATTTTTGTCAGTTGTGGGGCTTGAACTCAAGGTCTAGGTGCTGAGCTGTTTTGTTCAAGGCTAGTGCTCTACCACTTTGAGCCACAGTGTCACCTCCAGTTTTCTGGTGGTCAATTGGAGATAAAGGGTCTCATGGACTTTCCTGCCCATGGCTTCAAACCATGATGCTCAGATCCTAGCCTCTTGAGTAGCTAGGAATACAGGAATGAGCCTCCAGCACCTGGCTATAATTTGGTTTTACGATCCATATCATTTATTCTCTAAGACAAAGGAGATATAGCTCTAGATAATTTCCTACTTCAAGTAAATAATTCCCACTCCTCTATGTGATTCTATTTACTGTTCATGTCTCAAAGACTTCTTCAAGGCTCAGGAGGGTAAATGCCACCCAGTACTACCCTGCACCAAGGTGGAAAAATACAATACGAAACACACATAGCAGATACAGAAGAAAAGCATGCAGGCACCAAGGGTACAAACCTTCCTGAAATAAGCAGGGAGAGTTTGTCAATGGAAGTTTTCCCCTGCATGGCGTAACAGTGCTCTTTTTCCAAAGTAACCACTTCGGAGCTCAAAGCAATTGTTCTGAAGACAGGCAAAGAGATCCCAAGGGGCTGGAAAAGGGAGCTGTACAACACCTGGAATTCCCGGGCGAAGGTTATACTGTGCACTTGATATGCAATGTGAACAAACTGCATGAAGCAGATGACAAAGAGTACAAAGTTCCAGGAAAATATATCAGCAGCACAGACATCTACCCATGCCCAGACCGCAGAGCAGAGGAAACCCAGCCCCAGCAAACTGAAGACATAAAGGAGCCCGAAGAATCCACTGCCACCCATGAAACCTACTACAAATAAAATACTGGCAAGGTGATAAATGGCTCCTTCAGCCTCTTGCTTCCAGCTCGTGCAGACTGGGTGCTCATCTATCAGGTTCTTCCATAAACTCGAATTCTTTTCCATGGCTTTTCCGCTGTCTGCTTCCCTTCCCAGTTGATGTGAGATGCTATGGAAGCACAGTGCCTAAGCGCGCTGCTCTTGCATCATTCACGGCGGGCTCTGTCTTCACAAAACCCCGCAGACGCTGGTGCCAGCAGGCAGTGATCAAGAGATTCGTGGGTCTGGAAGATGAAACACTAAGAATTGCGTGGTAGCTTCTTCCGGTTCACCTGGATTCTGATTTAAATAGTTCGCAGACACTTTGCTATTCCCTGTGCAAGGGGAAAAAGGACAAAGGATCTAATTAACCAAAAACAAAAACTAAAAAGGAAAGGTACTTCTATCAGAAAGAATGACATTGTCCCATTCGTAAGGAAATGGAAGGACTTTGAAAAAAATTATACTAAGTGAAGTGATCCAGACCCAAAGAAACATGGACTCTATGGTCTCCCTCATAGGGAATAATTAGCACAGGTGTAGGCAAGTCACAGCAGAGGATCACAGGAGCCCAATAGCTATGCCCTTATGAACACATAAGATGATGCTAAGTGAAATGAACTCCATGTTATGGAAACGACTGTTATATCACTGTAGTAATTACTTTCAACATGCCATGTAAAACCATAGCTTCTTTTCTTGATGATCCTCTTGTATCCCCTTCCAGTAGTTGTGCTGGCACTATCACTGTATCTCATCTGAGTACCCTGGATACCGTATATACTGGTATTAGAACTAGGGAAGTGAAAAGGAATAACAAAATCAAGAGACAAAGGATAAAAAGACAAACGACCCCAAAAGCAATACTTGCAAAACCATTTGGTGTAAACCAACTAAACAACTCATGGGAGGGGAGAGGGGACGGGGAGGGGGGAGGGGAGAACGAGGGAGGAGGTAACAAATAGTACAAGAAATGTACCCATGGCCTAAGGTATGTAACTATAACCCCTCTGTACATCACTATGACAATAAATAAGTAATTATTATTTAATAAATAAATAAAAAGTCTTCTCCAAGTTAGCAAAAACAAAATAAAACATAAAGTAAAAAGACAAAAAAAAGAAAGGTACTATAATTAATGAATCAACATTACTTATGGAAATTGACCATCTATTTCTACAAAGTTGGAATGTTTCAAGCGCAAATGCTGCTCTTGGTAACATTCTTATCACTTAAAAGCTCGTGGAGAATCTAAGTGTTCACCAGCTGGCCTGCACAGCAGTGATTCAGTGTCATCTCTGATCCCTTGCAACAACGGTTAGAAATGCAGACTCAATCCAAGATACAAGGACACCTGCACCTCCATGTTCATTGCTGCACTGTTCACAATAGCCAAGAAATGGAAACAACCCAGATGCCCCACTATAGACCTGTACACATTGGAATTCTACACAACTATTAGAAATGATAAAATAATTGCATTCACAGGGAAATGGACAGGACTAGACAAATCATGTTGAGCAAGACAAGCTAAGAACAGAGACAAACAGTGCATGGTCTCCCTGATATGCGGGTGTTAGAATCAAATTGCAAAGAGACATGACAAATCAAACAAGATCCAAGATAGCAATACATAGTGAGACCTTAAAAGGACAGTCTTAGGAGAAAAGCACCAAAAAGTAAGACCCAAGCACTACTTCATATGTACCTAAAATAATATACAGACTGAAAATAACTCCAAAGATAAGAAAACAAAGGACCTCTTCTTAGTCTTATAGTATTTATAGGACCGAATATTCTTTAACTCACATATGGTGTATACATGTGCACATCTTAGGGAAGCTGGGAGGAGGGCACAGAATGAGTGGAAAGCAGGTGAAAAACATACAGTGGGGGGGGGCCAATAGCTACAGTGGACATTGATGAAAGAGAATTAAGCAGCTTAAGGGCAATAGGGGGAGGGAAGAAATGAGAAAAAGTAGGAACATTATACTAAGCAAAAGGAAAGAAATATACATTATCACCCAACTTGGAAGGAATTGTCTTATTGTTAATTTTAATAGAGTCCATAAGCATTGTAGACTAGAATGACAATAGCCATCATTGGGAAAGTTAAAAAAACAAAGATGAAAGCAAAGGGGGCTGGTTTGGGGGAGGGAAGGTGGGAGAAAAATGAGGAAGGGGTGTAACAAGTATGACAACAAATGTACTCACTACCTTACGTATGTAACTGTAACCCCTCTGTATATCATCTTGACAATAAAAAAAATTGACAGTAAAAATAAAAAAAAAGAAATGCAGACTCAATGACTGCTTCCAGGCCTACTGTATCAGAATTGCTGAGGATGGGGCTCAGGTGTATTTTGAACAAACTTCTCCTATAATTCTGATGTATGAATCTGTGGTCCTCCATGGCCCACCCTTTGAGGGGAAATCTTGAGGATGTTATGTTATTCATTCTACACATGAAGAGTAAGAGACTCTGAGAGGCCAGCCATTTATCCAAGGGTACACACATGTTAGTGGCAGGCAGAACTTGTGCATTGGTAGCCATGTGCCAATTCAATCATGTGGCTTCCTTCTCATGAAGGGTTTGCTAAACTTGGCACTGCAGATTGATCTACCGAATCAGTACACATAAAGAAAACACAGGGGTCAGATTTAAAGAACACAGACTGGGAAAAAAATCATTTGAGGAAAATATAAATTGAGTACACTATTACATGACTGTATTGGTGGCTGTTTCAAGTTAAAGGTTGCATCTATACAATAAATAAATATTAAGAGTCCTGTTACATATAGATTTATTTACCAGATAGTCAAAATGTTACCAATTCCATTTCTCCACACATATATTCTCTACCCTTTCAGCCATATGGTGCAAATGCTAATATGTGATCTGAGTCAGAAGTGAATTAGTTGCGATGACAGAGTTCCAGGATACGTGCAATGTTTACCACTAGGTTCCTTAACAATAAATGATTTCAATAGAAAGCATTCATGAGGTTATTTTTATTTTTATTTTTTGCCAATCCTGAGCCTTGAACTCAGGGCCTGGGCACTGCCCCTGAGCTTCTTTGTGCTCAAGGCTAGTGCTCTACCATTTTAGCCACAGCAACACTTCCGGCTTAAAAAAATAAAGTTTATTGGAGATAAAAGTCTCACAGGTACTTTTTCAGCCTGGGCAGGCTGAGAACTGCGATCCTCAGATTTCAGCCTCCTGAGTAGCTAGAATACAAGTGCCCAGCCATGAGGCTGATTTTTTTTTTTTTAAAGCAGAGCAACATTCAAAAGCCTTGAATGTGTATGCTATATTTAGTGTTTTATTTTTGAAATAGATGCTTTCCAGAACACCTGTTAATAAAGTATCAGATATCACAGATCTTGTCCCCTAGGGAGAAAACATACACATAGAGAGGGAAAAGAGACTTAACTGTAGTGAGAGGGGAACAATGCAACCACTAACAACTAAAAAGGGGAAGGAAGTTCCTGATTAGTGAGACCCTTCAGGCAAACCTTAAAGAAAGATAGGAAGGACCTTCGAGAAGGAAGGAGGGGACAAAATTATTGACACCTACAACTTAAGTCAGATTGTTATTTTCACTTGTTTTTAAATATGTTTAAAGCATTCTCGGTATCCCCAAGATCTCTTCCTCCACTCCTGCCAATCTGTGATACTTTGTTCAAGGAAGACATGCATCCTGAGTATGTTCAATTCCTTCCTTTTTTTTTTAATTAAAGAAAATCTTTATTAAGCAGAAGAGCTTATAATTATGTAAGTTAGGCAAAGAGTACATTTCCTTTTGGACAAAGGGGAGGGAAAAACTGGGAGAGAGCAAGGGCACCGGTGACATTGCCCCAATTTTCCCCTATTTATTTATTTAAGCTTCTTTTTGCTCAAGGCTAGCACTCTGCCACTTGAGCCACAGCGCCACTTCTGGCCATTTTCTGTATATGTGGCACTGGGGAATCGAACCCAGGGCTTCATGTATACAAGGCGAGCACTCTTGCCACTAGGCCATATTCCCAGCCCCAATTTTTCTCTTTTTAAACAAAAGGTTAAATCCCATGCCTCTGGATTGTCGCATAAAGAAAGCTTGTCAAAAAAATGTAATGAGCAGTGATAATGGTGATAACCAGCCTTCTAACGCCAGTCTCCGTGCCGACTTTTAAAACCATGGTATTTTAGGCAGAGACACGCAAGCCAATATTGAAAGGAATTGCTAATAGGGCTTTGAACTTTGGTTTGAACTTCCTTAAATATTTATCATCTCCAACAAAATGTGAAAATGACGCTAGTTGAGAAAGGCTGGGTAAAATGTCTGTGGGAACTCGGAAGCAAGCTGACAGGGCTCTTGTCCCCTTAAAATTGTTGTTTTGAGATTTGAGAGATGTATTAGGACCTCTACATTCCAGAAGTGTGAGCCCAGAGCGCCTGTGCTTCCGGCCCTTTCCTGTCTACTTCTATTTCTTTAAGCTGTGACCAGGCCAGCTTTCTATCCTTGACACTGAATTGCTCAAGTGTGCTGACTTGCAATGATTCAATTACTCCCCACCCAGCCGCTCTCCACGAGCTGTGTTTTTATTCAGTCACCAAAACAGATGCACGTTATTAGAAGAGGAAGAACTGACAGGGGCAGGTGATGGGCAGAAACATCCTCTGAGAGACACCAGCCGCACTGCACACATGCTTCACATGATTCATGGGCCCGATGCCTGCCTTAAGGGCGCTCACGCCGGACGTCAAGTTGGTGCATAAATGAATGCTGAAATGCCCGAGGAGCGCAATGGATTTCTTCCCTGCCAAGGAAGTCAGGACACTGAGCTACAAATGATGGAGAGGAGATTCAGTGCAAACACAAGAGCTCCCAGCTCACTCTCTAACTTTTTTCTCTTTAAATTTTCAGACAGTGGGTTTTAATGGCATGAGGAAATGCAAAAGATGATACAAGGAATGCTGCACGAAAGGCGATATAAAACCCAGTGGGAAACTGATGAAAATGAGTTCAGAAACAGTGTTTATCTGCTGAGCACTCTTACATTTGCCACCTCACTGCCCGAAGGGGAGACAGAATCTAGATCTTCATGTCAAGGTTACAAATGGGAAAAGTAGGGCACCGGCAATGAAGTCTCTGACTCCAGGTAAAAAAAGAGGCAGTTAGTCACATCCAGTATAATGGAAACGCAAGGCCTCCTGGCCCATTTCACCCCTTGCCGGCAGGCAAAGCCACCTCTCAGGCTATGAAGCAAGCAGTATGAATGTGTTGGGAAACCAAAGTGGAATATTCTTCCTGGATAGGCTTGCCAGGAAAATAACAACCCTACAGCAGCTACTTAAGATCCGCTATCCCTGCTTTTTCTGCTCAATCCATCATGCTTAGAATAATGCTGGAGACACAGACAGGGCTCATGAAATATTCTGCTTTGTTTTTATTTAGTATTGATTCCTCTCCTAGACTCTGAAGTTCTAAAGGGCAGCAGGGGCAAAGACAAATGCTTTTTTTTTGTAAGTCTGACCCTTGGAGCTCAATGAATTTTGATTGGATATGTTGGGAGAAAAGTGTACATCACCTCCAATGTGAGATGCTCTTCCATCTTGTGTTCCATAAGGCAGAGAAGTGGGAAGTTTCCCAACATCCATGACATTTCAGCACAAATAAACTGAGGAGTTGGGGCTTCACTTTTTCTAAGTATCTGGCACAACTCAGGGGAATCCTTTCAGCTGTCTACAACCTTGAGCTTAACAGCAGTTTAATTACTGCTTTGATTAACAACCACTCTGGTAGCCAGTAGTCTTGAGTTGGTTGCTAGGCAACCCCATCAGCTCAAAATTCCATCAGTGTTCAACTTATTAATTAGAATCCAATCCCAACTTCAGTATGTGTTCCATATGCTTAATTCTTATTTTTTTTAGTATTTTTTCTTCTTATCCTTAAGGTGGTACATTTACTCAACAAAGATGTGCCAGGCATATTTTAAGAATTCTCTCACTTGTTAACATCCCCCCTTGAGGAAGGTGCTGTTTTCTGCACTTGGCAGATGAGAAAACTGAGATTGAAAGCAGGTAAATAAGGTGTTCAAAGTCACAATACCTACCATGAAACTGAGTTTCTGTCCAGAGCTGCCTGATTCCAAAGCTCACAGATGGCCTAGACTACATCATTTTACTTCCAACATACAGTAACAGTATTAAAAACTGTAGGTGTTTAGTCTCTTTACTGCTAGCTGAGGTGAATCTTAGCATGTTTGTTCAGCAGTAAAACAGAACTGTCACCTTTTGTCTATACTTTAAATGGAACTAGATGGTTCAAATGAGAACGTCTATATTAATTTTTTGGTAAACTTTAAAATAATATATAAGATAACCTATTGCTTGTACGTCATCTAGCTGAGCCACTAGGATTAGTTTTAGAAAAAGCTTGCCCTTCCCAGGTGATTACAATTGAGGAAAGAACTATAGATGATTATGTTCTCTGCTATCCATCATTTTTCTTTTTTTCCTTTTGGTAGTACTGGGTTTGAACTCGGGGCCTTGCATTTGGCTCCACTAATTGTGCTTTATGTTTTAGATATATTTTAGACAGTGCCTTAGGCTTTTTGCCTGGGGTGGCCTAGCGTCAAGATGCCCCTACTGATGCCTTTCAAATAGTTAGGGTTACAGATATGTACCAGCTTGTTTGCTCAGATGAAGTTTCTAGCTTCTTGCCTAGGCAAAAGTATGATCATTCCAATCTCTGCTTTCCAAGTAGCCAGGATTACAGGTAAGAGCCACTGGACCAAGCCCTAGCTTCTATCAGTCTTTAAATTATAAATGTCCTCCAACCTGCGGGGGTGATCTCTGTGCTCTTTCCTACTGTATGTTCCGACCTCCTACGAGTAGGAGATATAAATCCATAAGCAACATATCTATCTTCACTTTCCAAAAGATCTAAAGCCAGTCTCTGTAAGCCAACAGCAATCTTCTGCCATAGATTTGTGTGTGGTGCTTCCTAGAAGGTATCCTCATGCCATTCATATCCAGATCATTTCAGTGGCTAGGTTCTACTTGGAATAATGGAGCTGGAGTCTCTGGGATAAGATTCAGAAGACACTTCCCTGTGAAGTCCTCGTTGATGCCTGTGCACACTGAAGTTTGAGATCTCTTATTCTGTGTTAACACTGGATGATCTCTGAATTGCTCTTGCTCATCTGCACCTCTGCTTGGTCCAGTCCTGGCTTCCCCTGGCCGGTTATTTGATGTTCTTTCATCCCTAACTATCTGTTCTCTAGCTAGCCAGCTTCAATTCTCACTTACTATAAGTATCCTTGTCTCAGCTATACTCTAAGTTATCTATGTGTTTTTTTTTAAACTTTCCCAGACCTGTTTCTACATCTCACAGGTAAATTAAGGGTCGAACATGATGGAGACCCTTTTAGCTCTAAAATGACATGGCTGTATAACATTCTAAATGTGAATCAAAATATGGAGCTGAGTAATACCAGTTCAGATGGTATTATTAATTTGCAGTATTCATAATATGAAAAATCTTAGTACAAGGTAATACTTAACTTGGTCTGTTATGTGGATCAAGTATGGGCATCCCTCCCTCCCACCCCCACTCAGGGATTTTGTTGTGCAACCCAAAGAACCCTGCAACTAATGTTAGAGACGGGGAAGGGGGAGGCACCCAGCCTCCCTGTCCGCCTGGCTTCCATCACATAGTACTGTATTGACCACTGGTTCTCTCCTGTTTAAAGCATGAAAAATCTGTTTTTCTCAGGGAACATTTTAAAGCATTTCTTACAAAGTAAACATAAATTGTGCACTAGGGTAGATTTATTGATTGGTCGTTTTATGTGTATATTTTGACATATAGCTGAACTTGTAAATGAGGTCTGGAGTGGTCTTCCATAAATGCTTAGATTTTTGTGTGCAGGTCTTAGAGCTTGAATTTAGGGCCTGGAAGTTGTCTCTTAGTTTTTTTTGCTCAAGGCTAGTGCTCTAGCATTTGGGCCACAACTCCACTTCTGGCTTTTGGGTGGTTAATTGGAGATAAGTGCCTCACAGACTTTCCTGCCTGGGCTGGCTTTGAACTGTGATCCTCAGATCTCAGTTTTAAAGCAATGTTTGAAATATAGTTCTGGCATAAGCAAGTAATGTGTTAGGAAGTCCAAGAGGAATATGACCAATAGCTGAATCAGTGGCTTAGATGTTGAATTAGAAAAAAGGAAGGACTATATATTAGACTACTAGGAAGAGTATCTATTGACAGCTCAGAAATCAATCAGAAGAAAGGGGAACACAGTTTCAATCATGTTTAGCCTGATGCTCTTGGCCTAGAAGAATTCGCAGTAGAAACTAAGGAGTGGGGTGGCAGAAGAGAGAGTTAACAATCACACACACAGGGTAAGAATAGAGTCAGCAAGGTTATTCCAAAGCTGGAAATGAGACAAATAAAATTTGATCCTAAATGCCCTTGATGAATGGCCTTAGATGGAAATTCAATTGATAGCCCTTAGCCAAATGTGGACAACTGAGCTCCCCAAATGTGGCTGATCTAAATCGACAAGTCTTGTTCACAATGGATTTTGAAGACAGTACATAAGAATATGTCACTAATAATGCTTATCTTCATTACATTTTGGAATAAGAGTTTTGGAGAGAGACATTAAATAAAACCTAGTAGGAAAATTATGCTCACCTGTTCTAACTTTTTCCAAAAAAAAAAGTTGGCATTGGAAAAAGTTAAATCTCATATGTAACTAGTTTATATTTGCATTATATTTCTTGCATTATACTTGTATTGGAGAGTGTTGTTCTACAGCTTCTCACGTAACAGGGAGAGGAAATGCTGTATTAGCAGTGAATATGTATAAACGAAGAAAGGTGGAAAAAGTTCCCAAGATTATGAACAGAGTTGATGTGGATGTAAATTATTTGGCCACACTATTCACATGCTGCAGCCAGTCAGAGGTAACAGGAATAGAGGTCACCATCTGGTTTCTGCCTACCCCGGTGGCGAACCCCTACCAAGGAATACACACTTTGCCTTTTGCCTTAAGAGAGTTCTGCTTTCCAAAGCAACCATTTTACTTGGTTAGATTTTCTCATTTCATCTTCAGATGATTCTTCACAGAAAGGAAATCCCAGAGAACACAGAATTCCCAGACAATCTCATTATTTTTATACGGACAACTGGATTTTCCCTTCAGGAGTCCAGAGGGGCTGCCCCAGCTGTTGCTTTCATACAGTTGGTAGAGACTTCATGAACCACTAGATTGCAGGCTTGGATTCTGCCTATTAATGAAAGTGTGGACCAGGTCTCCTTGAAAATTGTTTTTCAAAAGTGTGCACAGTGACTACACTGGAGTTTTCTGATTTTCGTGTATCAGTTGACATCACATTTGTGTATTCTCAATACGGCTGATCTCTGGCTTTATCATACACTTCAGCAGGCAGAAATTTAAGAGGGCCTCAGAATTCTTGCCTCTCCTGGTGCCTATGCCCTGTGTAAGTTCTTCTTGAAGGCAGACAGAGCCTACGAATGAGATGGGATAGATGTTCTCTTAACCAAGTAACATTTTATGGCAAATAGCAGTGGAATAGTCATTCCCATGGTGATGTTAAATTATGCAGGAGTACTCCAGAGGAATTGAGAGGAACTGAAAGGATGACTGTGTTCCGATGGGCCTGGAAGAGGGCACACAATTAGGCTGTGAACTGCCTCTGGTGTTCAGGAACAGCAGAAAGCCTCTATGAACTAAAAGATGTCCCGAAGAAGAAGATAACTTGCAAGATAATTGGGACCCAAGACCTATTATTGAGGAATTGAATTCTTCTATCTACCTGGATTGCAGGCTTGTGAGGCCTAGGCAGAGGACCCAGCTCAACACTGTGCAGTCCTGACCCAGAAACTAAGATAACAAATCAGGATTGTTATTTTTAAGCCTCTAAGCTTCTGGCAGTTTTTCACACTGCAACAACAAAAAACCTCATCATACACAAAAAATATTTACTACAGCTAGGATTCAGTGGCTCATGCCTGTATTCCTGGCTCCTTAGGAGGCTGAGATCTGAGGATCACCATTTGAAATCACCCAGGCAGAAAAGTCCATGAGACTTATCTCCAGTTAACTAAAAAAAAAAAAAAAAAGCTGGATGGGAGGCATGTCTCAAGTGGTAGAGATCCAGCTGTAAGCAAGAAAGCAGAGCAAGTTTGTGATGCCCTAAGAACAAGCCCCAGTACTAAGAGAAAAAAATATAGTGTTCCCTACATTTGAGGCTTTTCGCAAACTTAACAATCTGTATTTTCAGACAGACTTAAAAACATAGCTACGTATGTTAGGGAAGTCAGGAAGGAAGGAATGGCTCCTCAGGCATCTGTGGAAAATAAGACATCATGGGAATGGAATCCACTGTGGCTTCCAACAGCAAAGTAGAGGTTTTTTTTTTCATGCAGTCAAGTGGTCCCAACTCTGCTACGGCACGTGGGCACCTTCTAGAATAATTGTGACAGTCATCTGCCAATCTCCCAACTCCTCCAATACCATATTTCCTTGCTCGACTCTTTAGATCAGTCTTTTCTGTGTAAAATTTACCCATACAGATAAGATAAACATTTTCTCAGAAGCAGAGAGACTGACACTCAAAATGCAGCCTGCGATAACTTAACACAAAGATGTCTGCCATTCTTCTAATCTGTGTGATTCCCCACACAAGTAAGATGATCATAAGTTGATCAGCGAGCTAGGCAGTGAGCAGTAGGCAGCCATCTTCTCTTACCTACATGCTGTTCTGAGTGTCGAACAATTACTGAGTACTTACCATTCACTGGATATACTACCGAGGATCTTAAGATGACAGCATGACATTTAATCCTCACAACTTTTTTTTTCAATCCAGCACCAGAGTTTGAACTTTGGACCTTGTGTTTGCTTGGCTTTTTCTGCGATGCTGGTGCTCTACCATTTGGTCCATGCCTCTAGCAGGGCTGGATTTGTTGATCATTTGAGAGATGGAGTCTTACAGACTTTTTTTTGGCCCAGGTTGACTTCAAACTAAGGTCTCCCAGCTCTCACCCACCTACATAGCTAGGATTACAGACAGGCATGAGCCACTGGTATCTGGCTTCCCCACAACTTTTTTGAAGTACAGTCATCACACACTATATTGTGGTTCACTTATTGCAGCTTCACTATATTGCAGGGGTTTTTTTGAAAGGATATATCTAATTCTGTATCACAGAGTTTTCACTGTATTGCAGGACTTTGTATATAGATATCTATATAATATCTATGATTTTAACTGTTTTTGCCTAAAACTTTTAAAACAATATAAAAGTATTAAGATGTTAATTCAAACATATTAAAAGAATATAAATCAAAGTAAAATACAATATGTATTTCATCAGCGGATGAATACTGTACTGGACATGATGGAAATGCACTATGCCATTATCACTTGTGCAAGTTTGCCAACATGAGATTGTACACAACACACTATTGGCTGATGGAATGGAAGGCGACCAATCACAGCACTGTGTTCTGTATCCTGGGCACTGATTGGCTCAGTGACTGTAGCTTCGGTCTGCCTGCTCTCCCACACTGTGTCCATATGTTCAGCATCTCTCTTTGTCCACTTCACATGGATGTCTGATCACCACACCTATAGTGCTGCTCTGCAGTGTCGTATTTTTGTAAAAGTTGGAATTTCTTTCAAGCCCTACGATGCCACCCAAACATTCTGTGCCTTCTAAGGTTTCTGGCAGTGAACCCAAACGCCAGAGGAAGATGCTTATCATCAAAGAAAAGGTGGAAGTTCTCAACATGTTAAAGGAAGACAAAAGCTACATGGTTGTAGGCCACCATCATGGGATCAATGAGTCTACTGCTCACTACATGAAGAAAGACAGAAGAATATTAGGTCTATAGCAACAGTGACTTTTAACAAGACAGCAAAGAGGGTGGTCACTTCCGCAATAAGGCCATTGTGAGGATGGAGTCGCCATTGGCCCTGTGGATAAATGACTGCAGAAAGGAGAATATCTCACTGGATATCAACACCATCCAGATGAAGGCCAAGAAGAAACTACAATTTTGTGGAAAGCATAGATAGTCATGGTGATGAGGATGAAGATGAGGACCACAGAAGCAGGACTGCTCAGTGCTTCTCCCACCAGACCAACCCCATTCAGGGCCAGCAAGGACTGGTTTGACAAGTTTCAAAGGTGCTTTGGACTCAAGAGTGTTTCCCTGAATGGAGAAGCTGCCTCAGTGGATAAAGCTGGAGCCGAGTGGTATGTAAATGACATGTTCAAATCCATCATTGAGGAAGGGGGCTCTAAGCCTGAACAAGTTTTTAACATGGATCAGATGAAGTCAGCAAGTAAAGAAGAGGATGAGAAACAAGACGAATTACTGGTCAGAGAAGAGAATGAGGTTAGCCTAACAGTCATCTCGCAACCATGCAACCATGGTCAGAATGGCCAAAGAACTTCAGCAAGTGGCTCAAGAATGGGGACTCAAGATGCTTCACTTGTTGCACTTCGTAAACGCAATCGAGAATGACAAGTCAGTTTATAAAAACTTTCTCACTCAGAAGGAAAAGCAGCACCAGCAAGTTCTTACTTGGAAGAAGAGATGGGTTATGCCTACACCTTTAGCAGAAATAGAAGTTACAGCCCAGGACAGATACTGCACCACCTGATGAAGCGCCTGATGAAGTGGTTGGTGCCTTCAGAAAGCTGTAATGCTTCTGTGTGTGCAGTACATCCCTCTCATCACCATCACCTTCATTGCCATTGATACTGCACATGTATGCAATTCATGATCTTCATCATTCAAGTTGTAGTATACTTCACTGGTGAGTACCCATACGGAATTTTATATGTTGCTAAAATTATGTCGTTTAAGAGTGTAGGAAGTGTTTAAGAGCATATGAACTGTTTATAAGAGTGTGGGAAAGGTTAATAAGAGAGTGGGAAAGGCCTACAGAAAAGTGAGAAGGGCTTATAAGGCCTCAAAATGTATATAAATATGGACATGAACCATGTGATCACTTCAATAAGTGCAGAAAAATCATTTGGCAAGACCCATCACCACTTTAAGATGAAAGCTCTGGAGAAACTAGGACTCCATGGAACATTCCTTAATATATTAAAGGTTATAAATGACAGGCCTATAGCTAGCATTATACTTAATGGCAAAAAGTTAACGCCATTTCCTCTAAAACCAGGAACAAGACAGGGATGTGTGCTCTCTCTACTCCTCTTCAAAACAGTATTGGAATTCCTAGCCAGAACAATAAGGCAAGAGACAAACATAAAGGGGATCCAAAATAGGAAAAGAAGTAAAACACTCCCTCTTTGCAGATGATATAATCTTGGATTTAAAGAAACCCATGGAGTCCTCTCCCAAGTTACCTGAGCTGATCCAAATTTTTGGTAAAGTAGCAGGGTATAAAATTAACCCACAAAAACCAGTACCTTCTCTGTATGCCAACAATGAGAAGGGAGAGGCTGAAATCAGGAAAGGAACTCTTTTTGCAATAGCCTCAAAAAAATACCTAGGACTAACTAAAAAGTGAAGGACCTCTACAATGAAAACTTGAAAAATCTGGAACCAACCCAGATGCCCCTCAGTAGACGAATGGATCAGGAAAATGTGGTACATATACACAATGGAATTTTATGCCTCTATCAGAAAGAATGACATTGTCCCATTTGTAAGGAAATGGGAGGACTTGGAAAAAATTATACTAAGTGAAGTGAGCCAGACCCAAAGAAACATGGACTCTATGGTCTCCCTTATTGGGAATAATTAGTACAGGTTTAGGCAAGTCATAGCAGAGCATCACAAGAGCCCAATAGCTATACCCTTATGAACACCTAAGATGATGCTAAGTGAAATGAACTCCATGTATGGAGACAATTGTTATATCACAGTTGTAACTACTTTCAATGTCCCATGTGTATCTGTAGCTTCTATTGTTGATGATGTTCTTGTATCACCTTCCTGTAATCTTCTCTGTAATCTTATCTGAGTATATTGGAAACCGGGTATACTGGTATTAGAACTAGGAAATTGAAAGGGAACACCAAAATTGAGAGACACAGGGTAAAAAAAGACAAATAACTACAAAAGCAATACTTGCAAAACTGTTTGGTGTAAGTGAACTGAACACCTCAGGGGGGAAAGGGCAAGGGGGAGGGGGGAGGGGGGTATGAGGGACAAGGTAACAAACAGTACAAGAAATGTATCCAATGCCTAACATATGAAACTGTAACCTCTCTGTACATCAGTTTGATAATAAAAATTTGAAAAAAAATCTGAAAAAAGAAATTAAAGCTGATAAAAGGAAGTGGAAACCCTTCCATGCTTCTTGATCAAAAGGATTAGTATCATGAAAATGGCAATATTTACCAAAGGCTATCTACAAATTCAATGTAATAACCATTAATATCCCAACTTCTTTCTCTAATTAAATAGAAGAAGCAATCCAAAAATTAATATGGAGTATAAGACCTTAGCAGGAAATATAAGCCTTAACAGGAAAAACAGTACTGAGGGAGTATCAATACCAAACTTTAAACTCTATTATAAAGCCACAGTTATAAAAATGGCTTGGTACTAGCACACGAACAGGCCTGAGGACCAATGGAATAGAATTGAAGACCCAGAAACAATCCCACAAACCTATGGCCAACTAATCTTAGATAAGGGAGCCAAAATCATCCGATGGAAGAAAGATAGCCTCTTTAACAAATGGTGCTGGCAGAATTGTCTATACACATGTAGAAAACCGAAGTTAGATCCTTATATATCACCCCGCATCAGAATCAACTCCAAGTGGATCAAAGAGCAGATACTCTGAAAAATATTACAGGAAGGGGTAGGGGAGACACTGGTGACCCTTGGCACAGATTGAAACTTCCTAAATAAAGATCCAAAAACACAACAAATCAAAGAAAAGCTGGATAAATGGGATTGCAGAGCTTCTGCATGCAAAGGATATAGCCAGGAAGATAAAAAAAATAGCCCACAAATTGGGAGAGATCTTCACTAGCTATAGATAAGGGCCTCATATCAAAAATATTCCCAGAGCTCAAAACATTAAACCCTTCAACAACAAAAAAAAAAATCCTCAAAGAAACCACTATCCCATTCATAAGTGGCCTAGAGAATTGAAAAGAGACTTCTCTGGAGTGGAAATAAGAATGGCAAAAGAGGGGCTGGGAATATGGCCTAGTGGTAAAGTGCTCGCCTCGTATACATGAAGCCCTGGGTTTGATTCCTCAGCACCACATATATAGACAAAGCCGGAAGTGGCTCTGTGGCGCAAGTGGTAGAGTGCTAGCCTTTAGCAAAAAAAAAAAAAAAAAAAAAAAGGAAGCCAGGGGCAGTGCTCAAGACCTGAGTTCAAGCCCCAGGACTGGCAAAAAAAAAAAAAAAAAAAAAAAAGAATGGCAATGAACACATGAAAAAATGTTCAACATCTCTGGCCATGAAAGAAATGCATATCAAAACTACATTGAGATTTCACTTCACCCCAATTAGAATGGCCTTTATCAAGAAAACAAACAATGGTAAGTGCTGGTGGGGATGTGGCCAAAAGGGAATCCTACTACACTGATGGGAGGAGTGTAAACTGGTTCAACCACTCCAGAAAGCAGCATGGAGATTCCTCAAAACACTAAATATAGAGCTCCCCTATGATCCAGCAACCCCACTCCTGGGCATTTACCCAAATGATCACAGATAAGGCTACATTAAAGCTACCAGCACAACTATGTTCACTGCAGCATTATTTACCATAGCTAAGATATGGAACCAACCCAGATGCTCCTCAGTAGATGAATGGATCCGAAAATGTGGTATATATACATAATGGAATTCTATGCTTCCATCAGAAAGAATGATATCACCACATTCGAAAGGAAATGGACAGATTTGGAAAAATCAAGCCAGACTCAAAGAGGGAGAGGGTAACACTGATAAGAAATGTACTTATTACCTTACTTATGTAACTAAAACGCCTCTGTACATTGCCTTTACTATAACATTAAATTACAAAATTACAATCATAGTTGAATGTCATTTAATAAAGTAAACTGGCTGCTATAAATACATATATATACACACATGCATATATATGCATATATACATAATAAAATATAATGAGTAACACCTGTTTTAGGTGAAGAATCACTGTATTTTATTGTCTCTATTTTACACTTGAGAAAACCAAGATGACTAGGTAAAGTAGGTTAGCTAAGGACATGTACGTGATAGAGCCCAGATTCACTCCTGCACGGGTGTGGGTGCCAGTATCTGCTAGCTCTTGCTTGCTGTCTGCTGAGTACTAAGCACAGGGCTTTGCACATACTAAGAAAGTGCTCTACTACTGAGCTCTATCCTCAGTCTAGGTCTGCTCTCTTAACTACTATGCTATATTATTCTTTCGTGGACATAATGCAAACCTGAATACATATCCAGATTTATTGGAACAACCTGACAACACCCTTGTTTTCTTCCTTCTGTTTTAGATTCAAGCTATTTGAATGTGTTCTTAGGTTGCATGTCTTCTTGAGCTACAGAGGATGAGAGGCTGGGTCTTACCCGTGGAAACACTCAATGTGGTTATTCCAAAACCACTCCATTAGAAGAGGCAGCAGTAAGTCTGTCCTTCTCAGGCTTGCTGCTTTACATCATTGCTGGGCTCTGTTCATGTTCATATCCTGAGAATTGTTAAAAGTACAGCAGGAGGCCATTCCGTTCTCATCAGCTGCTAAGACATCATATAGTAACATGCCTACATGGCAGACACATAATGAAAGAGGTAAGGGAGACTAGATGCATTTGACCGCCTATTTGTTATTGCAAACCAATGACAGAAACATGGTGTCCTTACTCAAGTGACCCATGTGCTGAAAATGCACACAGGTGTTTTCTGTGTTTAAGTTCTCAAGTTCTTTCCTGGTGAACAGCCTCAACAAGATCATGTGCTAGCTAACTTCCATCTTTTCTTTATTCTAGCTAAGTGACCAGATAGATGAACAACCCACCTAGGGGGGGATGAGGGTGGGTGGGTTCCATTTTGGCCCTTTGTCACAAATGGACTCCTTTGGTACAGGGAATGCAAGAGTAGGTACCACTACGGAAATTGAAAAGTAAAACTAGATTGTATGGACACTGAAGGTCAAAATGTATTCCTCACAGCACAGCACCATCCCCTTTAGCTCTAGTCCTGGGAGCATTCATTAGAGCTCCAGAGGTACCCATTTTATTCCTCTCCTCCCCTGTTGGAGTCCTAAATGCATACAGTCGACAATCTTCCTATTCTATTTTTTTTTTTTTTTTTTGGCCAGTCCTGGGCCTTGGACTCAGGGCCTGAGCACTATCCCTGGCTTCTTCCCGCTCAAGGCTAGCACTCTGCCACTTGAGCCACAGCGCCGCTTCTGGCCGTTTTCTGTATATGTGGTGCTGGGGAATCGAACCTAGGGCCTCGTGTATCCGAGGCAGGCACTCTTGCCACTAGGCTATATCCCCAGCCCCCCTATTCTATTTTTTAATACCTTATTGTTAATGACTTAGCAATATCTGAACTTGTACTTTCAGCCACAGACTTCTCTCTTTGCAATGTTGCCTGGGATTATCTGCCGTGAGGATTATGCCCTGATTCTTGCACCTCTCAGGAGATATTTCCTAACCAAAGTTGGTTAGAAGCAAAACATCCAGGCTGGTTTTTTTCCTACATTTTTATGTAGGAAAGCTCACAAGTGTAAAACAATAGCAAAACATGTCCTTGGAGGATAACACAGGGTGAACCAGGCTGAGAGCAGGCATTTGAGAGGTGTGTGTGTGTGTGTGTATTTGTGTGCATGCACACACACGAGCACATTCCTACATGGCTCATTTCAGCTGGCCACTTTTCATGCATTCACCCAGTTTTTCTGGTGGACTAAATCATGGGTACGGAAACACGAAGGTTGCAACATGCTCAATTTACTCCCTAATATGTCAATTGTATTGGGACAATGCATACTTGGAAAACATGCTTTATAGCATGAATGATTTACTATCAGCACTCAAATGACCAGTAGCACATTATTACTCAATATATATTTAACAACTCAAATTCCTGCCCTCAAGAAGCTTATACTTTACTGACATTGAAATGGTGACACATTTAAGCCTAGTTTCCAAATTATGAGGTCTATTTTATTTAGCTAAAAGTATATTCTATGCCAGGCACTGGTGGCTCATGTCTATAATCCTAGCTACTTAGGAGGCCGAGATCTGAGGATCTTACATGCAAATTAACTATTTAAAACTCATTTTAAGTCAGTTGATCTGTAATGAATTTTAAATAAATGCTACATTTTAAAAGACAGTCTAAAGTCTTAAAAATCAGAAAGCAAATAAGCTTATTTTTAGAATTCCCATCAAAGACCAACCCTCCTCCCCCAAACTCCCAAACATTCTATATAATATCGGAAGAGCATATTACATACCAAGACACCCATTTCTGGATAATAAATGATACTTTTGTAGGTTTATGCAGGGATAAACTTATTTATATACCATGTAGTACTTTCCCCTAACTCCTTAACAACAAAATCAATGATGTCTTATGGAACTAATGAAAACCCTATCATTTTCTTATGGATTTAAAGTTAATAATATAAATTACACAAAACTGAAGATACTCACTGTTTCATCAAACAATCAAGGGTTTCACTAAATAAGTAAATAACCTGTAAGAGTCATCTTTTTATAAAATTAGCCTGTGAAAACATTTTCTTGGAACATGGTCCTTTTAATGATGTACCATGCTGACACTGCAATACATATATTTGTGCATACACATATTTACATATGCAATATATGAAATACTAATCTAGTTAATATATCTGCCCCAAACACATCTGTAGTTTAAAAATATCTTAGTCCTACACAGACTTTGATGAATATTAGTACTTCCCAGTCAAGTATTTCTCTTCTCAATTAGATTTCTTTGGTTACACAGAATCAATCCTTGGTTTTCGCCCATCTACATAGTGACCTAAAGATAACAAGAATTTTTTTAAACAATGAGTGTGAGGTTGTGATCAAAGAGAAGAATTAGCACAGTACAGTAGAAATACAGAACTAGATACAAAAGCACTGGAGCTTTAATCCTAGCCCTGGTGTGGGGTCTCTGTAGGTCTTGTTTAAGGAGTCACATGCATGCTCAATCTCTAGGGACACATTAATGCCTTCCACAGCAACCAGCCAGCCAACACAAATGAGGAAAATGAAGGGAAAGCATGGGGACTTTCCCTACCCGTGCAGAGAGGAAATCCCTCCTTAGCTCCAGCTGCCTATGCTGAGCGAGCCCAGTGCTGTCACATTACCTGCTTACTCTCAAGAGAAGCTTTGATCGGTTCTCTAAGTAGTCACGGTTTCATTTAAACCTGAAAATGAACACAAAAGATAGAAAAGAAAGCCCAGACCCTACATACAGCAAGCTAAAAACCCTACACAGAAGGTTTAAAAGTGTTTATGTTTTTCCTGTAGAGATTAAACTTCCTTTTCTAACAGATGAAACTAGACATTATCCATCATTCATGCACTGTGGATTGCAAAACAATTATAATGTAACATGTGCTTGGAATTTAATTCTAACACTAACCCTCCCCCAGCTTGGATGAAGGGAAAAAATGAAAGTACTAACAGCTAACATCTGTTGAGTAGTCACTCTGTGTCAGAATCTGTAAGAAGTATTCTCTATGTGATTTCATAGCTACAAAAGATTATAAGCAGGAGGAAGAGGTAGATATTTTTCAGGTTTTCAGCAAGGAAAACTCTCTTCAAGAATGACTTTGTCAAATTCCCATTTTAACATGCTAATTCCTGGCCTGTTGTTTAGATCCTGCTAAGTTTTCGTTTATGAGTGAGTTACCTTTATAGTCACTTAGACAAAATTCTGGGTATAGAATTTTAATCATATGGCTTTGCTGAGTTAACTCCAAGAATAGAAAGAAAACCTCAGAACTTTAGCACGGGGGGCCATTTCGATACTGAGCCTTAGCACCTTCACAACCACGTTAGATCCTGGGAGCTTATGGAGGAAAGGCTACATGATTCTGAGGGAAGGAAACTGTAGGGCAAAATGTTTTAACCAGCCAAACAATAATTCAAGTATAGAGAAAATATGCACATCACAAACATTAAAAGACCCAGGAATGGCACCCTTTTAAGGAAATGATCCCTTTTGAAACCCCCTCCCCAAATACACACATACTGACAATATCTAGCCAAAGAAAGGAAGAATAAAAATCTAAGAGTTGGTATTTCAGATACCATGTTAAAAGAACTAATGATTAGCAATGATTATACTTAAATAAAAATCGAAGAGTAAATATTATCTGAAATGAGGTGTATAAAATTTAGCATTAATATCAAAGATCCTCAAATGGAAAGTTTCAAACCAAGAGAGAAGACAGTAT
Organism: Perognathus longimembris pacificus; assembly: GCF_023159225.1. Taxonomy (NCBI): domain Eukaryota; kingdom Metazoa; phylum Chordata; class Mammalia; order Rodentia; family Heteromyidae; genus Perognathus; species Perognathus longimembris. The sequence goes on along the minus strand of NC_063169.1, from coordinate 14,177,047 downwards.
AAAAGTACCAATCACTTGTTGTTGTTGTTTTTATAACAGGGAGCTACTGTCAAAACTAAGATATATTTTGTTGATCTTGAGATGTCTCCAGAATCTTGTCAATTTGGAATATTATTTTATGACCTGCTATCTCTCAGGATGTAGAAACACTGCAAGGTTTTCTTTGATTTTTTTGTTTTTTTGGTTTTTTGTTTTTTTGTTTTTTTGTTTTTTTGTTGTTGAGACAGTGTCTATATAACCCAGAGTGGCCTTAAACACATAATCCTTCTGATTCAGCCTCTTGAATGTTGGGATTATATTTTATTATTATTTTTTTTTTGGCCAGTCCTGGGCCTTGGACTCAGGGCCTGAGAACTGTCCCTGGCTTCTTCCCGCTCAAGGCTAGCACTCTGCCACTTGAGCCACAGCGCCGCTTCTGGCCGTTTTCTGTATATGTGGTGCTGGGGAATCGAACCTAGGGCCTTGTGTATATGAGGCAGGCACTCTTGCCACTAGGCTATATCCCCAGCCCGAATGTTGGGATTATAGGTATGTACCACCACACCTGTTGCACACGAATGTGAAATCCAGCAAACCCTTCACTTTCCCTCCAGACTCCTTCTGTCCAATTAGCTTTAAAAACTTAAGAAAGCACCATTATTATGAAACCTGAGGAGAAAAACTTCAGAAAACCTGACAACTCATCAATCAGGTAGCACTTGGGACAGCCAAGTTTTATAAGCAGTACATGGAAGCAAAGCAAAGAATCATCTGATTGATTGGCTACAGCTGGGCATCTGTCTCATTTGGGCATGGTGTGATGATGAAATGGCTGACTGTGATTGGCTGAAGCTTGGCAGTTTATGATTGGTTGAAAACTGGCCATTTGTTACACTTTTAACTATACTTTTAAACTAGGTTTCAGTTTGTTTGCATATGAAATTAGGTTGCAGTTTTAGAGGAATTCAAAGTAAGGAAACAAGATTGAAGTTGATGGCCTTCTGGCTTTTCTTCTTAAATAAAGTGTCTATACATTCTTTACAGTAATTTTAGGAAACAATCGTGATTGTGTATTAGTCTGAAAAAATGAACATACAAATGTCAAGGAACTTAATAAAAATCTGTGACCCTCAACAATCAAAACAAACAACAACACTGTTAAAGTTTCTATAGGCCATCCCATATTAAAGAAAAATCCCACCAAAATTAATGGTCATCAGAGAGTTTTCTCCAGGCTATTTTGGCCCATCTACTCCAAATAAGTAATTTGTGTTACTTTATACTTAAGTATATGAAATATCTACACTAATGAAAATGCATATAATTTTAAATAAACTGTTCAATTAAAATATTGTAAGATTCATGCATTTCTGAATAATTCTAAACACAGGCAAAAGGAGAAAATAGTTTATACTAAGCCTATTCAGTATTTCTTAGTACCATTAATTATCTCAGATTCAACAAAATATCAAGGTTTTGCGACATCAAATCTTTTTAACTAAAAGCAAATACTGAGGGAAGGGGGAGCTGGTGGCTCATGCCTGTAATCCTAGCTACTCAGAAGGCTGAGATCTGAGGATCACAGCTCAAAGCCAGCCCAGGCAGAAAAATCTGAGCCTCTTATCTCCAATAAACCACTCAGAAAAAACTGGGAGTGGTGCTGTGGTTCAAGTGTTAGAGCGCTAACCTTAAGCACAAAGAGACTCGGGAAAGTGCTAAGGCCCCGAGTTCAAGCCCCAGGATAGAAGAGGGAATGGGGGGAGAAAATACTATAATCTAACATTCAGCCTAAAATCTTCTTGGTCAAGAAACAAATACCCTCCCCCAGAAAAGAGGGAGAACCAAGACCTGACAACCACCAACCAACCCATGTAGGAAGCACAGCAACTCTGACATCTGATGTTATTACAGGTCAAGGATCCCATATCTAGAACGCTTGGAACTAGAAGTATTTCCTATTGCAGAGGTTTGGTGGTGTTGTTTTTAATTTCCAGGCAAGAATTCTTAATAATAAAAAAATACTTCAACATTCCAAAATCTGGAACTTTCTGAACATTCTATCAGCACTCCCAAAGTTTCAGTTTCACATTTTGAGCCAGGTACTGGTGACTCCTACCTATAAATCCTACCTGCAGAAGGAAGAGATTAGGAAGATTGCAGTTCCAAGTCAGCCCAGGGAAGAAAAAGTCTTTGAGATACCATCTCAACAGATAGAATTTGAGTACGGGAGTATGAGCTATTCTTCCCGACTACAATTGTAAAGCTTAAAATAAGACAGGAAGTGAGATCCTATCCTAAAAAAAAAAAAAGTACTGGAAACATGCTATCTGCCTAGCAAGTGCAAGGCTCTGGGTTCAAATCCCATATCAGTACCAAGAAGGAGGAGGGGAAAGGGGGGAGGAGGAGGAGGAAGAGGAGGAGGAGGAGGAGGAGGAGGAGGAGGAGGAGGAAGAGGAGGAGGAAGAGGAGGAGGAGGAAGAGGAGGAGGAATAAGAAGAGGAGAAGAAAGAGGAGGAGGAGGAAGAGGAGGAGGAGGAAGAGGAGGAGGGCAGGAAGGGAAGGAAGGAAGGAAGGAAGGAAGGGAAGGAAGGGAGGAAGGAAGGGAAGGAAGGAAGGAAGGAAGGAAGGAAGGAAGGAAGGAAGGAAGGAAGGAAGGAAGGAAGGAAAGGAGAAAAGGAGGGGGAGCAGGAGGCGGCAGCAGCAGCAACTTCACTTTTTGAAGCATTTTGGATTTCACATTCTTGAGCTAGGGATGCTCAACCCGCACCAGCACTGTTCAGAGAAGAAAATGAAACCCAAGGAGTCGGGGCTTCTCCTATAAGCTTAAACTGCTGTTCCACACCTCCTTCCTTGGCGACCCTGCTTTAGCCTAGCCAGTGTCCTTGTTCTGTAAGGAACACAAAATGACAACGTCTCTGTAAATCTGTGGGAATTAACTCCTGAACTGTGAGTCAGAAGTGGTATTATAATGCCAGTAACTTTCGGTTGTTAGATGCATTATAACTTTCACTTTAAGACATCTTCCACAACTACTCAGATAAAAGTTTTTTAAAAAAATAAAAATAATGTTTCAATATGGTCTTCTAATAATTAGAAGCAGATTCATACTGCATATTACCCCTGACCCCAGCTAGCCAATATCATAATTCCTAAAATGACCTTAACTGCAATTCTTAGGCTTGCAACACCATGGGATGATGATCAAAGAAAGCACTTTGGAAATGTCTTGCCTGTCGGTTGTGTGTTGTTACATACACAGTAGCAAATACTTCCTAACACTCTTGATCTTTGCTGCACACTGTTCCAAAATAAGCAGGTATGAATGCTCTGTGTCCATTCTATTAGTCGGGTAGAAAGCAGTATGGGATCTGGGTGCCCATGACAGGTTCTGATTTTAATAGCCTAGACTAACCATTTAGAAGCAGGGCAAGCACAATGATTCTTCAGTTATTTTGGGAGACTGATGAAATAAACTCGACTATCAAATGTCTCCCATTTAAATGCATACAATTTTGAGAACAATATATCTAGATGTCAGTTCACGTTGATACGCCAACCTCCTGAAGGCACGTACACGATTCTTTTTTTCAGGACAGGAAAGAAAACCTTACAGATTATCTGAGATCTGCTCTCTTCATTTTTGCATATGTGGAAACCCAGACCCAAGTTTTGTTCATATAATTCTTGTTTGGCTTTCTACTGACACAAAGAACAATGCCAAGTTACTGGGCTATCTCATGAAGAGTTTTTCCATGCAGAAGTCCCTGGGATTTAAAAACAAAACCAGGAAAAAGAGAACCACTAAGTTGAATATAAACAGGTAAGCAATCAGTCATTTCTTAAGGCTGTCCCAAACCTCCACCGCACTTTGCAAGGCTTGCAAATTCAAAGTAATAGTACAAGAACTAGGGCAAGGAGTGAGGAAGTTTTGTAGTTCAAGTTATATCCGAAAGTGAACTTCTAAGCCCACTTCTCAGTAGATTTATTAAATATTTTCATTTACATTTTAACAAATCTCTCCTGGTTTAATCCCCCACTCCCCATTCCCTAGTCCTTTAGTACTTTTTATTCTGTGCCTTTAATCTTTTCTTAAAATATAGGCACAGGCGATAGCACTGCAACCGACCTTGATGATGAAGAAACTGAGTGCTGTGCAAATTGCGTTCTTCTTTTTGGCAGGGGGATCCCCAAGTGGAGAAACTAGGTCAGCGCTCCTCTAGAAGCGCAGCTTTCCCCATCCCCGACTCCGGGGGAGACCCGGGCTGCGATCGGGGGCTGCGATCGGGGCCTTTGCCGACAGACCCGGGAAAGTAAACTCGGCCAATGCCCAGGCCGCTCCGCGGTGCAGCCCGTGACCCTCGGGGCTCCTCGCACGGGCTACTTCGCCCTCGCACGTCTGGCCTTTCCCTGAGGGCTCCAAGAGCCTTGGGGAGCAGAGTGCCTGGGACCTGTGGGAGCCCCAGAGAAGATTCCCGGGGAAGCGGCAAGGACAGAGGAACGCCCGGCCGAGGCCGGCGGGGCGGCAACACCGCCCAGCGGCGACCGATCCCCAGCTGGGACCCTCGGGGGGGGGGGGGGACGGAGGGGGTTCCCCGAGATCGGGAGCCGGGTGCGCAGCGGAGGAGCGCGGGCGCAGAGACCCAAGCACCCCTCCTCCCCGCTGCGCTCCCGGGGGGTCGGCGGCCTCGCGGCCCCCACCCCGGGGCGGAGCCCGGGCCCAGGCCGCGCCCGCGAAGTTGCCCAGCGGCGACGGTAAGGTGCGAGGGTGCGGACCGCCGAGCCCCGCGGGGCGCCCGGGGCTCCGCTCCTTACCTCTCCTCCCTCGACCCCGCGCGGACCTCCCGCCGGACGCGCAGCGGGCTCGGCAGGCCCGCGGACGGCTCCCCCGAGGCCGCCGACCGCCCTCCGCGCCCGCGGCCGGGCGCAGCGTGACCGCGGCGGGCTCCGGAGCGACGCTTCGCGGCGCGGCGCGGGGCGGCGCGGTGCGGCGGGGCGCGGCGGGTGCGGGCGGGGCGCGCGCTCCGGGGCGCGGGCGGGGAGGGCGCGCGGGGCGTCGGCGGTCAGCCCCGGCCCCCCGGGCAGCTCGCGGGGCGCCCATCCGGGGCCAACCCGCTGCGAACCAAAGTTTCCACAGGTCCTTCCACAAGTGCGCTCGACACCAGGCGGAGGGCGACGGAGCCGCCGCGCCCCGAAGGCCTTCGCCCCAGCGACACCGGGGTGGAGGGCGGGGGGGGGGGGGGGAGGCGGACGATCGAGAGCCGGTGCGCACGGGGAGCCCGGCGTCGCTCTGCACCTCGATGCGGAGATACATGGGTCCAAAGACACCCGGGTGGCGAGCATACCGATCACGAGAAGAGATTTAACAGACACAAATGTCCAAAAAATAAATAAAACAAAACCCCCCAAAGGAATCGGCAGTTGCGTGGAGAGTAAAGCAAGAATCAGTCCTTAAAAAAAATATATCCTTTAAGTAGTTGTCCAAAGGGGTTGCCATTCAACAGAATAGTAACGGAAGATAATGCATCTTGATCAGAGTCCCGCCTGCCACCTTCTCCCCCGCGCCCTCCCGCCCCTTCCCTTCAATGTTAGGACCACGTTTCGCCCTTGCCCCTCTTCTTTTGCCCACCTTCTTCCTCGGATCCCACCCCACCGGCACCCGGTTCCCGGTGTTGATTTTGCTGGACTGCGGGTCCGCTTTGCTACGGAGTCGCGTGGCGTGATTTCTCCCCTGACCCGGAGCGTGTTTCGGTGACTACGCTTGTGTGCACCCGGTACGGTTGCGTCTCTCCATGAAATGAGCAGCCTATCGGGTTGTTTGGGTGTGCAAAGCTTGTGGTGATGGTTGGTGAGGCACCGGCAAAACCCCCAACTTCGTCAGGAGTGTGTAAACTTTCTTCATCACTTGCCCTTGCTATAAGCATGGGTAACCACGATTCCACCACACACTTACCCCGGAAGGCTTACTGGGAATCCATTAGTGGGCCTGTAAGGCATTCAGACTCGTATGAAAGAAGTGAATTTAGGGTCTTAGAGTATCTTAGGGCTTCTACTTGGTTTAGAATTTCATTCTTTCTGAGTTATCAATCTTAAATATATATATATATATATATTTTCCAAAAAGATGACCACGAACTTTGGAATTCCCTACACTTCTTACACAGTTTTCAAAGTTTGGTTCTTCATCCTATGGATTATCTTTATATTATATAATACAACAGGCAAAAATATTCATATTAGAGTAAGATATTGAATTTTTGAAATGATAATGACCATATTTTTGCATCATTGAAAAGTTATTTTTATTGATTTATTATGTTTTATTCTGAGCAATATCTAAGTTCAAGAGATTCAGTATATGGTTGATCAATCGCCACTTCTTGCTGGGTGTTAGTAGTTCATAGCTGCAATCCTTGCTATTCGGGAGGCTGATATCTGAGGATTATGGTTGGAAGCCAGCCCAGACAATAAAATCTGAGACTCTTGTCTCCAGTTAAGCACCAAAAAAGCCAGAAGTGAAGCTGTGACTCAAGTAGTAAAGCACTAGCCTTGAGCAAAGGAAAAACTTCAGGGACTGTATCCAGATCCTTGGGTTCAAGCCCCAGGACCGTAACAACAAAGCAAAACAAAACCTCTTCCGTAGTTCCTTCTCACAACAGCAAATAAGTTTGATTGGTATAAAACTTGCAGTTAGATCCAGACAGTATCATTGTGGGACTAATTACTGAAAGCTCTGTGCTGATCTATGTTTAGACAGACACGAACAGGTGTGAGAGTTCCCTACTCCACCTTATCAAATATAAAATGAATATAAGCAAAAATGGAGAAAACTGAAGTTGTTAAACTAGTTTTTCAAAGAATAAGCAAAGAAAAATTTTAGATGTTTACTTATCAAATTATGCAATTAAGCTTTAGAAATATGCAAATTATACTCTGTGTGTGTGTGCATGCACACATGCAAATTCACACACCCATGCGGGCACCAGTCCTGACATTTGAACCAAGAGTTTGGGTGCCGTCCTGAGCTTTTATGCTCAAGGTTAGTGCTCTACCACTTGAGCTGCAGCTCTGCTTCTGGCTTGTTATTGGTTAATTGGAGATAAGAGTCTCATGGACTTTCCTGCCCTGGCTGCCTTTGAACTACAATCCTCAGATCTGTCTCTTGAGTAGCTAGGATTACAGATGTGAGCCACCAGTGCCCAGTATGTTATATGCTTTTTTAAATAAACCATGTAACCATTTGGAGAACATTTCTCCTGCACATTGGGTGAAGATGTTGCATGCTCACGGTAGGTAATATCTGTGCCATGTATGGCATTATTCTCTCGGAAAACTAAGTAGAGAGATGATTACAATCTAACAACATTCTGCTTTCACTATGTCAAAGAAATTCTTGGGAGGAAAAAAGGAAGACCCTAATTTGGCAAGTAGTGGGTGTCTCTGTACCAGCGATGTCCTTGGGGCTCTGCAAAGGAGACTGACATGTAAAGCAGGCCCCTGTGGAGTGTCTGAGCAGCTAAAGCTCCATTGCACAGTCATTTTTTCCCGTGAATTACATCTTTGGGTCTCACTTCATCATCGTTAAATGAGAGGAAGGCAGTAATGTCTGCCCCTCTTGACAGAGGCATTCCACGAATTGGTTGAATTGTATCCAATCTCTCTCACTTTGCTGTATTTATAAATAATGTTCAGGGGTATATTTCTAGAATGGTAGAAAGGAAAGTATCCCAGGAAGCCAACACCTAGCCCCACTTGGAAGGAGGGCTGCACCAAGCAATGAAGTCAGTTGGACTGATTCTTCCTTCCTTCCCTGCATGTAACTTATTCATGGCTGTAGTAACCCAGAAGAGGCAGGGATATCCTTGCTCTGCCTCTAAATCTTCCCACTGAATCCCTGTTGGGACTTCATTCAAACCAGTGTCTTAGTCTTCTCCAGACTCTCTTCAATACTGTCTAACTCAATTGCAGTTTAGGAACTCTGAACTCAGCATTTCCTCTAATAAGCACCAAGCAGTCACAAGCAGAGTAAAGGACAAGCGTGTCCCTCGGTGCCACGGGGCACTAACCAGTTAACTTTGCCAGGCATTTTTTAAATTTAATATAATTTATTTTATTTTTATTTTTTTACTGTTTGTTACCTCCTCCCTCATTCTTTGCCAGGCATTTAATGGGTGAAAAAGGCAGCTTCCAAGCTCCTGTAAGACAGTTTTGTACTAGGACATTTCCAAAAGTAATTTAACTATCTTTAAATTTTTCCCGAATGCTGAGTTTATAGCTTAGCTCTCTGAATAGAGCCAATTCCCCTAGGTAAGAGTTTACCTTGTAATCCTACACTTCTCAGCAATTTACAAGCAGTTTCTATTTAATCTCTCTCTCTCTCTCTCTCTCTCTCTCTCTCTCTCTCTGTGTGTGTGTGTGTGTGTGTGTGTGTGTGTGTGTCATATGCAGGCTTGAACTGTGGGCCTGGGCACTGTCCCTGAACTCTTCAGCTCAAGGCTAGCACTCTACCACTTTGAGCCACAGCACCACTTCTAGTTTTCTGGTGGTTCACTGGAGATAAGAGTCTCATGAACTTTCCTGCCCCGGCTGGCTCTGAACTGTGATCTCAGATCTCAGCCTCCTGAGTAGCTAGGATTATAGGCATGAGCCACTGGTGCCCGGCTTAAATAAGCTTGGTGATTTGGGAACCATCACCACAAATAAATAACTTAAAATTTATAGTTCTCTAGAGAGAACTTTCAAGCCCTATGAAATAGAAAAGGTAAAAATTAAGCAAAAGCTTACATGTGAGCAGTGTTTGAAGTAGTCAGTGCAGCAGAGACTGAAGGTACATCCCCAACTTTTTAGGCTAAAATAAGAAAAATGTGAAAATGTGTTGCAAATGGAACAAGGTTTCTTAAATGTTATACCACCACCACCACCACTAAAACCCCCACCGAACCTCAGGATGTCTCCCATATGTCCGTCAAAACAACACATAGCTGCCTATAGTAGGCCAGGCTCAGTTATAAGCAGGTTCCATGTATTATAAACAGTTTCTATATAAAAAAATAAGCAGCCACAGAAGCTGAGGTGTGGAGAGATGATTTTTCTCAAGGGTTTATAGCATATATGCCAGAGTAGGATTTCAACTACTCCAATAGGCCCTTGGTGCTGATTGGGAACTTCTAGCACAGCCCTGTCTTTGTCACTAACTTGAGAAACAGCATAATTTGGTAGTGAATACATATGCTTTGATATGTAATGATTTGTTTTTATTAGCATATATTAGTTGTACAACATAATGTAGTTGCTCCAGTCAAGAGATCAGGGTATCATAGTGCAAGGCTAGCCGGGTCAGAATGAAGTTCATAGGATTCCATTTCACTAAGTGAATGGGCATGATGGTGCACCCCTGTCATCTCTGCTACTGGGAAGGCACAGTGGCTGGGCGCAGTAGGGTAGGTCTGTCTTCCCCAGTGGCATGGGGAAGGAACATGGAGGACTATAGCCCGGGCTGGCTCAGATACAAAATAAGATCTTACCTCAAAAATATCCAATATAAAAAGGGCATGTGTGGCTCATTCCTGTAATCCTAGTTACTCCAGAGACTGAGATATGAGGATTGTGGTTCAAAGCCAGCCGAGGCAGGAAAGTCTGTGAGACTCTTACCTGTAATTAACTACCAAAGATCTGGAAGTGAAGCTGTGGCTTAAGTGGTAGAGCATTAGTCTTGAGCACAATAGTTCAGAGACAGTGCTCAGACCCACAGTTCGATCCCCAGAACTGCCAAAAGAAAATGGATTTCATTATGACGTTTTCTGCATGCATATAACATATTTTGATCATGATCACTCCTCTTTATCTTCTCTTCTCCCTCTCCTTGCTAATTCATTTTTTAATCCTGGTTCTACTATTTCCCGGAGAATCAGAAAGGGGCAATTTGATTCCCTTCTCTGTTCCCTCCATTGCAAAACTGGCTGGTAAAATATCTGAGGTCTAAAGGGTTAGGATATTTAAAGTAGAAATCATGTTCTGTACCCAAACACTGAGTTGCTTGCTGCCTTCTGACTCACCAACCATGCACATGGCTTCTTGTGTATCACGGGTCTCAGATGCAGTATAACTGGTGGGTTTTTAAATTTAATCTGCTAAGTATACATTAATAAGGCAGTGTGAATTATGGAGAAAATTACTATATTAACACTTTGAGCTAACACTAATTTCACTAAGATAAATTCTCACTCTCTCTTCCAATTTGTTACACCATCATTATTACCACCTGAAGTATAATTATTATATCCATTTGATAGTTAAGCTACTATTAAGACTAGATGGTATTATTGCACACTTACTTTGAGTTATAAGGTTTATTTAAATCATCACATTCCATTTCCCAGCGAGAGTGTCTGATGGATATAGAAGAGGCTTAGAGAAGTCTGTGGCAAATAACTTCAGTTCTCACTGTAATTGAAGCAATTTGGATGGCAGTCTTAAAACTGACTTGTTCTGCCAGGTGCCTGTGGTTCTTGCCTATAATCCTAGCTGTTCAGGAAGCCAAGATCTGAAGATTGTGGCTCAGAGCCAGCCCAGGCAAGAAAGTCCATGAGATTCTTATGTCTAATTAATCATCAAAAAGCCAGAAGTGGAGTTGTGGTTCAAGAAGCCCTGAGCAAAAAAACCAAACCAAAACAAAAACAAAACCCCACAGAACAAAACAAAAACTCAGTGACAGCACCCAGATCTGGGCCTGAAACAAAAGGAAAAGAACTGATTTGTTCTGATGTCCATGTGTGTATATCTAGAAACTCCCATCCCTCTATGCTTTCCCTAAGTGTAAAGACAAGGCTATAGCTATAGCTTCTGACTTGCCTGATTACAGCTCCCAAAGTCATCATCTATCATGGTTACTTTGTTATACTTTGTTAGGAAAGTGGAATCTGTTGTTTATCCCTCTGAGCAGTCTAGATCTGCAATGTACCTTAGTCTAGAACATTAGTGCTGTTTTGGTTCTTACAAAATATGAAAATCTTCAATGCCAGGTGTCAGCCGCTAATGCATGTAATCCTAGCTATTCAGGAAACATGAGGGTCACAGCCATGGAGGTTCAAAGCCAGCCTTGGCAGGAAAATATGTGAAAGTCTTATGTCCAATTAATTACCCCAAAGCCAGATGTGGAGCTGTGGCTCAAGTAGTAGAGAACTAACGTTGAGAAAAAAAAAAAAGCTAAGTGACAGAGCCCAGGCCCCGAGCTTAAGCCTCAAGACCAGAGTGCATGAGCACACGCACGCGCGCGCACACACACACACACACACACACACTTCAATCTGGGATAACAAGATGCTTATTTATGATTCGCTCAAAATGTATTATATACAAAGAAAAATCAACATGGCATCCTGCAAATTAAAATAAAAATAAAAATATTATCTCTGATTAACTCAATCTCTGGATCTGAGTTATTTCACAGTAGCGAGGGCAAAGTCTATGGCTGTGTTAATGAGATGGGGATGAAACATCAAGCTTTGCAGCAATCATGCCCAGATTGTTTTGTTGCTGGCACACTAATACAACTAATTCATCAGCAGAATGAGCAAGCCATTCTTGCTCCAGAGCCAGAGTTTCTTTGATGAAACAACCATGGCAAGCTGTTCCCCCAGGATCTGGGAAAAGGTTGGAGCAAGCCTGTGAACCTGTGCCGTGCCTGCTTTCCTTCTCCATTCAGTTGGCCACTGACAAAGATGTGATTGGAATCGGTGCTGAACCACAGCAAACCAACTTACAGGATATGGGCTTTAGATATTTACCGGTTCCTCTTTCGAGTACCATATTCTTTTTCCAAATTAACACACACACACACACACTCACACACACACACACACACGACACCATTTTAGGCCAGATGAATTGTTTCACTGTGTGGGTGAGAGAGAGAAGAAAATACCAATGAACTAAGCTGCACCGGAAATGGGAAACAAAGTGACTGGTCTCAGTTTGAGAGACTCCTCTTTTCTCTTCATCTCAAAGGCACACACCCAGGAGGGCCAGACCCTGTTGTGTGTGCATACAGATAAGCAGCAGCTATTTGCCATCCCTGGGCTAGAAAAGGGGACCTAAAGGGCAGAGAGGGTGTGAAAGAGGTGGTGAGAGAGGTTATTCCTACCCCCAACATTTCTGGAACACCAATTCTTTATTGAGTAAAGAAATCAGAGCTTGCCAACATGTCATGCCCCTGCAAGATTTCCTTTCCAGCTAGGAAAATTGTCTGAACTTATCTGGTGATGAATTTCCTGATGAACTGGGTTATTGACCAAGACAGTAAGATGATCTTTGGGACTGAGGGGTGGGGAAGTCCTTTGTGGAAACAATCATAACATTCATTCCTGTGCTGCGAGGATGTATTAGTGGCTCCTGGGCATGAAGGCTGGCTACATTGTGCCCTTGTGTTTGGGGAGGGATGGGAAAACTTGTCAAGAATCCCAACAGGATGATATGAGATGGGGAGTTGTCACCGTTGCAGGAAGAGAAGTAGACGTGAATATTCAATATAACCAGATGTGAAAATATTGTCCCTCGGTGGATTCTGGTATGAAATTATTGAATGAAATCTATCTTATACCATAGAGAAAACCAAAAGAGAAATAATGAAAACACCTCAAGTAGATAGGTTGATATAGATAGACAGACCGACATAGATATAGATACAGATATACCACCTCTTTATTTGAAAGCACTCTGTGCTGTTGATCATTGTGTTCCATTCCCATTCATCCCCAGACCTATTTTGTTTCTTAATTTGTGTAATCTGTCAATTTAAACAACAGAGACTGGTATATTCAAAACCAGTTTTAAATTTAACTAAAATAATATATTCCTATGGAACATAATTATATTTCTTAGTGTCTTTAATTACTTTATAATTATTTTAGTTCACCTTGACTATAAAAGGGAGTAAAAGTACAATAAGAAATGACTTCTCACACTTCTCTCCTCTCATCAAGAGCAAAGAAGGAGGGTGGAGAGATTGAGATTTCTTGAATTTCTATTTAGAAATGTGACCCCTTCTATTGGGTAAATCTGTAGAAAACAATCCCCATTCTTTTTGTGCCCTTTAGTTTTGGTGTCACGTCATCTCGTCGGTTCCCACCATGCTCCTCAAGAATTAAAGAGTGACTGAATTTAGGTCAAATTATCCTGAGACACATATTCCTGCAGAGACAGCCACGCTGCGAGTGGCAGCAAGCCGGGGCCTGAGCCCCTTTGTCTCTAAACTCTTCATTCCATTCTGAGTACTCAACCCCTGCTCCCCAGCCTGGGCTGAAGAAACAAGCACAGTGGAGCGCATCTCCATCTGCTGGTGGTGACAGTGGCTGAGGGACAGAGCTCCTCCTCTACTCCAAGAAGCTTCTTTTAAGAGATGAGAACAACCTGCTTTCTACATGGGGTAGAGGCTCAAATCACTAGCTATCCTATTTACCTGGAGTTGACCTTCACCTCCTTTGAGCCTCACTCTATGAGGAGGGATGCAGGAGATGTGATATACACTTCCATGTGTTGAGCACAAACCATGGGCCATATATATGCAGCTATAGCTTCATACATAGAAAGGTCGATTTCATGAGATTTCTGTCCTGAAGGGAGTGGCATTTATTAGATAGATAGGAGGGACATTGAGGCAGGAAATTGTCCATGAAATGGTTAATGTGGTATCTATTTGGAGGAAAGCCTAAGTTAGAAGAGACTTATGGATAAGGTTTTTGCAAGGAGATGGGTGATTCTGATAATTTTCATACCACTAACATTTTTTTGCTGTGTGTTTGTGCAATTAGGATAAATATTTCTTCTTTAGATCATCTTTATATTCTATCTTCAGGGATAAAACTACCATACATTTCTCTTAAAACATACATATAGGAAGTATCCAAATGATTTAAGCAGATCAAGTCTATATTTGGTAATGTTGCATTCACTTTTTTTTTTTTGGCCAGTCCTGGGCCTTGGACTCAGGGCCTGAGCACTGTCTCTGGCTTCCTTTTGCTCAAGGCTCGCACTCTGCCACCTGAACCACAGCGCCCCTTCTGGCCATTTTCCATATATGTGGTGCTGGGGAATCGAACCGAGAGCTTCATGTGTAGGAGGCAAGCACTCTTGCCACTAGGCCATATTCCCAGCCCCGCATTCACTTTTTAATTTCTAAGTTAACTATTAAGGAGATCAGAAGCTTATTTATAAAATACATATAAGTCATGGTTCTCATTTCTGGTAACTTAAAATTTCTGTAATGAAAAATTTCAAACATACACAGAAGTGAAGAAAATGTTATCGTGAACCTCCTCTATATCTATCAGCCAAGTCCACTTAATCATGATCAGAATTATGATGACAAATTGTAGCATTCTAGTAATGTGTATAGGACTTAGAAGTATAAATGACATACAGGAGCATGTAAAGGAGTTGAATTAATACTAACAGTATTCTTAACATTGTTGAACAGTGTGTGTATTACTAATTCTATTCCTAGACTATACATTAGATACAATTCTGCAATGTGCATTTGGAATATTTAACAGACCTATAGTCCAACTATATGACACATAAGAGACACATACCAAGAGATGACACATATTTTAAGTTCTATTCAAATTCCTCAAATATAACTACAAATGATCTCATATGCCCAACAAATGTAGAGTTTATTGAGTCTATAGTCTTTAGGAGTCTTTATAGTCTATAATTTTGACTATGTGACAAAAGTAAACAACAACAAATATTTATCACTAGTAGAATATGATAGAATAGTAAAAATGAGCACAGTAACTAGGCACTGGTGGCTCACACCTGTAATCCTAGTCACTCAAGAGGCTGAGGTCTAAGGATTATGGTTCGAAGCCACCCTGGGCAGAAGAGTCCCCATGAGACTCTCATCTTCAAGTAGCCACACAGAAGTGGAGCTGTGGCTCAAAGTGGTAGACAACCATTTAACAGATTCATGAGAATCATGCATCTGATATTGAATGAGAGAAGCTCAGTACAACAATATAAACCCATGGGAGTTATTTATATGAACTTCAGATACAACCAATTTACTGTGTAAAAGGCAAGATGATTGCTACCTTTGAGAGAAAAATTAAATGGAGAATGAGCACAAGGGATTTCATCTTGTTCCATTGCTTTATCTAAAATCTTGCTCTAACTAGTGACACACACCTGTAGTCCCAGCTACTCAGGATGCTGAAACAGAAGGATGGAGCCCAGCAGTAAGGAGGAGTGCTTGAGTTTGAAGCCAGCCTGGTCAACACAGCAAGACTCCATCTCAATACATATGTTTTTGTAGGCATATTTATTCTGTGAGAAATTATTGAGCTATGAAATCTGTCTTATATGTACACATATACACTTTCTGTATATATCCTTTTGTAAAATTTTATCACAAGGAATTCAAGGTGAAATATAAAAAATCATAAATTGTATTTAATAAAGAAATAAAAATACCTTCATAAGGCTGGTCTTAAGAAAGGTATCTAGTAACAAAATAAAAAAGCTAACATACTGATGTTGTAGCCGTTTCATTAGTTTTTCTAGAAAGCTTGGTGTCTTTACTTGAAAAATGGAAATAGGAAAATTGGATATATGGGCACTTATTTTAGTAAGTGCAGGGAAATGGTGTCCCTTATGTTATACTGTAGAATTGCAAAGCATTTTGTGTTCTGATATTGCAATCAGAAGTGTGATCCATGAAACATCAGACTCTCAAATGGTTGTCTTGGTATTGTCCACTCTGAGCCTTTTTCTTTGTCTGCAGAAAGGAAATACAGATGTTTCTTGATTTACAGTTGGATTAGGTCCCAATGAACCTCCTATCATTTGCAAGTGCAGTTATCATGATTTACTGACACAGAGCATGGCTAGAAGGTCAATTGGTAACCCTGTGATCAAGAGGCTGGTTAGGAACTGCCATTATCTTTCATCTTGAAAGTATCATGAAGCATATTACTAACCTGGGAAAGATCAAAACTCAGGAATCCAGGCAGGATTTCTACCAAATACTCCCTTTGCATCTTGAAAAGCTCAATCATCATTAAGTCAATCATTGCAGATGGAATGTTATTAGAGCCAGATGAGGTGGCTCGTACAGGTCGTTCCAGCTACTCAGGAGATGGAGATGAGGATTCGGCTTGAGGCCATCCTTAGGCAAAAGTTAGAGAGAGCCCATTCAGTCAATACCCGTGTGTGGTGGTATAAATAGGAAGGTCATGGTCCAGGTCAGCCTGGACAACAATATGAGACTCTGTTTGTAAAATATCTAAATTAGAAAGGGCTGGGAGCCTGGCTCAAGCGATATAGGGTGAGACACTGGATTCAAATTGCAGTACCTCCAATCCTACTGCTGCCGCTGCTACAGACTACTACTACTACTGTCAATAGAATATTTGCAAATGGTATAATTGGTTCTAGTTTATTTTTTATCTAATTTCTGGAATGACTGTAAATCTATATTATTGGAACTCTAAATTATTCCACTGTTTATACCACTAAGAAAAATCTAGGTGGCTTCCACCACTTGCCCTTGCTCTCTCTGTAACTTTCATTTGAACTGAGAAATACAGTGGGTTATTTCATTCTAGATCTAAGGTGTTGTTTCAGAGAAAAGTCTGAGTTCTCTAAGGATGTGTTCCAACAGGGCTTACTTGCGAAGATTTATCAGAAGATGCTTGAATTCTTTATGAGAAGAATGTTGGCTCTTCGTTTTAATTTACGTTCATAACTCTAAACATAGCTTATCTATTATTCTGCTGTTTGTCAAGATTCCTACATTTTTCATTTTAACCTCATTTTCTGCATCGTAGGTTTCCATTCTGGGCTGCACATAAATCATGCTGTCCCAACCTGTTTGTAGTGTATTAATCATATACTTGTCCTCAATGGGCTTCGCCTGTTTGACATCTGTTCATTTCCTTCTACAAGATGCTCGGCCCACTTTTATTTTCTGCTCCCTATTAAGATCGAATATAAGACAATGCATTTCCTCCATGACATTTCCATTGGTTGAAGACTTATCAGAAACTATTTGGATGAGAGAGATGCTATCACTTCTATTTAGATTATGTCCTTGTTTTTCCTGGCCTCGCCACTCTGTTAAGAGCAGAGCCCTGAAATGATTCCTTCAAGCCTGCTTCTCAGAGAGTAAGGCAACTCTCAACTTCCTTTATTAAAGGGACAAGGACCACATTTTCTTTTCTTCCTCCTCCTCTCCTCCCCCCAAGGACCAGGTGTTTGAACTCAGCCTCATGCTTGCTCAGCTCGTTTGCTAAGCTGGTGCCCTACTCACGGGCCACACCTCCAGCCCTGCTTTATTGCAGATTATTGTGAAGATAAGAGTCTCATGAATTTTTCTGCCCAGGCTGGCTTTGAACTGAAATTCTCTAGGTTTTAGTATCCTGAGTCACTAGGAGTACAAGAGTAAGCTCTTAGTACCTAGCATGATAAAATATCTTTAGAGTTCAAGTTAATGTAGAAACTATTATTATTATTATTATTATTATTATTTTTGCCAGTCCTGGGGCTTGGGACTCAGGGCTTAAGCATTATGCCTGGCTTCCTTTTGCTCAAGGCTAGCATTCTACCTCTTGAGCCACAGCACCATTTATGGCTTTTTCTGTTTATCTGGTGCTGAGGAATCGAACCAAGGGCTTCGTGCATGCTAGGCAAGCACTCTACCACTTAGCCACATTCCCAGCCCTAGAAACCACTATTAACTTTTGCATAGACAATCTGTCACTGTATTGCTGGTTATGCTACTTCAGTTATCTCATGGTATCATTGATTTACTGACCTTCTTTGCAACAGTGGTGTTTATCTGTGCTTTCGAAAGGACAAAAAAAGATATTGCTGAGGTTCTTCCCCTCCCTCCACACCACCAGACAAGATTTGAAGGCTACCATTTGTTTATTTCAAGACCCTGGTTTCTGCGGTCATTTAATCAGGGATTGGAATTTAAAACACACTTGCAAGGACTTTAAAACAGGATCTGTGCTATTCCTCTGGCCGACGCCTCGGGTAGCTTGATTTCCTTGCTTATTGGCTTCCCTTCTTAGATGTTAGTCTTTCCCTTGGATTCCATCTGAGGTCCCATTTTCACTCTGTGTAGATGGCAGCCGTCGTCTTTGCCCCCTGGCGCCTGTATCCCCACCTCTCTCATTAGACTCTCTTCTAAGCCTTCTTTATCTATATCCCAACAGCTGATCCGCCCTGGAAAACCTTTCCCCTCCCATCTCACTGCTTGAGAACAGGTGTTTGAAGCCACTGACTTGCTTTCAATTGGAGTGTCTGTCAGTGAGCCAGAGTTGATTGAGGAGAATGGCTGGCTTGACGTACGTATTTGGCCTGACATGACATTGTTTAAAACCTAATTGTACCCTGGTCACTACCACTGGCCTAGTGACAACTTTCTCTTTTCTTGTGGTTGTTTACAATCAAGAGCATTTTTTCCTGCGCTCACTCTCCCCAAACCCAAAGTATCCTACAGCTGCTGACCATGATCAAATAAATGGTCAAACCAGAATCAAGCAAATAAGAGTCCTCCCTTGCATGAGTTTTAAGTTAGCCAATCCAGGAAGCCAACGAACGGCCTTATTAAAGGGGCAGTTGCACAACCCTGGCCTGCTTTACAAGGCTGGCTGAACTCCGTGCTATGGCCGCACTGCCCCTCAGCTCCCACACCCCTAATGGCTTCTGGGTCTGTAAGTAATATGTTTCTTTTCTTTCACGCAGTTTGGATTTATCTCCTTACTATTGCACTGAAACAGCTTTCTCCCACTCATGTCTCTCCTGGACAGTGGCAATCTTAGGCCATTCTTAGGAGAGAAACCTAAAAGACCAAGTTGTCCCTCTTTGTGGCCTATCTGTAGATGAGTTTAACTTAGATTAACCTTACCTGACTTAATTCTCTTCCCAATCAATCTTTTTTAGGTTTATTTTTTTTCCTGTTGCAATGTATATCATTGCATTGGAGCTCTTCAGGGCATGAACATAAGTAATGTGACATGATATATAATGTCTACACACAAACACAACCCTGAAAATATCTCTGCCTTGAGGATAGGTCTATGTGGGTATACTTAAAATCCATCAAGTTAAAAATTGACCCTTCTCCTAAATTCTGTCATGAGCCCTCTGGATCAATCTCCCATATGAGTAGTTATCTTAACCCTGAACTCTTCCTCTCCTTCAACCTCATACCTGTCAAACTAGCAAGTCTACCCAGTTATCAACAAACAAGCTTTTGCTCTATCACAGGACTATTCTAGTCAGCCCTTGTCATTCAAAGATTTGGGGTTCTGCTTCCAGAAGAGCCTTCTTAAATATTTGATTTTTTTCTTAGTGTCCTACTTAAAACCCTGCAAATACTTTAGTAAGCAAGGCACTTTACAATGAGAATAGAGGGGTTTTTCAACAGGACTCTCCACTTTCCTAGAGGCTTCTCATGATGCCCTTGAGTCACTGTATGTTAGAGATTGGATTCACTTAAGACATTTTGAGTCAGAAAGAGACTGGTGGGCAGGACTTTTTTATTTAGGCTGTGTCCTGGGGGGGGGGGGGGGTTACTACCTACAGAAGAGCAAGGAAGGAAGGCAATAGAAAGAGGCTGAGGAAAAATTTAGGCTACATTGCTTTCAGGGAAATTGGCCAGATGCTATAGATCCAGGGTCTCCCCTCTCTGGAGAGCCCACTTACTAGTTTAACTCTAGCAGCAGTAAATCTTCAGGCCTTAGTGGAACATGCAAAAAAGCTCAAAAGCTGGTGCAGACCTTTGGAGATGTCTGGAGAGTACAGTGAGAGACCAGGTGCCCATATCTGTGTCATTGTCCTTGGATGTTGCCTTCCCCTTAAACAGACATGACATCTGCTTCCACTTCAACGGTTCTAAGGAGACCAGAGAGCTGGAGAATACCTGCAGGTGCCATTCAAGAAGCTGGTGGAGTAGAAGATCACCACAAGTTTCCAAATGGCCATTTTCCATGAACTCATTTGAATACCATTGTCTCCACTGGGTTTGGAGCATGGCTTAAGTATAAGTCTAGCCTTTGGCAAGTAGTCTTGTCGGCTTTTGTTGTCTTGTAGGCTAAAAGGTAGAGGAGTATTTTGGCAAAGTCAAATAAGGTCTTGGCTTTCCTTGGATTAAGCACTTAAGAACTGGAAAATTTTAGTCAAGCACTGGTCGCTCACATCTGTGTTCATAGTTTACTCAGGAGGCAGAGATGTGAGGATCTCCGTTTGAAGCCAGCTGGAACAGGAAAGCCCCGGAGACTCATCTTCAATTAACAACCAAAAAGCCAGAAATGGATCTGTGGGCTCAAGCGGTAGAGCACTAGCCTTTACCGAAAAAGCTCAGCGACAGCACCCAGGCCCTCAGTATCCTAGGAATGGTGCGCACATGCACGCACACGCACATACAATCAGAAGTTTTTGATACCCTTTCCAGAGCTATTCATTCTAAAGTCCTTTGATTAATCAGCTTCATCTTATTATCTCAGGCAATACTTTTGAACCAGGAACAATAGAACTCTCTTACAGCAAATGATCATGTTTGGAGACATTACTAGTTGTCATAATGGTGTAGGGATGAGGATGGAAGTGCCATGGGCATCTAGTAGACAGAGGCCAGGAATGTTGCTAAATGTTCTGCAATGTGTAAGACATCCTCCAATGCATAGATCAGCCCCAAACGCCAATAGTGCTGATACAAGCGCATCTTTTTCTATGGTGACAACCACTTCAGATGGCCCTGGGGAAATAAGTCAATCGTTTTCGCCTCTACTGGGCCTGAGCGGCTTGTGCCCCATCTTTCGCTCCTAGCTGGATTTTTATTTGCCTTTTACTTCAACCAGGCCAGGTAATCAATCTCGGGTTTCTCTCTCTCTCTCTCTTTCTCTCTCTCTCATCCATTAGGATGGTTTTACAAGAGAAATAAGCCTTAGTTTAAGCAGAAATTTACTGAGCACAGAAATACCACAAAGGCTGGATTCTGTTACCCCCTCCCCCTGGAATTAGAGAACCCAGTTTATCTGGATCTCAGACAGCCACAATTCTATTACAAGGTTGGTGTAGGGAGGCCCATGCCACCGGCATTGTTGAACATTCTTGTCCAGCCTGCACATCAGATAGGACATTCCACCATGGCATTGTACTGCTGCAGCCCCTTAGCTGGGCTCCATTCCCTTCTACCCCTGCTCTTCTACTTCCCACTTTATATCCTCTAGTGAGTGTATCTGTCTGACCAAATGAACGTGAGTGACTGTGAATGAGGTAAGAGTCGCTTTGATAGTGGAAGGTGGGCTTTACCTTTGACCATGACTCCAAGTAGAAAATTTCCTCAAACACAGAAAAGTTTTCAAATAAACTTTGAGGTGTGGGAGATGTTAAATTCATTCTGACATTTGCACACATGTTTCAAGCTATGTTATTGCAAACATTTCTACTATCCAAAGCTTGGATGTGTAGAGCTGTATGTTTTTCCAGTGTGGTATCTTAGCAGCTGTGATAATTTTATGAATTAACCTATTTGTTATACAACACCCACCCGCCAAGCTCCTATTTTGGAACCACTTTAGATAATTGCTATATTTACCTCTTAAGGTAAAAATAGGCAAGTCTCTGAAAGATCTTTACCTTTATTGTTCTAATCCATTTCAACCTATGTTAGCAGTGCTAAAATAAAGAATGTGGAAATTGTTTCCTGATTAAATAAAACCGGACAGCCTGTCTTTTCATTTGTGTCCTTGATTAATTGCAGCTTCTCTCCTCTTTTATGGAAGATGCATCCACATGTAATGGTCCATCAAGGCAGAAAAACAATAGGCCTTTTTGTATCTTAAAGTGTTCTTCATTCTAGTGACATTTTCTGCTTTTTCCCCCTTCTCATTTGATGGATTTTTTTTCTCCCATTCACCTTTTATGACACCATCAAAAATGAAAAGCTATGTGCTTCCCAGATGAGCTGATGATAATCTAACCATGTTTGCAATGTTTCTGGGATCCTAGCTATACCAGTATTATCTGGAACAGTCAAATTGCCTAGGTGTGTGTGTGTGTGTGTGTGTGTGTGTGTGTACACATGTGTACGTCTATGTATGCTGATCCTGGGGCTTGAACTCAGGGCCAGAAAACCATCCCTTAGCTTTTTCCCTCAAGGCTGGTGCTCTTCAAATTGAGCCACAGCTTTTCTTTACGGCTTTTAGGAGGTTAATTTGGAGATAAGAGTCTCAGATTTCCTGCCCAAACTAGCTTCCAACTTTGGCCCTCAGATCTTAGCCTTCTGAGTAGCTAGGATTATAGGCATGAGCCAAGGATGCCCAGTGGTAGGGTAGCTTTTTACAGTCACGTTAGTGAAGTATCCTAAAGGAAGTATTCAGAGCCAGGTTAGTTTTTACTTTTTTATGAAAGATAATGTTTGAGATACTTGGAATTTGTTGATTAAGAATCCACTTGTTTTAGTTCACTTTCTGATGCTTTGACATTTTTGGATGCTGTTTTTATTTCATAGCTCTGGAAGTCTGAGAACATGGCATCAGCATCTGAAGGTCTTATGGCTCATCACAATATGATGTCATAGCCGGAGTGTGTGTGTGTGTGTGTGTGTGTGTGTGTGTGTGTGTGTGTGTATTCTGTTATTAGGGCTTTAACTCAGACTCGGGTGCTATTCATGAGCATTTTTGCTCAAGTGCTATAGTTCCACTTCTGGCTTTTTGGTGACTAATTGGAGCTGAATCTCAAGCTCTTTCTTGCCAAAGCTGCCCTTGCTCCTTAATCTTCAGAACTCGGCCTCCTGAGTAGCTAGGATTATAGGCATAAGCCACTGTAACCCAGCTTCTCTCTTTCTTTAGGATGTCTCAGTGCAAGTAACCCTATTTATTAATTAATGCTTTCTTGAGATACTGGAGTCATATTGAGGAATAAACTATGCCAATGTTTTGCAGTGTTTCTCTTATGTTATAGACAAGTGGCTTCACAGTTTCAGGTCTTACCTTAAGGTCTTCGATTCATTTTGAGCTGATTTGTGCTCAGAATGGAGCACAAATTTGTACTTAAATCTTGTGCTTTGAGTCTTGTGCTTAAAATAAGTACTTTTTTATGTGTAGTTTATATCCAAGTTTATTTGAAAAAGACATTAAGTCTGTCTTCCCGAGAACTTTTACTACTTGACCTACTTTTTTCATCAAAACACATCCAGACATCACAAAATAAAATGATTACATTAAATCATGCTACTGAATTGTCTTCCAACATGAAGTTGTTCTATTAAACTGCAATCATGTTACTATGGGCAATGCCATCTTTGGGACCTGATCTGAGTGTCTGCTCTTAACCCATGTTCCTTGAAAGAGCAGAACAAAACTTTGCCTTTGGTTTATTCTCATTTGCAAGCAATAATAGAGCTATGACCAGTTCCACCATTTTAATGTGCCTATCTAGTTACATGCATGTTAAAGGAATACACAGGGCAGATGGGTGAATGCCAATTTCCATGTTACTTTTGTTCATTATTGAGATAGCAATTTATTGAATGTGTTTTACTTATTAAGCTACATTGGTTTTACATTAATAAAATAGGGAAACAAAAGGAAAGTTGAAAAAAAGCAGGGAAGGGAGTGTAGCCTGAGATTCAATTCACAGCAACACAGAGACAGAGAGACGGACAGGGAGAGAGAGAGAGAGAGAGAGATGGACAGGGAGAGAGAGAGAGAGATGGACAGAGAGAGAGATGGACACAGAGAGAGACGGACACAGAGAGAATAAAATTGCAAGCCTCGAAGTTAACAATAAAGAATAAAACAAAGCTGACATTCTGAGAATCCATATTAGCAGCTTCTGTTGAGCTAGTCACCATGCCTAACCCCACCCTTTCTGCACCCAGATTGAGAAGGTCATTATTTTTCTCCATTAGTTGAACTCTGCTGAGGCGGGTGCTGTTAGGGTAGTCATGATGCAACTATGCTTGCTCAGATTGGTAGAGTGTGAGTTTTTATTGATAACCCTTACTGACCTTGTAGAATTCACAGATGCTCATTAGGGCTTTATGAAACAATATTTTTTAACCAGAATGGGATTTGGAGAACAGTGGCTGGCTAGATTTTGCTCTGTAATGAGAAGCTATGCTACCTAAATTAACAGTTTTCTTTGAAAAACCCAGACTATGTTTATGCTCCAACAGGACACATCTAGCTTCCTATTCTTGCATCCTTTGTACTCCAAGGAAATGAAGGCATGCATTGAATTCCGATAATGCTCGTGTCAACACAAAAATCGCTAAATCTTGTACTGATCTCTGTTGACAAAGATTGAGATCATTTCCAGCTCTTAGAACAAAATTGAATTCCTGCCTAAGAGAATTGTTTCATGCAATAAAATGTAATCTTTTAAATCTCCTACTGTTGGTTTCTTATCATTAAGTTAGGAGAATTATGTTTGGGGATTGAGAATGTGTTAGTGAAAATAATGTATGACCCAGAGAGGCAGCTTTTTATTTGTATTCATAAAAGTCAAATCCTTATTTCCTGGCAAAGCCAAGTAACTCACCGTTAGTTCATCATTCTTATTGAGTGTCTACTTGTAGTCTGCGGAGATCAAGGTTATGTGCTCTGGAGGACTAGAGGAAGAATTAATGGAGGAAGATTTTTGTGCCCAAGGAATGTAAATTTTAGAATTGCTATTGAGAAATACATGTATATACCTATCCACTGCTGTCACCTGTCTTGGAGTGTTAAAAGAATTTAACTGGGTATTCTGGGTGTGTTTAGGTGAATGGGGAAATAGGCATATTACTAAAAGTGAGGGAGGGAAGGGAGAAAGCCTTTCTTCCCATCACAGAAACCACTGAATAGGTATTCTCTCTAGGTGCTTCAATAGGGAAATACAATATATTCCTACATCTCGTGACATCAGCCACTAACAAATACGAAGTGACGGGCCTATTGTTTGACTACAAGTAGTGGATGAATATTCTAGTTCTGTCATTTCTTCGTGTATTCACTGAAATATATTAACTTTTTCCTGCTTCAACTATTTGGCAATCCTATAAATTCTCTGTGTTCCCTAGAACATAGAGAGCAAACAGGCTGGGATGTATACTGGGGTATACTTGGCCCAGTATCTGATGGAGAGGAGGAAGAGGGACGTGAAACAGGAAAGAAGGAAAAGCAGAAGAAGAGCGGTGGGTTAGAGCTGGCACAGGCTTGTAATGCAGGTGGCTGTTTGCTAATACAAAGCATCTTCCAGAGGGCCAGTGTGAGAAACTACACTTTGGACAAGTCCATAGGGAGGAGGAAAGATGCAAACGTATCTACTGGCAATTTCCCATGTATTATCCCTTACTGTAAAAGTTGACTTGGAGATATTATTTCTCTAACCTCCTGGAGAGAGCTGGTAAACTGCCCAGGGCAGCATCTGGAGAAATCAGATCCCTTGCACTAGTGTTTAGAACACTACCTGAGCCCAGAAACAATGGGAGGAGGCAGAGCCTCAGTGTTCAACCCCTCAGGTGAGATCTGGGCAGCAGACAGGACAGGCTTTCCTCAGAGCCTATCAGGAAATGATGATGATGGTGAGAATATCCATTTAACAAATAGCCAAGGTTCAAGGGCAGGTGTGTGAAGATGAATGGATAATCTACACCGTATAGGCTCCGAGGTTTTTTTTTGTTTTTTGTTTTGGCCAGTCCTGGGCCTTGGACTCAGGGCCTGAGCACCATCCCTGGCTTCTTCCCGCTCAAGGCTAGCACTCTGCCACCTGAGCCACAGCGCCCCTTCTGGCCATTTTCCATATATGTGGTGCTGGGGAATCGAACTGAGAGCTTCATGTGTAGGAGGCAAGCACTCTTGCCACTAGGCCATATTCCCAGCCCCTCCGAGGTATTTTTTTAATGAAAGGATAAATTATTTTTTTTCTCTTTTAAATCTTTTTTTTTAATAGTGAGTTGGTCCCATTGATCAAGATTGATCAGTAAGGATGTTTTATTTTGTAATGGGGTAGGAATAATATTATAAAATAGTGTGCATATATATACTCTATATAATATATGTTATATATAATATAGTATTATAAATCCAATATGTTTATATACAAATTAGTTTTCAATCCACTGAAATGTATGTTGAATAGAAATATGCTTTTACAATATTTTATTTGTCTCTTTCTTGGGCCAATGGGAGCCCATTGCGGTTTGTTGGTTTCTGACTTTTGACATGACTCTGGGAGTCTTTGAGATCTTTCTTGCTTTCTGACAAGACACCATGTACATTTCCTGCCAGGGATATGGACTGGCACTTCTGCAGGCTTATTTTGATGGAAAATGGTACTTGTACTCAAAATCTAGGCAGTAAGGTTTGAAGTAGTGGGGTACTGATGGCAAACCTTAAGTGTTAAGGCGGGGAATTTTTGTGAAGTGGAGCAAGTTCTCAGACAGGAAAACTAAAATATTGGGCTCAGGGTTTAAGTGGTGAAGTGCTTGACTGGTAAGTCTGAGGCCCTGAGTTCAAGCTTCAGGACATGCCATGTTTCTCCCCACCTACTTCCCCCCCCCCCAAAAAAAAGAGAAGGAAACTAAAATTTTGGCAAATGCATAAATAAGGAGATAGCATGGGCAAGACTTAGGAGATAGGAAAGGGGATATTCTTTTGGAATGGCAAAATGTTTGGTTTAGTGAAACAAGAAAGGTTGTGGACGAGGCCTGAGATGAGAATGAAGGATACACTTAAGTAGTCACTACGCACTCAGCTTGAGTTGAGCAGGCAATTTAAGCACCATGGGATTCAAAATGAAGAAGTAGCATTTGGGAATAGAACGTGGCCGTTTCCTCCAGAGCGGTCTTGACTTGAAGCAACCTTTACATCTAGTTGGGCAGGGCAGGGCCAGCAGTGCCCTGGGAGGGTGGCACGCTGGCTGAGGGGGTGGGGAAGGCCACTGGAAGGAGCGCCTGTGGACAGCCAGGGGAGCCGCTGCACGGTCGGAATGGCACCCGGAGTGCCAGCCACCGCAGTTCCTCTCCAGTTCTACCTTGGTTTCCAATAGTGACCACTCGCTAGGAGCTTTTTCTCTTTCCCAGTTCCTGACTATGCTAATAAATTCTGAGTGGCTGAGGCCTCTAGATAAAAGATCCCCCTTTAGAAGTAGCAGTGGCATTGGGATCCTGAGGTCACTCCTGTAGATTTTCAACTAATCAGAGTATACACACACACACACACGCACACACACAATGTAGGTATACACATATATGTATATATGTAGATATACAGTATATGTGTACATATATGTGCTTTATATATCAAACAGTATTTTTATATTTATAAAAAGTATATCTATAACATAAATATTATATATTATATACAGAATCGATTATATATAGCATAGCATGTTATATATAGTATGTTATGCTGTTATATGTAACATGAAATTTGTTATGTGTTATATGAAATACATGAACTATATATGTTACATATAACGCATGAACTATATAATACATTTATATATTATAACAAATATATTTCTAAAAGATTTTGTTGTACTATTTCTATAAATGCTTATAATATACTTTGATATGTTTGATATAGTCACCCCTTCCATTTAGTCTCCTTTGCCCCTTTTTTCACCATTTTAATGGATTTGCTTATGATATTTTCTGCATGTATATTCACCCCTCATCAACTTCTTCCCACTGCCACTGGTTTCAAAAAAAGAAAAAAACACCAAAATATATCCTCTTCTGCATTCATGTTATATGCTGGGGTTGAAACTTCCATGTCATGTTAAAAATAAAGTCTGATAAATGACACTGTGAACAATGTCACTACTTGTTTTCAAATCAATCTAGGCATCAGTAACAATGGCACCAAAGCAATGGCAATGACAATGATATATTTCTGTCAAATATACCATTCCAGGGTGAGCATTGTAGGTTAGCGGGACAGCTTTGTTCACCCAAAGATCCAGGTTCATTCCAGGTGTCACCTTTGGCCATCCCTTGGCCAGTGTGTCTCAAAATGCAATGTCTTGGACTTTCCTAGGGATCTGGTTAAAATGCAGAATCTGCTGAAGTCTGGAGTGGGGCTTGCATTCCTCACAGTTCTTGGTGGTAAGATGCTGCTGTTTCCTGATCACAATGGCACAATGAGACATTGAGGCGTTACCACCACTTCTACATTTAGGTCCTTCCTGCAGGAACAGGGAATGCAGTCGGGGAATTAAGGATTGAAGATGTGGTATTACATCCACATCTAAATGTGATGATGTCTGGGAAATGTAACCTTGCTATGCCACAAGTACACAGTTACGATCCTACTCCTGACTGAGCAGATGTTGGCAGACAAATCACAGTCCCTGCCACGTTAATCTCTCTAATCCCCTCACATGCCTCCTGGGAACCTCTGGTGATCATCCAATCAGGTGAGTTGTACTCAGAAGTGTCCAGGAGTCTTTCCAGACCCGAACTTCACAGGCATTCCTTCTTTGCCTTCACACATACTCCAAAAATTCCTCTCCCCAAATTCCTGAGTTCAGGGTGGCCTAATTTGGAGAGCATGCATGGGTAGACTTTCTCTTTATGACTTTGGAAGTGGACCACGTTGTCTCTTCCGCATCCACTTGTTTGATGCTTCCTGTGTTAGCGAGAACAATGCTTTGAATCCAGTTTCACATGGTTCCAGCAAAGACCATGTGGCTGGGCTGGATCAGCCCTGCTGCTACTTTTCCTGCTGATGAGGGAGATAGGATAAGAAGTGAATCCAGACAGTTGGCAAGATACACAGGCAGCCCAAGAGCTGAATCATAATCACAGTCCATTTACAAAGAAGCCCTGGTTTATCTAGCAGACAAATCGCAACATTAGATGGCCAGATAGCACCAGGATGTTGAATGGAAAAAATTATTGTGCATGAGTGATGGTTTTGTCCTTCTGTGTTTGTTTACCTGGTTGAAAGTATATGGTTTCTTTACTGTGGAAATTTTCATTTCCTGACATTATTCTCAATATGCAAGCAAATGATAGAATTAGCTAAAAATGAGTGCTATGATATGTCATAGCCGAAAGGAGAGAAAGGCAAGAAGTAATCAAGCACTCCATGGTGGCCTTAATATATCCTTAATAAACAGATATAAAGGGAGAGCTATGAGGATATTCTCTGAAAAAAATTAAATACATTTATTCTCTCTTCAGGCCTCAGGAACAATGAGCCCTTAGTTAGATTTTCTCCCTAGCTTGGCATTTTTATACTTTTATTGATATGAAAAATTTCCGTGGAATATAAGTTTAAGAAAAATAAACCTACTATATCTATCCATTAGCACCAGCAGTTGCTTCCAATTATGCGGATCAGATTTTCTCATGTGTGCTTTTTAGAGGAACAATATTTGTATTGCAGCAGCAGCAGAGAAAAGTAGGGAAGGTTCTCTCTGTGTCAAAGTTGATTAAAGGTGAAGCACAGTAGCTCACACATATTATTCCAGATATACAAGAGGTAGGGACTGGGAAGACTACAACTCAAGGCCAGACTAGGTAAAAAGTTGGTGTGACTTTATCTCAACCAGTAAGCCAAGGATAGTGGTGCAAGCCTGTGATCCCACCTATATGGAAGGTGTAGATAGGAGAATCACAGCTTAAAGCTGATCCTAGGCAAAAAGAGAGCCACTATCTGAAAAAATAAAATTAAAAAGGCTGGGGGCATGGATTAAATAATTGAGTGCCTACTAGCAAGCACAAGGCCTTAGGCTTAAACATATTGTATTAAAGAAGGAAAAAATAGCTGGGTGCTGGTGGCTCATGGTTGTAATCCTAGCTATAAGTAGCTTAGTAGATTAGGAGGCTGAAATCTGAAATTCATGGTTCAAAGCCAACCTGGGCAGGAAAGTTCATGAGACTCTTATCTCCAATTAACTACTAAAAAACTGGAAGTGGAGCTATGGCTCAAAGTGGTGAAGCACTAGACTTGAGCAAAAAGAGGTCAGAGACAGTGCTCAGGCCAAGTTCAACCCCAAGGACTGGTAAAACACACACACACACACACACACACACACACACACACACAAAAACCCAAAGGGGCCAAGCAATGCTTCCAAGGTTATGGAGATAAGGTAGCAGCCACTGCTCACACAGAACTTCAAGAAGTGCCAGGGGACTGGTAAGGCCATAGGTGGAAGGAACCTGTGTCCCTTAACCATTCCATCTACCACAGATGAAAAACTTCTACTCTGAACCATGGTAGCTTTGAGGGGCAGCCTGCCCCAGTGAACACCCCCGGAAGGGGTAGAATCTGCTACTGAGATCCCACCAACTTGCCTGATAGTGTCACCCCTAAAGAACTAATGTAAGGATGAACTTAGGTGTATGAAAGCATGTAGAGAGTATTACTAAAAAGAAGCTGGATGCTGGTGGTTCATACCTGTAATACTAGCAACTCAGGAGGTTGAGATCTGAGGATTGCCGTTCAAAGCCAGCCTGGGCAGGAAAGGCCATTAGACCCTTACCTTCAATGAACCACACACACACAAAAAAAGTAGAGCTGTGGCTCCGATTGTTAGAGTGCTAGCCTTGAGCAAAAAAAGGAGCTCAGGGACAGCCCAGGCCCAGAGTTCAAGACCCATGACTGACCCCCAAAAAAGTTCAGATAGTATCAATATGCTTTAAGTCTTCTCTTGAGAAAAATAGGCTTTTATTTTGTTTAAGTATATGTTCAGTTAGGAAATGCTGTAAATGCTTTTAAATAATTCTCCAATAATCCTTATTTTTGTAGACAAAACAATCCAAATAGGCTGTGTGTTGCAAGAAGGCTTTAGGAAGAACTGAAGTGAAAAATGCAGGTGATAGAGTGTAGAAGTAATTACCAAAGATCACAACTGAGAAGTGTTAATAGCTTTAAATAACACATTTGCTAGCAACTCTTAATGGTGCAAGATGCTGGTTCCTTTGTGGTTTCCTTGATGCTGAATTATGGCACCGAAACCAACTCTTAATTACAAAAGGCTGAGGGAAAGTCTTCTCCATGCTAGCCTGGAGCTCGTACTTGCTGCCCTTTGCCAAGCGCCTCCCTAGAGCAACACAAGCTCTGCCTATGGGGCTGAAAGTGTTTCCCATAATACTCAGCTCATGAGGAGAGGGCTCCCATCCAGATCCACTTATCCTGGTTGATTTTAAGGTCTCAAATTTCAACTTCCAGGCAAAGCAAAGTCAGAATAAGTAAGATAGAAACATCAGAACAGGGAGTATACTTGTTTTCTTGAGAGAACTTTAGTTTGCTTATGTTGGTGCCTATGGCAATGTGTGCACAGAATGTGCCCCCATATCTGGGAGGGATGCATTTTAAGAACCCCAGTGGATGCTTGAAATCCCAGACAGTATCCCACCCAGTATATGCCATGTCTCTCCATGTGGTAAAGTTTAATTTATAATATCCACACAGCAAGGGATTAATAGCAAAACAATTCATAATAAAAAGAGAACAATTAGAACAGCATACTGTCACAAAGGTTGTGTGAATGGGGTCTTAAGGTATCTTATGGTACTGTATGTATTTGCCTTTCTTGTGATGGTGTGAGATGACATAATGCCTATGTGAAATGTCATATACTGACTTTCTCCATCAATTCTTGGAAGAAGTCCTGAGCAGCATGAAATTACCTGTTGTCCTATCCAGGACTGGAACATCCCATTGTCCAGCCTAGCTACACAGTGTACTCAAGTCTGTCCTTTAACCGGCCATGTCAACTATCAACTACTGTCATAGTATCATAGCCTTTGGGTTCAAGTAACTTTTAGAACATTAGACAACTTAAAACATGAATTGTTTCTTTCTGAAATTCTTCAGTTAAAATTCTCAGACCCCAGCTGATTGCCAATAACTAAGAACATAGAAAATGAAACCATGAGTGAGGGGTAGAGACCTACTACATGTGTGTATTGCTAAAAGTTTTAACTGTGGTGTACTTTTAGATTTAAAGAAAGTGAGAAAGTTCCTAGACACTCTTCATCAGTTTCCTCAAATATTAGTCTCTGACATAACCATAGAATAGTTGTCAAAACTAAGAAGTTAACACCAGGATACTATTAACTCTATTGCAGATTTCAATGAGACTTCATTGGCCTTTCTGAATAGTGTGCTTCCTTGCTCCAAGATCCTAAGATGCTACATTGCACATAGTTGTAATGCCTCCCTACTCTGCTCTAGTCTGTTTCTCAATCTTTGCTTGTCTTCCAGGCCCTTAATAGCTTCAAAGAATAGAAGGTAGTTGTAAATCACTTCTCAGTTTATGAGTTGTCTGATATGGAGGCCATTTTCATCCTATCCTATCAAGCTGTTTATGCAATGAAATTATAACTGAGGATACCAACCTGTCACCTGGCCCAGATCGTGTTTATTCAGTTTCTCCACTGTAAAGTTTCCGCCCTGTGTTGGCCATAGTCTATCATTTAAAGAAACTAAGTCAAAGGTGGGGGGAGAGGATTAAGCTCAACCTCAACATGAATTATTTGGAGTTCTTTTGGGAAGAAGACTTCTCCAGGAAATTTGTCTTCAATAATTTATTCATGTCATCACAGGCCCATATATAACTCTGATTTATAATCCAGTGTTGTGTTATTTGTTTTATTGATCAAATTGTGCTGTTTGGGAGCTGTTTCAGGCTTGCTCCTGTCTTCTTGACATACCTCATCTCTTTTTTGCTATTGAAACACTTCTGTCTTTTCTTATACTAAGATTCTGCAGGCTTATCTTGTACTTTGTGGCCCTACAGTCAGTCCTTTATTAAATAGAATATAATTTCTTTTATTGGTGAATTCTATTATGTAGTTAACAGTACTTTCAAGCAGTGTTCTTTGTAGATAAAACTTTGGCACAAGGGAATCTACTTTTAGGCACAGACAAAGGCTTAAATGAAAGCAGTGTCAAATAGCCCCACAGTGAGGCTCAGAGAATGTGTCCAGTGGGTTTGATATTGTGTGTGAGGTGACAGGATCATTTCCTGACCCTTCAAAACTGATACAAAGGAATACAAATCCCTTTGTGCAGGCTCTCAACAGGAAGAGGGATGCCTGAGTTAAATATATATCTAAGTGTAATAGATTTTGTAGTTATTTGCAAATGTTAGTCTTCCAGAATTAATCTTAATGCCTCTGTTGTCAACATTTGTTTTAGTTTGAATTTTATTTTCTTAGTCATAAATCATTGTTGGAAATGGTCTGTGTTATAAACAAAGAATAAATTGAGGATGCCCTGTAGAGATAATGTATTAGAGACAGACTGAGTTGTGGATTGTCTACTAGCAAAGAGATGATAGGGAAGAAAAGTTGCTCACTGATATTATGAAGCAGATGACTGGTCAGAACATTTCTTCAGAGTATTTTAGAAGAGTGAAACAATGAAGGATTAATTATCACCTATTCTTCTCTCTTCTCTTCCAGCTGCTTCATACACACACACACACACACACACACACACACACACACACACACACACACACACACACACACCAGCACTGTTACATACCCCCCATACATTACGTATTAGACCTTTGCTCTTGAGCACTGGATATTAGATCTTTGCTCTTGAGCACTGCTATCCCCAACCCTGGGGAATCCAATTGGCAGTCATTAGTTATTCTGAAGAACAAGGATGTAAACTGATTGAAAGTAGGAGGAAGACTGTACTTTTTAGAAAGGAAGAGGCAAGGCTGGAATCCCTACAAATGGCATTGTCTGGATTTGCTTGAGCATGGGCATAAGAGTAGGATGGGGTAGGATGGATGTGGCCAGCTAGAAGACCCGCTGTGAGGGATGCCATTTCAAAGTACCTGAGCCATACAACAGCCACAGACTGAGAGATTCATAAGGGATTCTTCCATAGTTCTAAGGAGAGAAAGGATCATGAAAATGACTACAGTGTACATCGATCTTGGTGAATGATGGATGTGAACCAGGATTTATTTGAATGGAAAAGTGAGGAAAATTTATAGCATCCTAACTGGATAGATGACATGACTGGACATGACTCCCAGAACACATATGATACCAAGCATCATTCCCCAAAGAAAAACCACATACTCTCTGGAGCAAAGTCCAAGAAGAAAGACCCACTACAAACTTTCAAGAGTCCTCACTGAGAAGTCACTCAAGATAATTTTATTCCCCCAGAAATAATTGATATAGACACAATGTGCAAGATTTCCAACCTTGTAGGAGCTGATCAGATAGGCATCTGCTTGGCCTTCCCAAAATTCCTGACTGTAGTAAGGTAACCACTTGCATTTTAGATCCAGTGAACCATTTTCATTGGCGAATGGAGTTAATCCTCCAAAATCCTAGGTACCATGACACCAGCCAAGAGCTACACTCATGAGCAGGACTTCTGAACAATAGCATCCCTCCTACGGTGCTCTTTTTGCACAGCATAGTTTTTGTATTCTGTATAAGTAGGATAAGCTAGTAGGAGAAACGTGGCACTATTTACTTTGCATGCTATGTATAAAAGTGTAGGAATGTTTTTTCTTTTTTCTTTGGGTAGCATTGAGGATTGAACTCAGCATCTTGCACTGGCTAGGTAAGAGCTCTATCACTTGAGTCATGCCTCCAGTCCCTTTTTCTTTTTGCATTTGGAGGTAGGGTCTAACTCTACATCTAGGCCAGCTTGGCCTGTGATGCTTCCACTTGTGCTTCCCTGTGTTGCTGGGAATCACAGCTGCACACTGCTGGGTCCAGTCATTATGTTTCCCCAGTAGTTGGGATAAAAGGCTTATGGCACTATTCCCAGGCATTAAGTGAGCTTGGGCCTCCAGAACGTTTTGCCTGGGTTGATGTCAAACTGCGATTCTCCAATATCTGCCTCCCTAGCAGGTAAATTACAGGCTTGAACCATCATACATGGCATCCAGTGTAGTTTTGACTGGCCCTTTAATTGAACTGTGCCTATAGATTTTTTTTAATGATATCAGGGTTCTGAACTCAGCCCTGTGCTTACTAGGCAAGCACTCTACAGTTGTGCCATGCCTCCAGACCCTTTTTGCTCAGATTACTTTTTTTAGATGGGGCCTCATTTCCTGTACAGGCATGTGCTTGGACTGAGATCCACCTCTTTTAGGATTTCCATTATTGCTGGGATGACAGGTGCATACCACTTGACCCAGCTCTGAGTGAGATGAGGTCTTGTGGACTTTTCTGCACAGGCAACCCTTGAACTGCAGCTCATCAATTCTCAGCCTTCCAAGTAGCTATAATTACATTTAGCCACTGGAACCCAGCTAGGATTTCCAATTTACGGAGGTGACTGAACAATAACACAAAGAGGCTTCTTCTTACAGGTCCCAAGGAAAAAGGAGACATTCCATGTTGCATGAAGAGGCACCAAGCCTCATCAGAAAGCAGAAGTGAAAGAGTGACATAAGTCTTTGTTGAGTCTTTATTGTGTTTTCCGTGGAAAAAAAGCTTAGGATTAGACAGAACAGTAATGCTAGCAGGTTCTGAGCCATAGGGATATTCTGTGGTTATGGAATATCTGGCCCTTTAGGGCAAAGGAACTATTTATTGGTTTGCAATGTGAGTCTGATAAAGAAGATGGTTGGGATATGAACTTGGGAGGGGTTGGTTTGTATATGAAAGGTATGTGTGCTGAGGAATTGCTATCCCTAGGAATTAGCCAGCTCTGAGATGGAAAGTCCCTCTCCACCCAGCAAGACCCCAAAATATCATAAAATTAAAAAAGAATGTAATACTACACCTTTAATCTGAGTTCTTCCTGCATAGCCACATGTGGCCATTTAGGTAGTCCTATCTATCTCCATTGATGAGGTGTCCAGAAATAGGTAGACGTGCCGGCAAGGATCAGAAATGGACACACCTCCACTTGGGACTTTTTTCTAGTTATTTGGAGATCAGAATCTCAAGGATTTGTCAGCTTGGACTGTCTTTGGACTTTGATTCTCAGGTCTCAGCCTCCTGAGTAGCTAGGACTTATGGAGTGAGCAAACAGGTGCCTGGCAAAAGATCTAATTTATGAGAGTAGGTAAGTTATTTGTGAATACAGGTAAGTATTTCATTCCAGAGTATAGACCATATGCAGTTGAGTTAGAATGAGAATTGGAAATTTGTTGATTGTTTTTATATATGTGGATTATATCATCTCATGAATTGAAAGATGAGTTGTTTAAACCATTTATGAGAAAAGGGAGTCTTGTTCTGAGAGTGAGGGAATAAAATGATTAAAGCAAGTTTAATGTAGGGAAAGGGGTAGTTTGCAAGTAGAATGAACACAGAAGAGGCTTGTGGGAAAGTAAGCCAAGTGAGAGGCTTGTTAAGAATCAAAGGAAGCTCATTACCTACAGAGTGGAGACCACTGTCTAGGAGCACTCACTCAAGATTTGGCTTCGTGGGGGGTGGAGGGATGAGAGAAAAAGAGGGAACAGATTATACTAAGCAAAAGGAAAGATGTGTACTTATCACCCGACCTGGAAGAAATTGTTTTATTGTTAAAATGCATAGAGTTCATAAGCATTATAGACTAGAATGACGATGTCCATCATTGGGAAGGTTACAAAAAAAAAGATGAAAGGGGGGGAGGTGGTGTCAGGGGGAGTTGGGGGAAGGGAAGGTGGGAGAAAAATGAGGAATGGGGTAACAAG
The DNA here is from genome assembly GCF_023159225.1 of Perognathus longimembris pacificus. NCBI lineage: Eukaryota > Metazoa > Chordata > Mammalia > Rodentia > Heteromyidae > Perognathus > Perognathus longimembris. The sequence goes on along the minus strand of NC_063169.1, from coordinate 14,140,441 downwards.
TTTAACAAGAAACATACTCACTGCCTTAAGTATGTAACTGTAACCCCTCTGTACAACATCTTAACAACAACAACACCAAAAATCCCCCAAGCTTTACCATCTGGACCAGAGAATAACAAACAATTGCTCTTGGACCAAACCCAGCCTGTCACTGGTGCTTATAAACAAAGTTTTATTGAATAAAAAAAGGATTTGGCTTCACCCATAATCCACCATCATGGTCAAAGAAGGAAATGCTGCTGGAGGTATAAATTTGATGTTAAAGTATATTTTATAATAAAATGGAAGGCTAAATGCTAAAATAAAATGAATGACAGTTGATCAGTGACTTTAGGGGTTAATTATGGAGATGAGTGAGTAGCCAAAACTCAGTGGTGGTAAAGCCACTACCATGGTCACAGAATCTGCCCATCTTTCTTTAGCCCTGCTCCAGATAATTCCATAAGAATTAACAGAATTATTTAACTTTACCAATTGTCCTGAAAATAAGTGTCTTATGACAATGGGTCAGGAAATTACCGTGTGTGCATTTGCTTATGTGTTTACATATCACTAGACTAATGATAATAATATAACCCTGGTGACATAAGTAAAAACATAAAGACTTCTATTTGTAGGGGAGCAATGCTAGCTTCTGGTTTTCTCTCTGCCTTCATTGCTGTGTATGTACAAGCATTTCCCCTCTGAGTCTCAATGTGTTTGACTTACCTTTACTTTAGAAACAGCTATTCACAGGCTGGGATGTAGATCAATAGCAAAGTGCTTGCCTAGCAAGTGCAATGTCCTGGGTTCAATTCCCAGTTCCAAAAAAAGAAAAGACAAAAAATATGTACTTAAAAAAACCAACCAAACCGAGAGAGAGAGAGAGAGAGAGAGAGAGAGAGAGAGAGAGAGAGAGAGAGAGAGAGAGAGAGAGAGAGAAAGGACTATTCACTTTATTTCTATTTTTGGTAATTATCTTTATTTTTTATCATGTAAAATTCCTTCAGGCTGTGTGATAAGGTTTTTAAAATTAATTTATTGTCAAAGTGATGTACAGAGGGGTTACAGTTTCATAGTAAGTCAGTGAGTACATTTCTTAACAAACTTGTTACCTCCTCCCTCATTTTTCTCCCCCTCCCCAGCTCCCCACCTGACTTATACAGTTGGCTTACAGCATATAGTCTTGTAAGTATTGCTGTTGGATTGGTTTACTTAAAATTTATACTTGTTATCTCAAATCGATCAGGACTTCCCTTTGGGGCTGACCTTGCTGGTTGTCAACCAAAAGGCCAATGCTCATCTCTTCTCTACCACACACAGCTCCCCTCCTATCACGGTGTTGAAAACATCAGATGCTCCTTTTTCAACTGTCATCCATGAAGAACGTAGCATGTGGCCATCATCACCTATCAGACTTGAAGGGGAAGTTTGCAGGGTAGGAAAGGCTTCTTTCCTGGAACAAAAGAAATATGTGGGGAGCAATGTAGCGGCTCTTCATTGAATGCTTAGTGTTAGCTATTGACCTGCTGAAGAGAATCCAGATTGAACAACCATTCTGGCATGTGAGAGTGTTTCTGGGTGAGATTGAATCTGTGGACTCAGGAAAGCAGATGTTCACTCAACATTGGAGAGGGCTATCATCAAATCCCATGTTAAGTTCCCATTATACAATGCTATGGAAGGTGTTGCTAAGGACTGTCTTAATTCAACCTTATACCTCCTGGATTTAATAAGCCAGAGGGAATTTAAAATTGCAGGAACAGCAGGCAGCCATGACCTGACCCTTGCTTGGCCCCTCACAGAGCGGAATACTGTGGCATGCATTAAATATTCAGCAACCTATTCCCAGTTTAAAACAAACTGAGGTCATCTTTTCAGACTGTCTAGTGGGTCTGCCGTTGCAACTAAAGGATGACTTTCCTGCTTCATTAAACATTTAGGCTACTTCTTGGCATGTGCCGATGCCTGTTATTGTGATGGCAAACAGTAGAACAGCGTACACTTCCTTTCTAGTACAGAAAAACGGCTCATATTGCGCTTGATGATTTTGGCATAGGTGACAAGAGGGGAGTAGATGTGTCCGGAAGAGAACTAATTAAACCACATAAAGTTGGCAGAGTATTCTCAAGCCTGAATTAGAGTACTCACATAGGTAGGGTACTTGACAATAAAAATGGCATTATGACCATTTTAGTTTGGGAATGCATTCCCTCTTGTTCTATAGTACTGGTGGGTTGAACTAAGGGCCTGACACTTGCTAGCAGCTACTCTACCATTTGAGCTGCTGTCTTGAGAGCCTGAGAAACTTCTACAGACTTACCTAAAATCATTCATAAACTGATGCTAGTATTCCTATCAGCAATGACCTGAAAGACCTAACATGTAAGCTCTTCTTGTATTTTGTTCCTTGGTTGCTATCAGTTCTCCCTAAATTCTCAACATCATTATTTAAAGGTTTTATTTTGTTAGATTGTCTTAATGGTCCACATATGATATTGGTTACTGTATTCTGAATTTATACTGTATATTTAAATGCCGGCAAGAAAGAGCTGAGTACATTACAAGAAAACATGAACTTCTGGGTACTTGAAATCATGCTCCTCAGTTTTTCTCTTGCTTGCTTTCTTCTTCTTTTTTATTATTATTAATGTGATATACAGAAGGATTACAAGTTATGTAAGTCAGGTAAAGAGTACATTTCTTTTTGGACAATGTCAACCCTTCCCTCCTTCTCTCCCAGTTTTTTCCCTCCCAGCCCCATCCACAAGTTGTATAGTTCATTTTCAACATGGTGTCCAATTAATGAGTACCATTACTGTATTTGTCCATCCTTTCTTTGTCCCTCCATTTCTGTGCCTCCCCTTATACTCCCAAAGACATATAAATGAACAAACAGAACCAAAATGAAAGAAAGCAAAAAAGAAAAAAAAACTTCTTGTTTTCATTTTCTGGAGTTCATTTCAATAAATACTATTTTTTATTATTAGATTTACATAGTCATTGTGCTTTTCTGTTCGTCTCCTAGTAGTGTCCTCTTGGTCTCACTGTGTGCAAATGCCTAGAGACCTGTATAATTTATTGTGTTCCCTTATTTTAGATCTAGCTTCTGCATATGAGAGAAAATGTGCCATTTGTCTCTGAGCTTGGCTTACCTCACTTAATATGACTTGTTCTGGGTCCTTCCATTTCCCTGAAAATGACATAATATTATTCATTCTAATGGCTGTGTAAAATTCAACTGTGTATAGGTACCATATTTTTGGGATCCACTCATGCATTGTAGGGCATCTGGGCTGTTTCCACTACTTGGCAGTGAACATGGATGTGCAAATGTCTTTATAGTTTCCTCTGGGTGTATGCCCAGGAGTGGTATGGGTGGGTCATAGGGAAGATCTATGTTTAGCTTTTTGAGGACCCCCCAGACTGCTGTCCAGAGTGGTTGTGCTAGTTTACATTCCCATGAGCAATACACCGTAGAATTCTTTTTCTTCCCATATCCCTGCCAACATTTATTGTTGTTTGAATTCACAATGTTGGCCAATCTAACTGGGGTGAGATGGAATTTAAGTAGTTTGGAATATGACTTTTCATTTCTAAGAAATTATACTGTTTGAATTCTCCCTGAAATCTTATTTCAATTAATACATTGACATCACCCAAGGTATTTACTTATATATTTATAATCAAATTCTAGCTTCCACATATGAGAGAAAACATGAAACCTTTTCCTCTCTGGGCCTGACTTAACTTCACTTAACATATTTTTTCCAGGTTCTCCCATCTCCTTTCAAGTGATGCAGCATCATTCTCTGTAATGAATGAATACAATTCTCTCTCTCTCTCTCTCTCTCTCTCTCTCTCTCTCTCACACACACACACACACACACACACACACACCCCTATGGTGACTAGTGCTCCAAGGAACATAATTGTGCTGGTGGCTTTGCTATATCCTAATTTGTGATGATCTGGATAAATGACCAAAAGTGGAACTATTGGATCATAGGATGGTTGGATGTTTAGTTTGTTGAGAATCCTCCATATGCTTTCCAAAGTGGCTGAATAAAGTTTACATTTCCTACCAGCAATGTATTAGGGTTCTCTTTTGCCCATATCCATGCCAGCACCTGTTATTGTGTATCTTCTTGATGATGGCCATTCTAACTGGGATGAGGTGGAATCTCAGTGTTGTTTTGATATGGATTTCCTTTATGGCCAGAAATGTTGAGCATTTCTTCAAGTATCTGTTGGCCAATATTACTACTTTGTCAGCGGAGTCTGTATTTAGCTCATTAGCCCATTTATTAATGAGTTGTCCATTCTTTGAGAGTTTAGTTTTTGAAACTGGGTATTTTGGATATTAGGCCATTATCTGATATATAGCTAACAAAAATCTTCCATTCTGTAGGCTGTTTTTTTTTTTAGCTTGTTTAGCTATGTCCTTTGCCATGCAGAAACTTTTTATTTGATGCAGTCCCATTTATCAAGTCTTTTTTTGGATTTCCTGTGCTTCTGGATCTTTACTGAGAAAGTCCCTGCCAATGCCAAGGAGTCCTAGTGTTTCTCCTCCTTCCCATAATAGCTTGATGGTTTCAGGTCTTACATTGAGGTCTTTGATCCATTTTTAACTGATAGTAGTGCAAGCTGATAGGATAGGGTTCCAGTTTCAGTTTTCTACACGTGGATAACCAGTTTCCCCAGAACCATTTGTTGAAGGTGCTATCATTCCAGCCTATGTATTTTGCTCCCTTATTGAATAGTAGATGGCCACAGATGTATTTCTAGGTCTTCCTTTGTGTTCAATCGGTCCTCAGGCCTGTTTTTGTGCCATTACCAAGCTATTTTCAGTAGTATAGCTCTGGAGTAGAGTTTGAAGTTTGGTATTGTTATACCTCCAGCACTATTTTTCCACTCAGGGATTGCTTTTGCAATTTGGGGCCTTTCCTGATTCCACATGAATTTTTAGATTATTTTCTCACTCAGTGAAGAATGACACTGAGATCTTGATAAGGTCTTGAATTGAATTTGTAGATTGCTTTGGACAGTATTGCCATTTTCACAATATTCTGCCAATCCAGGAGCATGGAATGGTTTTCTGCTTTCTTGTGTCTTCTTCAACTTTCTTCTTCAGATTTTTATAGTTTTAGTTGTAGAGGCTGATTTGTCATCTTGATGTGATTTCAGTTTGCATTTCTCCAGTAATAAGCAACTTCTTCCTTAGGCGGTTTTCATTTGTCTCTTATTTTTTACTTTGTGGTTGCTGTTAGGCTTACAAAAGAAAAATCTTTCAATTAAAACAAGAAATATTGAAATGATAGCCACTTAACATGAATGTAAAGAGAAGAAATAAAACAGAAAATATATTAACAAAAACTTTGGCCTAGCTCTTAACACATTAGTGCAATTATTGTTTTAACTGTCCTGTGTTTTCATATTTATAGTAAAGGTAAGGATGGTTTGTGCACCATGCTTCCAGTATTAGCATTGGTAATGTGTCTGAATAGTTACACTTAGTAATAGTTTTTGCCTTGTTTTCTCCTCACTAATGCTCTTCCTTTCACTTTGAAGGACTCGTTAGCCTTGCAATAGGACAGGTATGGTGAAGATTTAAGCACTCAACTATGTTTGCGAATGTCTCCATCTCTCTTTTCTTTGTTATATACTACCTTTTTATCCTTTTAAAGGATAGTTTTGCTGGGTATAATATTCATGGTTGGCAGTTTTTTTTTGTTTTTGTTTTTGTGTTTTCCCTTTGTACTGTGAAAATGTTCTGCACCCGCTCCTGGTCTATTAGATTTCTAATAAGAAAACTACTCTTAGGAAAATTGAGACATATATATTCAAGAATGCACCCATAGTAGCTATTGTCAGTTTATTTTTTGGCACCCTACTCTGAATGTTGAATGAAGTAATGGATTTCTTGAAATATTGATACTTGAAGGTGTGTGACAGCATATGGGCACTGATGTTTGTGTATTTACCTCAGTCTTCCTAATCTGGCTTTGTGCCTGTCTTTCTAGAAAATCTAAGGCATGTTTTTCTCTGTGCCTCTAGCCACTTCTGCTTTGTAGCACTAGATGGCACTCTAAGTCCAGGCTTGCTGCGAGTTTTTTTGTTGGTTTGTTGGTGTTCCAGCACTAGAAGTTCATTCAAGTCCATATTCGTCCCAAATCTGTGGTGGATTGTGCAGCATGAACCACAGAAGTACCTGTAAGGGATAGACCATCCTCTCAAGCCTCTCCCTCAGGCTGAGGTTACTTCTAAATGTTCTGCTATACGCCAGCCTGTAATAAGACCCTGTTGGATGCTGCTCAGGCCCAATCCTGGGAAGAATTACTGTGGAATGACCAATTTCCACCCCTTTGTCCAACAATGCCACAACCATGAGAAACACTCTGAACCCACAGACTTCTGGGATCAGCATAGCACTGGGGAAGGGTCAAGACACATACTGCAATGGGCTGCCTAAGGCAAAAGTGGCTTTATGGCAAAAGACCCTTGCAATAGCCACAGGTGATGCCATAGGCAGGTCAGAGGTATCTGAGTTGAGCCATGTGTTTCTACTTGGCATCAAGGTTGTTCCAGAGGCTCAATCAATAGTTATTAGCCAAAGGATAGTTAGGTTCTGCCTAGTGTTATGTTTGCCAGCCTGAGAACTGAGTTTCAACAAAAATTCCTATGCTAAATAGCCTAAGCTGGATCATGCCTGAATCTCACAGCAGCAAGGACTTATGCAGTCTGCAAAGTGAGCACCCAGGCTGTCTCCAAGGCTGACAAGAATGTCCGCCCTAAACTGCAGTCCATCCTATTGTCACATTAGCCTCTGCCTATAACCAGGGCAGGTTTGGAAGACCCATCTGTCAGCTTTGAGCTGGCTACAGTGACTTTTACTTTCTATAGTGCTTGGTTTCATGGTGGCAAGCCCAGTACTAAACTCCAAGGCAAAGTCCTGTGCTGTTTTCATGCTTTGTTCCCTATTGGGTGGATGGAGTCTTTGCTACCTGCTCTGCAACCTGAGTTTGGAGGAGGCTGATGCTGGTAGTCACCTAGCAACGTTGAGTTCCAGTGATTTGGTCTGTAGTGTTAGCCTGGAAGTACAGGGTGTGCTGCCCTGCCTGGCACTGGGATTCATTATGGTGGAGTTGTTACTGAGTTTGAAATGAAAGGCCTGAACTTATTTTCCTCTCCTATGTGAGAAGCATTTCTCTCCACACTAGTGCTGGCAATTCTTCTCTTCCTACCTCCTTCAATGTTTCTTTTCTTTTTGCTGTATTAAAACCAGGTACTATAATTTTTCAGCTGGCTTTTTTAGCTCTTGGGAAGGTAGTTTGGTGTGTGAGTAGTTGTTTGAACTAAGGGAGATGATCACTAAGGATCTTAGCACTTACCTTGCTCTGCACTTACTGTTTTTTTTTTTTATAAGAAACAAAAAATTCTTTGACTGCCAGGTGCTGCTGGCTCACACTTGTATCCTAACGATTTAAGGGGCTGAGTTCTGAGGATTGCAGTTTGAAGTCAGCCTGGGCAGGAAAGTGTGCTCATGAGATTCTGATCTCTAATTAACCACCAAAAAGCTGGAAGTTGAGCTATGGCTCAAATGATAGAGTGCTAGGCTTGAGTGAAAAAGTTCAGGGACAGTGCCCAGGTCCTGAGTTCAAACCTCTGGACCAGCACCAAAACAAAACAAAACACCCCCCCCCAGCAATTTTGTTTGCATTCCCTCACCTAAAATGAATAAAAAAATTAACAATATTAAATATTCATTTTTATTTATTTATTATGTATTTATTTTGCCGGTTGTGGGGCTTGAACTCTGGGCTCAAGGCTATCACTCTACTACTTAAGCCACAGGGCCACTTCTGATTTTCTAGTGGTTAATTGGAGGTAAGAGTCTCATAAACTTTCCTACCCGAGCTGACTTTGAACTGTGATCCTCAGATCTCAGCCTCCCGAGTAGCTAGGATTACAGGCATGAGCCACTGGTGCCCAGCTAGATATTTATTTTTAAATGTAATGTTTCAAATTACTTTGTTTCTCTTTTCTTTTCCTCCTTCCCTCTCTGTCATCTTATGCCTTGTGGCCCCCTCAGGATCCCCTAGAGCCCATTCACAGGCTGCTTTAGGGTAAGGGATTACCTTTTGTTTGCTTCTGATCTTAATGTACTTTTTCATATAAAATATTTAAATATATAACTAAATTCAGTAGAAGGTACCCAATTCTTAATACTCATTCTTTTTTCAAAATGTGTTTATTTCTTTATTGTCAAAGTGGTGTACAGAGGGATTAGAGTTTCATATGTAAGTCAGTGCGTACGATAGTCATTCTTTAATATTATTTGGTAATGAAATTTTTTGAGCTGAGTGTAACCTAATCTCCTTATTTTGTAGAGATGTAGCTGAGGTCTAGACAGGTGGTATGCATGAGCTGGAGAGTTTTTGATGCCTTTCTTAATGTTCTCCATCAATTTTCTATCCCCTGGGATAAGATTTTTCCTATCCATCCCCAGACCCTTGGCCTTTACAACATTCCACTTTATTTGATGTGTATAAACTCGTATGACATCTTCCTCCCCTATTATGTCTCTCCAATGCCATCATTTTGTGGGGTGTGTTTTGATGCCTGACACCTAGACCTTGTCATTTTCTGCCATAAACAAATTTGCTAAATGGTGAAGCAATTGAGTATAAATAATATTCTGCTTTTGCTGATAGAATCCAGCTTGTCTGGAGTTGGGCGTCCATCCACCGGATTTCCATACTCTATTCCTTTGAGCCACAGTGAATTGATCTTCAGAAACTAGATAAGAAGAAGCTGCTCAGTTTAGGTTTTGTTTTGCTTCCTCTGGTGATATCCATATTTGTAGTTTGTGTTTTATCTTTTCAACTTAGCTTTTATTATACTTTTCCCCCATCTTCTGCTTTGTGGGTGTATCAAGACTTGCCACTGATCACCTCTCATGCATTCATCTCAATTAATTTTGCAATTTTTTATTTCGCTTTGTTAAGCAGATCTTTATGGTAACCTATGACTTCACTCATTGTCATGAAGATACAAAATACCTAGAAACAGCATCATGCTCCATATTTGCCTCTGGGCTTACTTTTTCTTTCATTTTTGATAGAACAGTATTTCCCTAAGCATGTGTTTCAATGTAATGAAGAGCATCGTTCTTTGGCTACATCCCAGGTCTGGAGCTGTACCCTGAACACCCTGATAGAACTTTGCCAGCCCCTAGCACATGGTGTCAAATAAAATGCCCTTATTCAAATGGATCTATTTTCGAAGTTCCTAGCAAAATTTTTCTGGTGAATATTTGGATTGCTTATTCTCAACTTTGCTTTCTTTCTCCCTGTACATTTGTTAGCTTCCCTCTAAAAGAAACTTTACTAGTTCTTAACTCTCTGATCTCCTTCTTGTGGGGATTTATCTCAATTTTATCAAATATGCGAATGTCTAGCTGTAATATTTATACCAAAGACCATGATCTCCAGTTTTTTAAAAGTATTTTCTCTCTTTGCCTTTACAATGAACTTTTTACCAGTTCTTTGTGTTTCCCTTTTCTGCTCTTGTTGCAATCACTGTTCCCTGTACAGCCCACTCTGCTTTATGTCATGAAAATCCCAGGGACAGAACGTGTGGTCTCAAGTTTCAAAATACAACATTAACCATATCTCCTAACTTATCTGGTTTCCAAAACAAGTGTCCACTTACAATCACCAACTTGGATACCACATAGAGCTGCAGCAGATTCCTGTGCTAGTCATTGCATTCTATTCCTGGCCTCCTCTTCCGCCCAGCTTCCAGCAAAGCTTAACACAGAGAAATAGCATCTAGTTTGAGAGACAAATGAGCATTTCAGCCACCTTCCCTAACTCAGAAGCCAATGGACTTGGACCATGATGTTGTGGTTGGAGGTAGTTTAGTAGCCATCACAACGAGGACTCAGTCTCATGGAATTTTTATTTCCTCTCAGTTAATTAAAGTAGGTGTCTGGACGCTTTTCATACCATGACTTGAGACAACTGGTATGAGATCACAAGGGAAGAAGTGTCACTTCTGAATCTACTGTTAGAGCTTCCATTGAATTTTATACTTGCCATATGTTCTATTCTCACAGATAATTACATGTTGGTTTATTTCCCTTCTGGGTTTCTCACTAGATTGTGTCATTCTGGGATGCAAAAGCTCTGATATATCCATCCTACTTGGCTTACAGCACTGTGCCCTAGAAAGAATTTTTTAAAATATCTGTGGAAGGAATTTCACAATATATTTAATAAAACACTGTTTGAGAATGAAGGATCTTTTTAGGGTGGCTTATACTAGGGTGGCAAAAGAACTTGCTGTAGTTATCAGAAAATCTGTCTCGACGGCCCTGAAGAAGAAGTTGGCTTGGCAGACTATTAGGTGTTTCCTTTTCTCTGTGGACTTCAGAAAGTTCCCTGAGGACAAGAGGATTTTAGATGTCTCTTGGAGGAAATATGGGAAATGTGGGAATCAATCAGTAGGGAAAGATAGCAAGGTATTTTGAAATAGTATTGAGAGAAAAGCAGCCTGTTTGGGTCCAGTTGTCTGAGGATATAACCATGACCCAAAGTCATTGATGTGGCTGGCAACTATCCTGTTCTCAACTATCCTGTTCTGTGTTTTGATTTTTGTTTTCAAGTTCCTACCTTAATACCTTATTCCTCTTAAGTCGTCTTTCCAAAACCTGGTTGATTAGGAGAGAGAGTTTGTTACAGGGAAAGATGTGGCATTCTGAACAATGTGTTTGTACTCTAAAGTACATTAATATGGAGATTTGCATTTTATTTTTATTTATTTTTTTTAAAATTTTTATTTGTTTATTAATTGAACACAAATTTTTTTTACAAGGTGTTGTGCAAAAAGGGTACAGTTACATAGTAGGGCAGTGTGTACATTTCTTGTGATATCTTACGTCCTGTTTTTCTATCCCTTCTCTAGGTCAGGTAGACATATATACAATATACAATGTATCAAGAACATATACAGTATTCACAGGCTTGGTCTCTACTGTCTCTCCGTCTCCCTTTCTTAACAGTCATATATCAGGGAGATCATGCCCCTTTGTTTTCTGTGTTCTAGGCTTGTCTCGCTCAACATTATTTGTTGGAGTTCTGACCATTCCCTGCGAATAACAATATTTCACCATTCCTAATCGCTATGTAGTATTCCATTGTGTATAAGTACCATATTTTTTGGATCCATTCGTCTGTGGAGGGGCATCTGGGTTGTTTCCATATTTTGGCTATTGTGAATTGTGCCGCGATAAACATGGAAGTACAAATGTCTTTTTGATATCTTGGGGTTTGCTGTTTAGGATAGATGCCTAGGAGTGGTATGGCCGGGTCATAGGGTAGGTCTATATTGAGCTTTTTGAGAAACCTCCATACTGTTCTCCAAAGTGGTTGTACTGATTTGCACTCTCACCAACAATGGAGAAGGGTTCCTCTTTCCCCGCACCCCCTCCAGCATTTGTTGTTTCCTGAGTTCAGAGTATAGGCCATTCTAACTGGGGTGAGGTGGTATCTCAGGGTTGTTTTTATTTGCATTTCCTTTACTAGAAGGGATGTTGAGCATTTCCTCATGTGTTTCTTTGCCATTTTTATATCTTCTCTTGTGAAGTCTCTCTTTAGCTCTTTTGCCCATTTCCTAATAGGTTTATTGGGCTTGGAGGGGCTTCGTTTTTTGAGTTCTCTGTAGATGACAGATATCAGGCCTTTGTCTGTTGCTGTAATGGTAAATATCCTTTCCCATATCGTTGGCTGTCTTTCTGTTTTCGTGGCTATGACCTTAGCTGTGCAGAAACTTTTTAATTTGTAGTAGTCCCATTTGTCGAGTCTTTCCCCTATTTGTTGTGCCCCTGGGACTCTATTCAGGAAGTTCCTTCCTGTGCCTATAAGTTCTAGCGTCTTTCCTACTCTGTCCTTCAGTAGTTTCAAGGATTCAGGTCTGATTGAGGTCCTTGATCCATTTTGAGTTGATCTTGGTGCATGGTGATAGGCTTGGGTCTACTTTGAGTTTTCTGCATATGGCTGCCCAGTTCTCCCAGCACCAGTAGTTGAAGAGGCTATGTTTATTCCATTGTATATCTTTAGCTCCTTTGTCGAATATCAGTTGGCTGTAAGAGTGCGGTTTTATTTCTGGGTCTTCAGTTCTAATCCATTGGTCTTCTGATCTGTTTTTATACCAATACCATGCTGTTTTTGTTATGAAGGCCTTGTAGTAGAGCTTGAAGTCTGGTATTGTGATACCTCCTGCACTGCTTTTTTTGCCTAGAATTGCTTTGGCTATTCTAGGTTTTTTGCTGTTCCATATGAATTTATGGATTGGTTTCTCTATTTCAGTGAAGAATGTGGCTGGGATTTTGATAGGTATTGCATTGAATTTGTATAACAATTTGGGCAATATGGCCATTTTCACTATATTGATTCTGCCTACCCATGAGCATGGGAGGTCTTTCCATCTCCTTGTGTCTTCTTTGATTTCCCTTATTAGATTTTTGTAGTTTTCATTAAATAGGTCCGTCACGTCCTTGGTTAAGTTGATACTTACCTAGGAGGTACTTTATTCTTTTTTTGGCTACTCTAAATGGAATTGTTTCCATAATTTCCTTTTCTGTTTGTCTATTGCTGGTGTACAGAAAAGCTGCTGACTTTTGTGGATTGATTTTGTATCCTGCTACTTTGCCAAATTGGTTTATTAGGTGTAGGAGTTTGGGTACTGAGTTCAGATATAAGATCATGTCGTCTGCGAATAGGGATAACTTGATTTCTTCCTTGCCGATGTGGATCCCTTTGATGTCCTCCTCTTGCCTTATTGCTATGGCTAGGGATTCCAGCACTATGTTGAACAGAAGTGGGGAGAGTGGGCATCCTTGTCTTGTTCCTGAGTTTAGGGGGAATGATTTAAGTTTCTCTCCATTTAATATGATATTAGCAGTTGGTCTGTTGTATATGGCTTTTATTGTTTTGAGGAATGTTCCATCTATTCCTGTTCTCTCCAAAGCTTTTAATAGGTATGGATGTTGTATTTTGTCAAAGGCTTTTTGGGCATCGACTGAGATAACAATGTAATTCTTAATTTTAGATCTGTTTATGTGGTGAATTACGTTGATTGATTTATGGATGTTGAACCATCCTTGTGACTGAGGGATGAAGCCTACTTGGTCATGATGTATGATTTTCTTGATCAGTTTCTGGATCCTGTTAGCTAATATTTTTTTTTTTTTTTTTTTTTTTTTTTTTGCCAGTCCTGGGCCTTGGAATCAGGGCCTGAGCTCTGTCCCTGGCTTCTTCCCGCTCAAGGCTAGCACTCTGCCGCTTGAGCCACAGCACCGCTTCTGGCCGTTTTCTGTATATGTGGTGCTGGGGAATCGAACCTAGGGCCTCGTGTATCCGAGGCAGGCACTCTTGCCACTAGGCCATATCCCCAGCCCCTGTTAGCTAATATTTTATTGAGGAGCTTTGCGTCTGTGTTCATTAGTGATATTGGTCTGTAGTTCTCTTTTTTTGTTGGGTCTTTGCCTGGTTTAGGAATGAGTATGATATTAGCTTCGTAGAATGAGTTTGAGATTTCTCCCTCTGTTTCTATTTCGCGGAAGAGTTTGAGGAGTATTGGTATTAGCTCCTCACTAAAGGTTTTGTAGAATTCGTTGGTGAATCCATCTGGGCCTGGGCTTTTCTTAGGGAGGTTCTTGATTACCTCCTGTATCTCACCATAAGTTATTGGTTTATTTAGTTGATTTATTTCTTCTTGGTTCAGTTTGGGCAGTTTGTACTTCTCTAAGAATTGATCCATTTCTGTAAAATTATTGTTTTTTGCTGAGTAGAGGTTTTGGAAATAGCTCCTTATGATTGTTTGAATATCGTGTGTACTTGTTGTAATTTTTCCGGTGGATTCCCTGATTTTACGTATATGAGTCTCTTCTCTTCTTTTTTTTTGTAAGTCTTGCAAGGGGTCTGTCAATTTTGTTTATTTTCTCAAAGAACCAGCTTTTAGTCTTATTTATTTGTTGAATGGTCTTTCTATTTTCAATCAGATTTATCTCTTCTTTAATCTTTGTGATCTCTCCCCTCCTAGTCGTTTTAGATTCTGTCATTTCTTGTTTCTCCAATTGTTTTAGTTTCTTCATGAGGTTATTCATCTGCTCTGCTTCCATTCTTTTAATGTGAGTGCTGAGGGCAATGATCTTGCCCCTCAGTACTGCCTTAGTTGTGTCCCATAGGTTTCTTTGTGATGTGTTTTCTTTGCCATTGTGGCTTATGAATTCATTGATTTCATCTTTAATTTGGTCTGTGGCCCAAGTGTTGGATAGCAGCGTGGCGTTTAGCCTCCAAGAGTGTGTATAGCCTCTGTGGTATCCTTTGTTGTTGAGGGTTACCTTAATCCACTGTGATCAGATATAATACATGGGATGATGTCAATACTTTTGTATTTGCTGAGGTTCTTTGTGTGGGCTATGACGTGGTCTATTTTGGAATATGATCCATGGGCTGCTGAAAAGAAGGTGTATTGGGTCTCTGTAGGGTGGAAGGTTCTATATAGGTCTGTTAGATCCATTTGGGAAATGGTGTTATTTAGGTCCTCAGCTCCCTTACTAATCCTCTGGGTGTTGGATCTGTCTCTTGGAGAGAGAGGAGTATTAAAGTCACCCACTATGATTGTGTTTGCATCTATCTTGTTCTGTAATTCTGTGAGAATTTGCTTGACATATGTAGGGCCTCTTTTGTTCGGTGCGTATACATTTATCACCGTGATGTCTTGATTCTGGATTTTTCCTTGTATTAATATGTAGTGTCCTTCTTTGTCTTTTTGAGTTGACTTTAATGAGAAGTCCAGCTTGTCTGAGATCAGAATGGCTACACCTGCCGTTTTGGTGGGTGCATTTGCTTGGTAGATCTTGCTCCATCCTTTCATTCGAAGCCTGTTTTTGTCCCTTGCTGTAAGGTGGGTCTCTTGTAGACAGCAGATGTCAACTTTTTGTTTGTGAATCCATTCTGCCAGTCTGCTCCTCTTTATTGGGGAGTTTAAACCATTTATATTTAAAGAGATCAAGGATAAGGGTGTTTTTTCTCCTTCCATTTTCTTGTTGGGCTGTTTTTTCCTCTTTTTTTTTTCTTGTCTTTAGTGAGCTGATCTTTCTGCTGGACTTTGGCTATTGAAGTTTCTTTCTGATTCTGTTTGTGTGTCTTTTACGATCTCTGTTGGGTGGGGTTTCCCTCTTAGAATTCGCTGTAGGGCTGGTTTTTTATTCACATACTCCTTTAGCTCTTCTTTGGTGTGGAAAGATCTGGTTTTCCCTTCGGATGTGAACTCCAATTTCGCTGGATATTTGATCCGAGGTTGCAAATTGTTATTCTGAAGTACTTGGATGGTGTTCTTCCACTCACTTTGAGCTTGGTAAGTTTGTGTGGATAAGTCAGATGTTATTCGAATCCTCTTCCCATTGAAGAAAGTTTCTTTCTTCGCTTTGGCTGAGTTCAGAATTTGCTCTTTAATCTTGAGGTCTGTAGTCTTGAATATTTTGTGCCTTGGGGTGGCTTTCCTGGGGTCTGGCCTGCCAGGTGTCCTATAGGCTTCGGTTACCTGGATGGGGTCCCCTGTGAGATTGGGGAAGTTTTCTGCAATAACTTTATTGAGAACATGATTAAGCCCTCTGCTCTGGTATTCGGCTCCTTCTTCTATTCCAGTTATGCGCAGATTATATCTCTTGTCTTTGTTCATTAGTTCCTGGATTAGTCTGCCCTGAAGCTTCACCTTTTCTTGGAGTGTGGTCATTTTCTGGTTGTTGTCGGTTGCTTCATTGTCCAGGCGAGAGATTCTGGATTCTATATGGTCCACTCTTTGTGTTATGGTTTCAATTGCGGAGTTTATGGATGTCAGAGAGCTATTTATGGTTGTCATATCAGCTCTGATCGTGGAAATTTCTTCCTTTAAAGAGTTGTATTTTAAATCTATTTTTTCATGCATTCAATTCTCAGGATGTGGAGATTTTCCTTAAAGAAGGCTTGCATTGTATCCATTTTTGCTTCCATTTCTTTAATTGAGGCTTGCATTGTATCCATTTTTGCTTCCATTTCTTTCTTGGCTTCCTGGGTGTCCTTCCAGATTTCTGCTCTAAACTCCTGGAATTGTTTTCTGATTTCATTTCTGACGCTTTCGATCATTCCTGTTAACATGGCCTCATTTGCTTTTTTAGTCTCCATTTCCTCTTCAGTCGTGCTGCTTTTTGGAGCTGGTGAGTTGGCTTGCCCTTTGATGAACTGAGTTATGTTTCTTTGTGATTTGCGCATCTGGAGATCTGGATGGGTTCTCAGGTTTGGTTTGTAGCTCTTTCCTCCCTCCTGTGTAGGCGTGTCTAAGGCAGCAGGTGCTGTTGCTGTGGCCCTGCCCACCAGTGCAGAGTACGCCTACCAGAGCGGGCGCTGTCGCCGGGGCCCCGCCCTCCTGTGCGCTGTGCGACCACTACAACAGGCACTTTAGCGGGGTATGCCTCCCAGAGGGAGCCCCGGGTTGTTGGGTTGTGTTTGCACCCTCCCGCAAGTCCGTTGGGGGGGGCGGTATGTGTGGGGCCCAGTGGGATCGACTGTCTGGGTGTGGCTTGGCACCCTCAGACCTCGCCTCCGCTGCGAGAGGGGGACGTAATCGGGCCCAGGTGTCCCTACTGTGCTGGTATTGCCCACCAGCGCCTGTGATTTTAGTTGTAAGAGTCTGCGAGCTCCAGGCGCCTCGGGTGGGGCTTGCACTGCTGGCCGTCCCCAGGCCCCTGTTGGGAAGGGGGCGGGGCCGGTTCTGCCAGTTCAGGAACCTGTGGGGGCTTGGGGCTGTTCCGCCCTTCCCCTGCTAAACTGACTTCCCAGCGCCTGGTGGGAGCTCCCCCGCCTGATTTGGGGGTTCTTTGTTCCCTCAGGGGTGGGGAGGGGGAGGGAGGGAGATCTAGCTTCTTTGTCGGGCTTGGGTCTCTGATAGCTGGTCTCCCGTTGGGGGAGGGGATAATAGGGGACTCACTTTTGCTGCTTTGTGTGTGTGTCCCGCGCAGCCGTTGGCCCTCCAGGGGTTGGCGAAGTGTCGTGGTGGCTTCCCTGGTTCCCGATTTCTGCCGTGCTGGGTTCCTTTGTCCGGACCCGGTGTGGACCCGAACTTCTCGTCGCTGCCGGTGTGTGTCTTGGTCCGCACCCTGCCTTGTGTCCGTGGGGTCTCCCGCTATATGAATTCTGCGCTCCTGGCAGCCTGTCTGCCGATCGCCGGGTTCCCCTTTCCCAGCCTGGCCCTGTTTGGGCCAGAGTCGGTTGGTGGGGGGAGGGTGCCCCGGAGAATCTCCGGCTCCGTGTAGGTTTTAAGTTCTTCTTTTTTGCTCCTTTTTGTTTTCCTGCGTTTCTCCACTGCTTCTGGCTGCTGGTTTTTCTGGGTTCTTGATGGGGTGTTGGGTGTTGGAGTTCCCAGCTCGCTATTCAGTTGGAGCGAGTCGGGGTGCCTCCCTATTCTGTCGGTGCCATCTTTCTCCCTCTTTTTTTTTTTTTTAAGTATTTTTCAGTATTTGCAGAAAGGGGTTTCCATTAAACAAAGCAATTTATGAATACAGTGCATCTGATCAATGTCACCCTTTCAACATTCTCACCCATCCCTCCCTACCCACCCCTTCCCTCACTTTTCTTAATTTTGTAGTGTATATATTGATTGTTTTGGCCATTTAACAATGCATCATGACCCGTATTCCTCCTTCAATATTTCCACCCCCTTTGGCCCACCCCTTCATTCATTTTTCTTAATTTTGTAGTATATACAATGAATCCTTTTTTTCCCCCAGGCATAATGAGTTTGTTGGGGGGAGGGTAGATCATACTTCTGGCCTGACAAGGTGGGGGAGTGCAGGGTGTGCAAAGGATGCAGGGGAAGAAAGAGGGAAGGGAGGGTGTGAAGAGGGGCAAGAGGCAAAGGGCAAAGAAAGTTCTGCAAGAGGTCCGAGGGCAAAAGGGGGCTATACAATTCATTCTTGACTGCATTCTCTACCCTTTCATCCCTCTTCCCTTAGTTCTACCCCCTTTTTGCTAGGACCCATTTCCTGCTAGTACCCACTTCCTGGTGCTTATTGGCTGGGTTCTGACTTAGTCTTTCTAAAGAATCATACTATTGAGCTCTCCAAAAAGTTTGTTATACTTCAGGTAACTACTTTGTCACCATTTGCCTACCACCCAGTGTGTTTACTTATAGATTTATAGGTACATTCTCACTACCACAAATGAGGGAAACCATGCAACCTTTGTTTCTCTGAGTCTGGCTTACTTCCAAGTCTGCATTTCTGTATGAATAGTACAATATCATTCTTTCTAGTGGATGAGTAAAATTCCATTGTGTATATATAACTACACTTTTTAAAATCATTTGTTGAGGGATAGCTGGGCTGATTCCATATCTTGACTATGGTAAATAGTGTTGCAATGAACATGGTTGTGTTGAGTTTACTGTAGGCTTGTTTGTGCTGTATTGAATAAATGACCAGGCATGGAATTGCTGGTCTGGGTTCAATTTTTTGAGGAGCTTCTATACTGTTTTCCAGATTGGTTGACCATGCTTACATAGGCGATCCCTTTTGTCTGCATCCTTGCCAGCACTTGTTACTGTTTGTTTTCTTGATCATGGCCATTATAACTGGTGAGAGGTAGAATCTGTGTTGTTTTGATTTGTATTTATTTTATGGTTAAAGATGTTGAACATTTCTTCATGTGTCTACTGGCCATTTTAATTTTTCTGAGAAAATTTTAAGTCATTATGCCATTTATTAGGTTGTTGTTTCTTTGAGGGTTTAATTTTTTGAGCTCTCAGTATATTTTGAATATTAGACCTTTGTATGATAGATAGATAGCAAAATTTCTCCCATTCTGCAGGCCTTCTTGTTTTAAAATTTTAATTTTTATTGCCAAGGTAAAGTACAGAGGGGTTACAGTCACATAGTTACATATAGTCACATATCTTGTCCAACTTGTTATCCTTGTCCTCATTTTTTTCCCACCTTCCCTCCTCTCCAATCCCCACCCCCCAGTTCTACAGTTAGTTTACAACATATTGTCTTGTAAGTATTGCTGTTGCATTGGTTTGTCTTTTACCCTTTGTTTCACCATTTTAATATTCCTCTTCCCTTCCCTAATTCAGACAGACTTATATAAAATACCCAAGGTACCAAAATCAAATACAGTGACAACAGGGGCTAAATCATAAGGAAGATGAGCAGAAGAAAAAAGAAATCATTTCATGTAGTACGATGAAAATAACAATAATGGTAAACCACTTGTTTATATAGTTTGGAGATCATTTCTCTTGGTGTCATCTTATGTGATCATGTGTACCTAGCTATTGAGCTATTGTGATCATCTGTTAGGACTATCCTAGCATACATTAATTATTACCAATAAGGGAGACCACAGAGTTTATGTTGCTTTGGGTCTGACTCACTCCACATAGTATGATTTTTTTTTCTAAGTCTTTACACTTTCTTATGAATGGGGCTATGTCATTCTTTCTCAGAGAAGCATAGAATTCCATTGTGTATACATACCACAGTTTTTCAATCCATTCATCTATTGAAGGACATCTGGGTTAGTTCTATGGTAAACAATTCTGCTATGAACATGGTTGTTCTGGTAGCTTTAGTATGGCCTTATTTATGATCCTTTGGGTAAATACCAGAAGTGGAAATGCTGGGTCATAGGGGAGATCTATGTTTACCTTTTGAGGAACCTCCACACTGCTTTCCAGAGTGGTTGAACAAGTTTACACTCCTACCAAGTGTGGTAGTGTTCTCCTTTTGGCTACATCCCTGCCAGCAACTGTTATTAGTTTTCTTGATGATCACCATTCTTACTGGAGTGAAGTGGAATCTCAATGTTGTTTTGATTTGCATTTCTTTTATGGGCATTTCTTCATGTGCCTCTTGGCCATTCTCATTTCCTCTTCAGAGAAGTCTCTCTTTAAGAGTTTAGCCCATTTATTATGGGGAAGTTGTTTCTTTTAGGATTTGTTTTGGAAGAACTTAATTTTTTGAGTTCTATGTTTATTTTAGAATTGAGGCCCTTGTGTGTGGTATGGCCAGTGAAGATCTTCTCCCAGTTTGTCGGCTTTCTAATTAGCTTGTTAGCTATGAACTTTACCATACAGCAACTTTTAAGTTTGGTGAAATCTCATTTATCAAGTCTTTCTTTGAATTGTTGTGTTTCTAGATCTTTACCTAGAAAGTTTTGACCTATGCCCAGGAGCCCTAGTGTTTACCCTACCTTTCTTGTAAATGTTTCATGGTTTCTGGTTTTACACTTAGGTTTTTGATCCATTTTGAACTGATGCTGGTGCAAAGTGATATGTAAGGTTTTAGTTTTCTGCATGTGTATAGCCAGCTTTTCCAGCACCATTTGTTGAAAAGGCTACCTTCCAGTCAATGTTTTTTGGCTCCCTTATCAAATATTAGATGTCTATAGGTCAGTCGGTTCATTCCTGGGTCTTCTATTGTTCCATTAGTCCTCAGGCACCAAATGGTTTTCGTTACTATGGCTTTTCAAGGAGAACAAATGGTGTTGGAAGAATAACAATACCAAATGTAAAACTCTACTACAGACTTGCATTTTCTAATTGTGGTTGCACAGTTGCTTCGGGGAGATTTAGGATGACCATAGCAGGAATATAAAGGGAAAGATTCAACATTCAGTTATAGACTCCCAACAATAGGACTTTTGAATCTTCAGGAAAGCATTAGTTTTGAAAAGCAGGCATTGTGGAGAGAAAATTTTTTCAGCACTTGTCAAGAGCAGTTCTTGCAGTCAAAATCATAATGAATGACAAGGCATGAGATAAGTCAGCATATGAACTCTTTTTGAAAGAGAAAAGAGCCACTGGTGGCTCACACCTATAATCCTTGCTACTCAGGAGGCTGAAAGCTAAGGATCATGATTCAAAGCCTGTCTGGAAGGAAAGTCCATAAGACACTTAACTCCAATTAGCACCAAAAAAAAAACAACAAACAAACCTGAAAGTGGAGCTGTGGCTGTGGTAGAGTGTTAGCCTTCAGCAAAAAAAAAAGCTTATGATAGTGTCCAGGCCCTGAGTTCAAGATCCAGACTAGAACAGAAAGAGAGAAAGAGAAAGAGAGAGAGAAAGGAGAGGTAAAAAGGAAAACAGGCAATTTTAGAACTGTGCTAGGGTGAATAAAACATAGAAACAAAGGGATGTGTATTTGGCCCATTCTGGGTCCCTGAGGAAAATCAATATCCATAGGTTGGCCCGTTGGCCATGGTGTATCCCTGAAGGAGAAGTTGACCTTCAGAAGTTCATAGAGGACAAGAAACCCTTAAATACCTCTCTGAAGAAATTCAGGAAATGTAGGACCACCTAGAACTATCAAGAGGCTGAGTTCAGGATGAGATCATGAAGCTATAGAGTAAGAAAAAGTAGCTGAGAATCAGGTGACAGTCTAGGGTAGAGACCATATATGACCCTGTAGCACAGGGCTAGACCCCAGAAGGAAGGTAGAGCTAAAGAAAAAAGTATTAGTCAGGAAAATCACTCACTTTAGCTCATGTGTTATACAATAGTTCTTTGAGATAAATAGATTTTTGTTTCATAGCTAATGAAGCTCTTGATGTTTAGAGTAATTTATCTTAGTGCCTTCTGAGGTTAGATTCAGTTAAATTCAGTGCTTGACTTTAGCGGTTTATCCCAGGTGCTTAACATGTTTTCTTGCTCTTTTGAGTTTTTATGATTCCTTTCTTTCCCTTTTTCTGCTTTCTACCTTTTCATGTCTCAATTTTGAAAGATCACTGTAATTCTTTTAAGGTATACACTCCAAATAAATAAAGTGCAGTGTGGTTTAGCCCTATAGTGTAATGACTCAATCAATCACATTTAATTAAAAAAAAAAGGCTGTGTTAATATTGTATGAAAACTTCCATGTGGTATAAAATTGGTTATTGGGGAAATCCCTGATTAATTCTCTTAGTTGACTTTTGTGACTCATTTGGAGCTTATTGAATTTACATTTTTTTTTTTAGTTCAAACTGAGGAGAACATTGAATTTTAAAATTCATTACTGTTCAATTTAAAATTTTCTTTTTCATACGGTACAATATTCTGATAAAGATCTTATCCTTAAAAATCTGTATTTTTCTGATTACCATAAAAGTATTATCTATGGGGCTGGGGATATAGCCTAGTGGCAAGAGTGCCTGCCTCGGATACACGAGGCCCTAGGTTCGATTCCCCAGCACCACATATACAGAAAACGGCCAGAAGCGGCGCTGTGGCTCAAGTGGCAGAGTGCTAGCCTTGAGCGGGAAGAAGCCAGGGACAGTGCTCAGGCCCTGAGTCCAAGGCCCAGGACTGGCCAAAAAAAAAAAAAAAAGTATTATCTATGAAAAAATTCATTTCTCAGTATTTGATTCTGTAGTTTTTCTTAAAAGTTAAAAATTAACCTGGGTGTCAGTGGCTAATGCTTATAATCCTAGCTACTCTGGAGGCTGAGATCTGAAGATTGGGATTAGTAACCACCCCAGGTCAAAAAGTACATGATTTTTGTCTCCAATTAATCAGCAAAAAGCTGGAAATGGAGGTGTGGCTGAAGTGGTAGACTGCTAGTCTTGAGGGAAGCCAGGCACTGGTGGTTCACACCTATAAACCTAGCTACTCAGGAGGCTGAGCTCTGAGGATCATGGTTCGAATCCAGCCAGGGTAGGAAAGTTCATGAGACTTTTATCTCCAATTAACCACCAGAAAACTGGAAGTGGAGCTGTGGTAGCACTCAAAGTAGTAGCACTAGCCTTAAACAAAAAAGCTCAGGGACAGCATGTAGGCCCTGATTCAAGCCCCATGACTGGCCAAAAAAACAAACAAAACCAAAACAAAAACACCTAAAGGACACTACCTAAGCTCTGAGTTCAAGCCTCAGTACCCCCCCCCCCAACAAATTATACATTTATAGCTTCCAGTTTCTATCTCACATATAAAGAGCTTAAGTCTCCATTCTGTCCTAATAGGCAGAACAGACTAAAACAACAACAACAAAAAACAACAACACTTCTTAGAAGGGTAGACTCTGGGCACACTATGCCTCCAAGACTGGAGAGACAGGCAGGCAAATACATCATTCTGGCCTATCACAGCAGAGATGCACATGCAGGGGGAACAACTGGGAAGTAATGCTGGGGTGGGAAGCCTGAATCTATAGTTGGCAAACTGCTGAAGATTCACTCCTCTGGCACTTAACTATCAGGGAACTTCAGACACAGGGAACCCCACAATATTGAGAACATCTCTTGCCAGGAGCTTGATGTTCTCACAGTAAGAATCTCTCTGCTTTTTGGCAGAGGGAGAGAAAAATACCAGAAAATGTATTTTGGAAAGAATACTGGAAAGAATGCTTTCCAGAGCACTTTGTTCTTAACGAAGCCTGCTTTCAGGAGGAACAAATTAATCTAAATGTGTTGGGATGAATCAGAGATTGACCTGGAGGAAAGAAGATACCCACCTCCAGTATCTTAGCCCCCCCTCCATCCTGTACCACCTAAATGGGAGAGAAAAACCCCAGAAGCACATAGGAATCTCATAGTCCGGCTGTGTGGTCACTAAACACTGAGACCTAATCAGTCTACAGAACCCAAACCCTCTAACCCCAACATGACTCACTTCGGAAGTGTTAGAGTAAGTGTAAGTACAAAACAAATCCTGGAAGGGATGTTGAAATTGTTGAAATGGACTTATAAACAACTACCAAAACACACAGGACATCAAAAGATTGCATACCATGATCAGTGAAATTCACCCCAGGTATACAAAAATGGTTCAATATATGTAAGTCAGTACTTGTGACAAAATACACAGACAGAATGAAAAGCAAAACCCATACAATCATCTCAATAAATGCAGAAAATACATCCAATGTGATTCAACATATCTCCGTGTTAACTCCCAATAAATTAGGGATAGAAGAATATACCTCAAAATACTACAGGCTATATTTTTAAAATTAACAGTCAATATTATATAAAATGGGAAAAACCTGAAAATATTTCCTTTCATATCTGGAACAAGGAAAGGATATCTACTTTAGCCACTCTTAATATAGGCCTAGACGTCTTAGAAAAAAATGAAGTAATAATGAGGCAAAAGAAAGAAACTGCCATATGACCCTGCTAAGCCACTCCTGGGCACATACCTGAAGGAATACAATAGAAATAATTAGACGCCCATTATAATCACATTATTTGTAATAACCTTTTGTTTTGTTTTGTTTTTGGTGCCAGTATTGTGGCTTGAATTCAGAGCCTGGACATTGTCCCTTTGCTTTCTCGTTCAAGACTGCCATTTGACTAGTTGAGCTATAACTCCATTTCTGGCTTTTTGGTGGTAAATTGAAGATAAGAGTTTCACAACTTTCCTGCCTGGGTAAGCTTCTAACCATGATCCTTAGACTCCTGAGTTGTTGTTTGCTTTCATGATAATTATTCTGACCAAGATGAGAAGAAATCTTAACATCAGTTTGGTTTGCATTTCCTTTAGGCTAAGGATGGTGAAATTTTATTTATTTTTTTCACCATTTGTACCTTTTGCTATTTACTAATTGAATTATTTTTGATGTTTATTTTTTTAGCTCTTACTCTGTTTGGGGTATTACTAATTTATCTGAATAACTTGCAAAGATTATCTCCTATCCTTCAATTTGTTGTTTTCTTTGATGTGCAGAAGATTTCTAATTTGATGCAATCTCATTTTTTCAAATCTTATTTCCTTAGTTATTAGAGTCCTATTCAGAAAGTTTTTGTTTGCTCCTTAATCTTCAAGTATATATCTATCCTATATTAGTTTTAGAGTTGCATGTATTAAAGTTCTTTGAATCATTTTTAGTTGATTTTTGTAAAAAGTGAATAGGAATCTAGTTTTTCTATAGGGATCAAATTTAAATCTGTAGATCACTTTTGGTATTATAGCCATTATAATATTTTGATCTTTCATAAACATGGGAGGCCTTTCTATCTCCTTTCTTCATAGTTTTTGTTGTAGAGGTCCTTCACTTCCAAAATTAAGGTTTTATTTTTTGTAAGTATCTGAGGCTATTGGAATTGAAATTATTTTCTTAATCTGTTTCTCAGCCTGCTTATTATTGACATATAGAAAAAATACTTTTTTATGTCTAAATTTCATTTTCTGATACTTTGCCCAAGTGGTTTTTTCCCTCAGTTGAAGAGGATTTTTGTGTGTGTGTGTGTGTGTGTGTGTGTGTGTGTGTGTGTGTGTGTGTAATCTTTAGGGTCTGTGTTGGATTCTGTTATCTGCAAACAGGGACCATTTGGCCTTCTATTTTCATCTCTGCTATTGCTTTCTCTTGTTTTATTGCTGTAAGCATTCAAGCACTGTGTTGAAATCATAGTGGAGAGAGTTAAATCCTGACATCAGAGGAAATGGTTTCAGTTTTGTCCATGTACAGATCGTGGCCCTGCTACAATCAATGTGAGCGAGCCAGGGTTGAAGTGGCAATTTCTTCTCTGCAGCAATTTTCTTAACCTCAGACTGATAAACCTCACACATGTTATATTGACAACTAGACATAATGACAAAAAATAGCACTGGAGTTTGAATTCAAGGCCTTGTGTTTCCTAGGCAGGCAGTCTACCACTTGAGCCATACCCCTTGCCCAACTATAATATCTGGATATTTTTTTAACATAAGCACTTTGTTATCCATCAAAGGCCCTATACTCCCCACTCTGGAATGAAGCTTTCCTGCAAAACTAAATGTTCTCCTGCCAATAAACCAGCATTTGCACTCTGGTACTTATTCAAAGGAATTAAAAACTTCAGCAGACACTATGCTGAAACTGTGGGTGGGGATGGGATGGAAAAACTGGGAGAGAGGAAGGAAAGGGTAACATCGTCAAAAAGAAGTGTACTCATTACATTACTTATGAAATGGTAACCCCTCTGTACATCACTTTGTAATAAAAGTTTAAAAATATTTACTTAACATACCACACAAAAACCTGCACACAGATATTGAATGCAATTTTTTTCTTAACTTCCAAAGGTTGAACGAAACCAAGATGTCCTTTCAGTAGGTAAACAGACACACTTGTGGCACCTAGACGGTGGAAGATCATTCAGCAGTAAAAAGAAATGAGTCCTCAAACCATGAAAAGATCTAGCAAAGTTGAAAGTATATTACTAAATGAAAGAAGCCAAAATGAAAAGGCTATAGTTGTATAATTCCAAGCACATGGCATTCTGAGTAAAGAAAAGCCTGTGGAGACAGTAATAATGCCAGCAGTTGCTGGGGGTTTTGGTGGGGCAGGAATGATCGGTGAAGCATAGATGATTTCTAAGGTACTGAGTGTCAGCTATAGGTTCTGGGTGATGATGGTTCATCAGTTGTAGTAAATACACCACTGAGATAAAGATTGTTAATAGAGATAGGCATAAAGGATGTGTGGACAATATGGAAACCTCTGTACCTCCTTTTTGTTGTTGTTGGTGGGGGTTGTGGGGCTTGAACTCAGATCCTGGGCATTATCCATGAGTTTTTCACTCAAGGCTAGCACCCTACCACTTTGAGCCACAGCGCCACTTCTCATTTTCTGGTGGTTAATTACAGATAAGAGTTTCACAGACTTTTCTGCCCAGGCTGGCTTTGAAGCTTGATCTCCAGATCTCAGCCTCCTGTGTAGCTAGGATTACAGGCATGAGCCACCGGCACCAGATTCTGCAACTCTTTAAGTCTGTCATAGACCGAAAACTTCAAGTCTTACAAATTGTACACATATGTATAAATACATGTACATTTATCAAAAGAAAAGTTAACCAAACTTCTCTAGCTGACTGTGGCCCTCTGAGTTGATTTTGACTTGGAGGAGTTTAGGGGACTGGACCAGAATATTCCAAAACCCATCTCCTCCTCAGACTTCTTTCTGTTTCAGCCTTTCAGTACAGTGATCAGTGGAAAAACCTACAAGACCAGGAGAAGTGGAGGCAGGTGCAGGTTGCCTGTAACAAACTCTAGTTAAATGCCACTCCTATTATTTTTTCTGGAAGATAAAATATTTGTTCACATTATGTATTCAATTTGAACTTTAATTTCTTTTTGAGGTGCTGGGGATAGAACTCAGGGCCTCCCACATGCTGGGCGGGTGCCAATGAGCTACATCCCCAGCCCTGAACTTTAAATGTCACTGGTGGAAAATGTATTTTGCTATCTTAAAAATGAGAGTCCAGGCAGGGTGGTGCAAAGCCTGTAATCCCAGCACTTGGGGGTCTGCGGCAGGGGGATTATAAATCTAAGGCCATCCTGCTACATAGCAGGTTTCAGGCTAGTCTGGTCTAGACCATATGATTTTAAGAAAAAAACAAAACAATAACAACAACAAAAACGGGGTTAAAGGTTACTGTGGGAATTTATTAGCTGAGGCTTTCATAAGTCTGATATAGGTGCTTGGAGATGTTCTGACAACTTTTTTTTTAACCTTATAAAGATCAAATCCAGGGGCTGGGATATGGCCTAGTGGCAAGAGTGCTTGCCTCATATACATGAAGCCCTAGGTTCGATTCCTCAACACCACACATCTAGAAAACAGCCAGAAGTGGCGCTGTGGCTCAAGTGGCAGAGTGCTAGCCTTGAGCAAAAAGAAGCCAGGGAGGGCTGGGGATATAGCCTAGTGGCAAGAGTGCCTGCCTCGGATACACGAGGCCCTAGGTTCGATTCCCCAGCACCACATATGCAGAAAACGGCCAGAAGCGGCGCTGTGGCTCAAGTGGCAGAGTGCTAGCCTTGAGCGGGAAGAAGCCAGGGACAGTGCTCAGGCCCTGAGTCCAAGGCCCAGGACTGGCCAAAAAAAAAAAAAAAAAAGAAGCCAGGGACAGTGCTCAGGCCCTGAGTGCAAGGCCCCGGACTGGCAAATAATAATAATAATAATAATAATAATAATAATATCAAATCCAGAGTCTTGTGCATTCTAGACAAGCACTCGACCTCTGAGCTGTATCTCTAGTCCAATAGTGCTTAATTTTTGTTTCAACTTGGAGCTATTGAAAATGAATACTTAGACATATTTGGAAGTAGGTGAAGTGCATTTGTCTTTCAAAGCCTGGAGTGCACATGATAGGTATTGTTTCTTATGCCTCCGTCACCCATCACACTGCCTTGCTCAGACCAGAGCTTGGTAAATGTCTTTGCCACACACTGGTGGAGGCTGGAATCTTTCCAACAGGACTTTATAGCTGGACGCTGATGGCTTACACCCGTACCCCTCGCTATTCAGGAGACTGAAATCAAGAGGATTGCAGTTCAAAGCCAGCTTGATCAGAAAAGTCTGTGAAGCTTCCATCTCCCCCAAAACAGGGCTGGCAGAATGGCTCAAGTGAAAGAAGTCTAGTTGAGTAAGCAAGTGGAGTGAGCATGAGGTTCTGAGTTCGAGTCCCAGTACCTTAAAAAGGACTTCATATGATGATCATTCATACCAGTAAGGAATTACATTTCTTGATCATAGGAAATAAAATGTTCACTTAAAAAATAGTAATAACAGCTGGGCATCAGTGGCTCTTGCCTATAATCAGGAGGCTGAGATCTGATGATTGTGGTTCAAAGCTAGACTGGGCAGGAAAGTTTGTGAGGCTTTTTTTTTTTTTTTTTTTTTTGCCAGTCCCGGGGCCTGAACTCAGGGCCTGGGCACTGTCCCAGAGTGCTCAAAGCTAACACTCTACCACTTGAGCCACAGCGCTATATTTCGCTTTTTCTATATATATGATGCTGAGGAATCGAACCCAGGGCTTCATGTATATGAGGCAAGCACTCTACCACTAGGCCATGTTCCCAGCCTGAGGCTTTTATCTCCAATTAACCAACAAAAAGTTGGAAGTGGAGCTGTGGCTCAAGTGGTAGAGTATTAGCTGTGTGCACAAAAGCTCAGGGACAGTGCCCAGGTCCTGAATTCAAGCCCCAGGACTGGTACAAACATTTAGCAACACACACACACACACACACACACACACACCAGAATAGTAATAAAGCATCTTTGTTAGATGTGCAAATTCAACAGGCATTAAAAAAATGCCTAGACTACAGGTTCACCCGGCTTCATGTTTATAAGTGCACATGTGCATGTGTGTGTGTGTGTACACGTATGCATGCCAGTACTGGGGTTTGGGTGCTGTCTTTGAGCTTTTTATGCTCAAGACTGGCATTCTACCACTTGAGCCACAGTGCTACCTCTGACTTTTTGATCATTAATTGGAGATAAGAGTCTCAAGGCCTTTCCTGTCTGGGTTGGCTTTGAACCGCCATCCTCAGATCTTAGCCTTTAGAGTAGCTAGGTTCACAGTCATGAGCTACCTGTGCCTGACTCCAGCTGAGTGTAAGTAAAAAAAAAATCTTTAACATCATGCTATTTTAAGTACATTTTAGGTACGTTTTCAAGTCACAACAGAATTGGCACAGCATTACAGAAAGTTAGAAAATAAAGGGAACAAATTTTTAAACAGGTGTTAAAATGGGTGATTCTGTAGCTATTACCATCAGTCATCTGGGAAGCTTGCTAAAAGTCCTGATTCCAGCTCCTCCTGCTGAGTCAGCATGTCTGTGGGCAGTACTCCATGGAATTGCAGTTTTAACCAGCTTTCCAGGTGGTTCTTGGTTTGTCGCTGGGAGATGAAGTTGTTCAACTCCCCAGGGGATCATTTGCTCACCCATTCATTCCAGAAGGTCCCATCTGGGATTTACTGCAGAGATAACCGCTGCCAAGGTCGGGAGAAGCCACTGGAGGCGCAGAGCAGGAAACAACCTCGTCTGATTTGAGTTTTTAAGTGCTGGAGTCAGTCAGCAGATGGAATTGGAGGAGAATCAAACTCGAGTCAGGAAGACAGGTTATGGAGCATAAAAAGGAGTAAAGTGGATATATTTGAGGTGTAGATACAAGGTAGGATTGGTACAATTTGGTTATGATTGGATTTAAGAACAACAACAACAACAACAAAAATCAAGACATCTGGGCTGGGGATATAGCCTAGTGGCAAGAGAGCTTGCCTCCTATACATGAGGCCCTGGGTTCAATTCCCCAGCACCACATATACAGAAAACGGCCAGAAGTGGCGCTGTGGCTCAAGTGGCAGAGAGCTAGCCTTGAGCAAAAGGAAGCCAGGGACAGTGCTCAGGCCCTGAGTTCAAGGTCCAGGACTGGCCAAAAAAAAAAAAAAATCAAGACATCTTCCAGACTTAAGGGCATGGTGGATGGCAAGGACTCTTATACCCTGAGGTGGGAGTACAGGCACTCTTTTTTTTTTTTTTTTGGCCAGTCCTGGGGCTTGGACTCAGGGCCTGAGCACTGTCCCTGGCTTCTTTTTGCTCAAGGCTAGCACTCTGCCACTTGAGCCACAGCGCCACTTCTGGCCATTTTCTGTATATGTGGTGCTGGGGAATTGAACCCAGGGCCTCATGTATAGGAGGCAAGCTCTCTTGCCACTAGGCCATATCCCCAGCCCCCAGGCACTCTTTTTGTATACGTCATCTGTTATAATTTGTATCGAATACTTTCCTCCAAAGTGGTGTTTATGAATCACAATTCAGCCAAATGTAACTATTGATAGGTTATAAGGTCATCTTAGAGGGGTTGTCACTTTATAGTGGAGCAACTGGACAGTGATCAGGGAGTTAGGTGGTGGTTTAAAAAGCATCCTGTTTGATTGACATGACTCATGCTCCCATAGGGTCCTGCAGACCTGCAGCCTGCAGAAAATGGCAACCCCAGTGTGACTGCCAAAGCCCCAAACTCCCACTTAATATGTGGGAGGAGTTAGCAACACATAACTCAGCTTTCTAGTAATGACCACTTCTATGTCTGCAGACCCTAACAGAAGCTTGAGTCTTGCCTGCCCACTCTCCTGTTTGGAGAGTGGACATTTGCTTTGCTTTGCATCAGTAAAGCACCTAACATCTCTTCTGTCTATCCTTGAGAGTTTTTTTTTTTCCAATTACACCAAGAATATTCTGGCCCCTTAACCTGCACACCAAAATCCAGTGACAATATCATGTTAGCCACATGTTCCAAGTTGTTATCAGTGATAAAACACACCAACTCCTTGTGTCTGTTAGGAAAGACACACAACCTGACGTGGGACATTCTTATCAAAATGCATCACCTGCATCAGTTATGAGAAGACATCAGACACTCAAAATGAGGGACAATATCATGGTCACTAAAAGAGGCCCTGTCACAGATCAAAGGAGACTAAGGGGGGAGGGGAACCTGTGAATATGGCCTAGTGGCAAAGTGCTTGCCTTGCATACATGAAGCCCTAGGTTCCATTCCTCAGCACCACATATATAGAAAAAGCCAGAAGTGGCACTGTGGCTCAAGTGGTAGAGTGCTTGCCTTGAGCAAAAAGAAGCCAGGGACAGTGCTCAGGCTCTGAGTTCAAGGCCCAGGACTGGCAAACAAAACAAAACAACAACAACAAAAAACTTGCCAAAGGAGACTAAGGAATCATGACAAGTGCACAGCTGGCCTTAGGGGTGGAAAAAGGACAGTCAATGGAAAAATAGGAACTGTACTTAAGGAGTATGAATGACTAGTAAGATAGATATAATGACTAGTACTACAGTACTAGTACTATAGATATAATGACTTGTACTATAGATATAATGATAGATTTTAGGTTTGGTAATTAGTACTAAGACAATGGAAGATGCCATCATTGGAGAAATTGGATGCAAAGCATACGCAACTGCTACAATTGAAGCACAGCTCTTCTTTTCTTAATTACAGAGTTTTAAAAATCGCATGCAACATTTATTTTGCAACAATTGAAAGGCATTAGTAAATATTACTCAAAGAAACTTTGGGGTTTTTACTGGAGGTAAAATAATAGGCATTTGGGACAACGTATAATGGAACGGAGCCAGTATTCGTGGTTCTGGCTCCTATGTGCTAATGGTTTTCCTTTCTCACCACTTAAGATGGGCCCAGCGTTCTCAGCTAGGGTGTCTAACATTGTGAGACTGCTAGAGGTGACCTTTGACTGACAGGTAAGGCCATGCAAAGCTCTCCTGGGGTGGGGCACCAAGAGCAAGATTAAGAGGCAGGAAAACTTCCTTTGCAAGTATCTCTTCGCTGATTTACATTCTGAAATACCACCCAGGTACACCTCCTGTTTCTCTCCTGAACAAATCCTAAACCCTTTTCACCCGAGTGCTATCATCTCTCAAAGCCTTGGGATTCTCTAGGAAACAGCAAGATCCCTCAAAAGTACACTTTCTAGCAAATGGTTAAACTTCTCCCAGTTACTTTTCTCTCAGAGACATTTGTATTTAGCAGCTTCCTTCAATGAATCCGAGGAAATTTCTTTACACCTTTGGGGAATGAGGTGTTAGTGACTGAGTTCTATGGAAAATGGTCAATTACTGCGCGACTTGAAGATCCCCGGGGGACAGGACATACTGTTGTCTGTGTTAACTTCCATCATTTCTCTGGAATTAGTGCTTTTGCTTTTTCCTGTGTGTGCCATTACTGGGACTTGAACTCAAGTCCTGAGCACTGTTCCTTAGCTTCATTGAGCTCTGGCTTTTGTTTGTTTTTTTGGTAATTAATTGGAGATGAGAATCTCAGGGACTTTCCTGTCCAGATGGCTTCTAACCATGACCTCCAGATCTCAGCCTCCTCAGTAGCTAGGATTATAGGTGTGAACCATTAATGTCTGACAGGGTTGTTAATATTTTAGCACTGATCTTGTTTTCATGTTAGTCTCTGTTTATCTCATGGAAGTGGCTAGAAGCTTTCCTTTGATAACTTACCAAAATCTTTGGTGCTTTGACACTACAACGAGTTTATTTTCATTATCAACTACATGTAAAAGTTTAAAAAAATTCGTCACCATTAAATAATGCTGTTTATAATTCCTAGGGTTATTTGATATTGTTAACTTCTACAGAGGGCCACCCATACATTTTTCTCTTGCTCAGTAGGTAAACCAAGAGATCTGTACTTTCTGGTAACAGAGCTGGCTTGTCTGGTGTCCCCGGCTACAGTCCTAGGGACAGAAAGAAGGTCAGGGCTCCCGGGAACAGTGAAGCCAGCAATGTGAGAAAGGGCGCAGTCTCAGAACAGGGATTTGCAGGCTTCACTTTTGATCGAAGGAGAAAACTCAATAGGAGATGGGAATTCTGACCTAAGGACCCCCTTAAAATAGCTCTCTGCTCTCTGCCCAAGGCTGAGATGTAAGCTTTTTATCTCAGTCCCTCCTGGTCACCTGCCTTTCCCATGTGACACTGCAGTTCTCCAGGGGGGCGATTGCTGGATGCTGCTTACCCACGGAACTTTATTGGTTCCTTTTGCTTTCACCCTGCTTGATAATTTTTCTTAAGTATACTTCCATACACAAAACTCTCGCAGCAAGTGAACAGTTTCACGATGGTAAATTTACCAGGTTGCCCATTGTCTTGATACCGTTCTGGAAGTTTCATCCCCCCAAATGAGATCCTTTATATGCAGTTAATGTCATCTCTGCCCTTTAACTCATTGCTCCACATTCTGTCTTTTTAGAATTGCTTTTCCTGGACATTTCACCCACATGGATCGGGTGTTGGAGAATCTCTGTTCTGCCAATAGCCATTAGGGTATTTATGACATCATTGGAGGGCTATAAGAAGTAGACAGCTGCAGAAAGCCAAGAAGCATACATGCATGGAATGTACCTTCCATGTACATGATTTCTAAGGCCACACATTGTGCAGGCAGGATGCTCTCCATCCTTGCAGGGTCATTTGTACTTGGCATCTTCTGTTTTGCATACTTTTGAGGCTCATAATAGGGTGGTTATATGTGAGTTCTTATTGACCTCGGCTCCAAAATCCCTCCAGTGTGCTAGGACCCTGCTCTGTTGGTGGCCTTCCTGTTCTATTCCAGTACATCCTCATCTTTTTTTTTTTTTTTTTCAGTCTCACCTCAGTGGCTTCTGGGCTGAGTCTACTTCCTCCAGCTTGTCTTCCGGGCTCCACCATGCTCCTTGCTCTTCCTCAGTGGCCTGAGCTCTGTCCATTGCTTCTAGTCTTCCCCTCCTCCCCCACCTGTCCATTGATTGTCTCATCATTTTAATCAGGTCTTTGTTCAAATATAGATTCCTTATCTTTTCCACTGAAATAGCATTCCTTGCATTGGCTAGTCACTTGCTCTGATTTGCTTCTTTAAAGCGCTTAATTCCGGAGATATTTCCTGTTTATTATCTTGTTAGTAGACTATTATCTTAGTCTGTTTGAGCCAATATAACAAAATGCCAAGCTGGGTAGCTTATAAACAGAAGTTTGACAATTCTGGTGACTAAGCCATCCAAGACCAGGGTGCTAATGATTTGGTGTCTGGAGAGAGCCAACTTCTTAGCTGCTAGATGGATGGCAACTTCTTGTGGATCCTTACGTGGTGGGAGGGATGAGGGCTCTCTCTGACCTCTGTAATCAGTATCCTCAGGACCTAATGACCTCCCGTAGGCCCACCTCCTAATTTGTTTTGGGAATTAGGATTCCAAATGTGAATTTCAAGGGGACATAATCTCTAAAGCCCAGCCCCAGGGTTTCTATCCTGCCTGCCTACTTTCTGGCAGGTGGACCTTGGGCTTTCACCAACTAGAGTATGTGAAGACAAACATTAACAGACCAGCACTGGAGAAACACGTTTCATCCCCGATGCATCAATTTGGTAAAGCCAGAGCTTTCCCGCTCTGTGTTCCCAGCCCCTGGAATGGGGACTAGGGTCTCCTCAGTCATCAGCCTCAGTTTTCACGCTACTCTCCTAAACTCCTACAGTCTATAGTCTTTGCCTTTTGTGTGCTGGTCCTGGTGCGTGAACTCAGCCAGGGCCTGGGCACTGTCCTTTGAGCTTCTTTTACTCAAGGTTAGTGCCCTACCACTTGAGTCACAGTACCACTTCCAGCATTTTTGGTAGTTTACTGGAGGTAAGAGTCTCATGGATTTTCCTGTGTGGCCTGGCTTCGAACTGTGACCCTCAGATCTCAGTTTCCCGAGTAGCTAGGAGTACAGGCATGACCCACAGGAGGTTGGCTTTTACCTTTGCCTCTTTAAAGACCCCCTTACAGCTTTCCAGCATGTGCTACTGGTAGCCCACCTTTTAGTCTTTCCCAGGGAGCTTGCAAAGCTAAGACTGGCTCACAAAGATGGGGGTAGGGACATGTTTCCTGAGCTGAAATGTAACCTTTCCAATTTAGTGGAACCATTTATGCATAGCAAAACCATTTAAGCTTTGTAGGAGTATTATGAAACATTAACTGTAAAGTTTTACAACATGTGAAATATATGTATATATATATGCCATTTAGTTAAAAGTCTTTCTCTGATTAATCTTACTAAGGTAATACAAATTCTTGGCGTGTTCAGCAAGATCTTGTGACAAGGCAGTTTAGTGCATTTGGGCACCAGACACTTTTCCTCCAAACACTTTATTAGATCAACACGAGGCAGCAGTATGGGACAGAGCACAGGGTACAAGTCTGCCCGAGAGCTCTGCAAAGGATCCCAGTCTTAAGTGTTATTTCCCACGTATAAAATAAAAGAGATAGCTTTAGCAGGAGGGAGCAGTTGTCTTCCTAAGATCTACATATAAAAAAATAGGTTGGGAAAGGGAAAATATCATTGGAGGCCAATTAGATGCTTGGTACTTATTCCTTTGCTGTTTTTCAGTTCAGACTTGGGATGTGAATCCAGGCATGACACTGTAATTCAGAATCAACACACATGTGTAGGTGATCTGCGTGGATAAGAACTGTTAGATGACGTGCAAACTGGAAAATGCTCTGACGGGGTGAACTGGACTTGGCTATATGCACCTGAGATGGTTCGCTCAGTCTAGTCATTGGCCTCCTTGGGCAACTGTTTGTTTTCTCTGCCATGCTGGTGAGAGGGTGCCCTTCAGCCAGCTGGTACTATGTCTCTCTGGGTAGATGGTGTTTTCATTAGTCTCTACACTTGTAGCTGGAGACCCGGCTTTTCTCCAGAGGAGTTACAGCAAATGACAGTAACAGAATCCACTCTTGGAGAAAAAAAAAAAATCAAACCCGTGGGAAGCTTCCGATTGAAATATAGTGATAGGCTTGATAGAAAATGGGGCATCTAATTTTTTCTTTACCACAATTGGGATGTGAAGAGGGAAGGAAACTTAACAGCGCATATGTATGACTTGGAAAAAAAAGGACTTAGTGACAAAAGTACAAGTTTACTAGAATAATGAATCTTATGATCTGTTTTATAAGATGCCTCATGCAAAATATTTCATCACACCTGATAAAGCAAGACCAAAAAAATTCCTACTTATAAATTAAATCGGCATTTCCTAAAGTGATATTCAAAGGAACACTGTTGTGTGAGCTGTAAAAACACTACGCTTTGAAACAGGTATTATGGGTATGTTTGAGGAATGGTATATTGACTTCTTAGAGTCTCGGGGAAGGTGCTGTCCAAAACTGTTCTCTTCTGGCAGAGAAATCACAGCTGGCTGGGGTCAATGTTCAGTCCCCTAGGCTGGAATGGAGCTCCTTTGATTTTATAAATGGCTAGATGCAGTATCATCAAAGCTGTTACTCACTGGTAGTAAGTGGGGTACAGTGAAATCCTCACAACTTGGGTGTTAGAGATAGCCATTTATTGAAGTCAGGTGCTGGTGGATCGTGCCTATAATCCTAGCTATCAGCAGGCTGAGATCTGAGCCCAGCCAGCAAAGTCCATGAAACTCTTTACCTCCAATTAACCACCAAAAAGCTGGAAGTGGAGCTGTGGCTCAACCTGGACTTATACTCCGGGTTGACTTGTCCCTATAGACCCTGTCTTGTGTAGTATCAAGCACCAGGTCCATCGACTGTTGCTCAGGGCTTGTGTGTACATACTTATTGTGTTCAGCTGAGCAAAGAATGTGTGTTCTTCTAAGAACCCAAAGATGAATGGCAGTCAGGGCAGGGGATGTAACTGGGAGGGAAGTCATGCTGTCATGGTGACCGGGGTACTGATGGCGGCATATCCCTGCTGCTGTTCCCTTCATTGCCAGTGCTGGACTTGGACCCCAGGGAGCTGGCTGGGGTCTGACCATTTCTCTCTCTAGGAAGTAGTCTACGGGAGAGCAAAGGGTTGGAAATGAGAAAGGTTGGAAAAGGGTTGGGTTCTGTTGGGTATGGTAAGTCGGGATAAAGGACTCCAGCTGACTTCTGTGGTCTTGAGATACTCTTGATTTCCAGGGACACTTCTACAACCCAATCAATACACAGACAGTGAGAGAGCTAAAGAATCCAGAATCTTCTGTCTACAGTTTTAAAAGGAGGCATCCAAACCAAAGAGCCCTGGATCAGATCTTTACCTGAGTGGAAACTGGAGCAGACAAGTGAGCTACCTCTACGAAGCAGGGAACTGGAAAGGAGGAAGTCAATTTCTTGCCAGTGCGAATAATGTCCTGTGACTTCCTGTTTAGAAACTAAACTTAAAATGCTTTATTCCCATAGTCAAGTGCATTCTGATGCTTGCCTCTTAAAGGAACTAAAAAAATAATGCTTTCCATTTTTTTTTCCATTCTTAAATAGCATTTATTAGTATTGCAATGAAGTCTTTCTCATGAGAAGAATTCTCCCATTTATTAAGGATAGGTAATGGTTATAGATGCAAATTTCACTGAGTTGTTTTATATATATATGAGTATGCCCAACTATGACCCTGAATTCTGCAACTTAGTATTCCCAACGTGTTTGTTGTCATTTACCTTTTTATCCAAACATGCTTTCTGTCCCCCCATTTTTAAAGTATGTGCCTGGATAAGGTGGAAAAAGAAAATACCAAGGGCTTGCTAAAAAGGAGAAAGCTAGAAAAGATAAAATTCCCCGGCCGGTTGTGTTCGGCTGGAGTCCGTGAGTGGAGGAACAGTACCAGGCCGGGCAGCATTCTGCCCCTGGATTCTTGGTCAGAATGGTGAAAGCCCTTGAGGTTTTCTGCGGCTGCCAGGAGGGGGCGGGAATCCCGTTTACTGAATCCAGTCGATGTTCAGGCACCGTGCTATGAATGCAAACATATCGGAGACTTCCTCGATCACTTTGGCAGTGGGCTTGCCAGCCCCGTGGCCTGCCTTGGTGTCCACGTGGATGAGCAGGGGGTTGCTTTGCTTCCGGCTGCGGCCTACAATGTACTGAAGGGTGGCAATGAACTTCAGCGAGTGGAGCGGGACGACGCGGTCATCGTGGTCGGCGGTGAGGAGCAGCATGGATGGGTACTGGACGTCATCCGCCTCCGGCAACTTCACATTGTGCAAGGGGGAATACCTGCAGGGCAGAGGCACTTCTGTGACTGTTCAGGTTGGGGGTTTTGGGGGTGCCTAGATGGGGGCTTGAACTCAAGACCTGGGAGCTGTCCTTTATAAGATTATTTTGCTCAAGGCTGGTGCTCTACCACTTGAGACACCGCTCCACTCTGGTTCTGGCAGTTAATAGGAGAACGAGTCCCATGGCCTTTCCTGCCCTGAGCTGGCTTCAAATCACAACCGTCAGGTTACAGCCTCCTGAGCAGCTAGGACTATAGGCACGAGCCACAGTGCTCAGGTGACTATCCACTTTTGTGGCTATCAAAAGCAGAGGACAATCAAGAAAGACTGGTGTGGCAAGGGACCGGTGGCTTACCAGCCTAGGAGGACTGCAGCCGATTAGCACAGGGATGAGCACAGCAGCTCGCCAATGTGTGGGGTTGAGCTCCATGCTTACCGGCAGTCACCTCATGAGAGCAGGAGTAGAACACTGAACTCGGAGGTAGAAATAGTACTCAGAAAAGGCATTTAGGACTTTTCTTTTTTTTAACTTTCAAATTAATTTTGGAATTACTAGGTTTTGTTGCCTTTAATGTACAACAGAATTTTCAAATGAGCTTTCAAAAGACTTCTTCCTCTAGATGCTTATAGTCTTGACACTGATTTGAAATATAATTTCTCTGGACATACGGCTTTTACTGGTATGTTTTACCAGGGCGTTTCAATGCGAGCATTCAAAATAGCTTTAAAGTGAACATATTTTTTTTGCCCTTAGAAAACAAAATTGAGCAGTTTAAAGTACTCAAAGAAATTCAGGTTAGGTGTAGGGAGTGGGAAAGGGGGAGAAGTACAGTTTGAGGCCAGTCCAGGCAAAAAATCACCTATCTCAAGTAATAAAGGCTGACTGTGGGGGCACAAGCCTAACATGCTCCATAAAAGGTGCTGACTATGTGAAAAACATAACAGAGCATACGTATGTTACATACTTGACGAGCCATTCAAAGTGTTGCTTGCTGTCTGAGCACCCGTAATCAGTGGTCCAGGCATGGCCGATGGTGAATTTATGGAACTTCAGCATGTCCATGACTCCAACTTGGGCAATCACACAACCGAAGAGGTCAGGACGCTGATTTGCACAAGTAGCTAAGAAACCAAGATAGACAGGAAAAGGAAGCATTCTACCATTAAACACCTAACTAAATAAAACCAAAGCTTCAAACCCTGGTTACCTTTTTCTTTAGAGCACAAGGAAAAAACCATCAGAAACCACCACTCGCCTAAATTTCCAATAGGGGTGGGGTGGGGGAAGGTGGGCTTCTTATTGAGAATAGAGCTTGGCTCCTCAAAGTGAACCTCACTGGGGGAATGTTACTCAGAAAGCAATAGGATCTTCTGAAAGGGGAAGAGGGAGGAATTCCTTCAGGGTCTCAGAGCTAGTCCAAAGCAGAACAGGGTCTGAAATGTAGCTCAAAGCTTTAAAGCCAATTTGTCACATCTTCTTGACTGGTTATTAATTTTTTTTGGCACCTTTAATCATTTTGTCATTCAGCAGGAATTTATTGAATACTTACCATGTACTTGGCACTAGGATGAGCTTGTACCACTGAATGAATAAAAGCAAATTTAGTTTCAAAGATAAAGAAGTGAGCAGTTACAGTAAAGCATGGGCTTGGCCACTGTGGAGTTCAGGTGGATGGAAATAGGATCAGGGAGGCATGGGAGGAGCCTGTTAAAGCCATATGACTAGAAGTTAGGCAAAGGATCTGGACTTTTCTTATATCTCCAAAAAAATCCAGGTCCTTCCCTAGTTCTTATTTCAGCACTTATTAACAACAGTCCTACCCCTGGAGATGCTGACTCTTTCCTGGGGGTGGGAGAATTAGAAATTTATACTTCTAAGATAAGCAAGAACTTGTTGGGGGAATTCCATCTCCGCAGATTGCTGAAGGCACTTGTCAACAAACACAGACCCATTCCTGGACATAAACCTTCAAAAACATAATGGAGTTATTGGGTGAACCAGTCAATTCCAAACACAATGCTCCCATGAATGGATTTTTGGTAGTCAGTGTCTGTTCCCATTAAATCTTATAGCTCAAATTTGGAATACTTCAGATCTCACCTTCTTGCTACCTCCAGTGACACAACCTGACCCAAGCCACTTTTTAGCAAGATGGAGCTCTCCTAATTCTCTAAAGGCTTACCCCATACACAGTAGGGAGAGTGCTCTGCATGGGATAAGGTCCAACTTGGGTTGGCCTCCCGTTCCAGGCTTCACTGAGCGCCACCAGGATATAAGACTGCTGCCTGTGGCTACAGGGAAAGCTCTACAGAGGTTCTGTTCACTCCCATGTCCAGTACTTGGTGTCCAATAAATACTGGTTGGAAGGACAAAATTTGACATTTAAGAATTCAATCAATATTCGTTCCAGATTTAAACAAGTTGTTTTCTTTGTCTTTTTACCTCCACTTTTTTTTCTTTTCTTTTTTTACTTTTGTCAGGGCTGAAGACCCAGGGACTTACTCAGATCAGACAAGTATTCTACCACTTAGCTATATCACCAGTCTGAAAGAATATTTTGTTTTTAAAGACCATATATTTCCTTGGAAGAAAAACGTATGAAAAGGAATTCAGGTTTTTATTTGATTCTGTATCTTCAAAGGAAAAGACACAAGAATGAACTCATCTCCTGACTTCCCCCCTAGTATTAGACTGGAACACCGTCCCATGTTTGAGTGGGTATGTTACTCTGCTTTTGCAGAGTTAGTTTAGATAATGCACCTGTCTCTTTGCATGTCATTTATCAGATGCCCATGTACAAATGGGTTTTGCTTTTAGTGTACCAATGCTTTCTTCTGTGAAGCCCACAGTCAATCGGAGCTGCCCAGAGTATGTGAAAAGCCCCCGAGAGTCAGGTAGGAAGTCCAATGAGAACAACTCTGTTCTTACCCACTAAGAGGCCTCCATTTGAACCTCCATTAATCGTCAGCCTCTTGGGAGACGTGTAGCCTTCCTTTATCAGATATTCGGCAGCACACTGAAAGTCATCAAAGCAGTTTTGTTTGTTGGCCAAGATCCCACCTACAATGTGCCAAAGTGAAAGACACATCAATTAACAACACAGAATAAGCTTAGCCCGAATGGAATTCAAAGGACTGCGGCCCACAGCTTCATCTTAAACTGCTTGCAAAAACCATACTTACAGAAATGCCTCAAAGGCATATACTGTTGAAACTTACCACTAAGACCATAGTGGTGATCCATCTAGCAAATTTGTGTTTTGTTAAAAATGTCTAGAACTTTAAAATACCTAAAGAGAACAGAT
Source organism: Perognathus longimembris pacificus (assembly GCF_023159225.1). Lineage (NCBI taxonomy): Eukaryota > Metazoa > Chordata > Mammalia > Rodentia > Heteromyidae > Perognathus > Perognathus longimembris. The sequence continues at coordinate 14,098,822 of NC_063169.1, read as the reverse complement.
TCTCTTTTGTGAGGAATATATGACCTCAGAGCATCTCTATTTTGGGGATGCTAAATGTCAGAACAAAATGAGACCTCTCGTGGCAATCACCCTGGGGGCTGGCACCTGGCCCAGAGCCGGTGCTGGGGTCACACAGGCGGCAACCTCTCACCCCTTCTCTCTGTGGGAGTTCCAGATGGGTAAGTGATGAGCGAGGCTTTCGGGATTCTGCGTGACTCCTTAAAGACCTCACACACCTCCCCAGGAAATCCACACTCCACCACCTGTTAGTCCTTCCCATGCGTTAAGCTAAAGAAATTGCTTAAAGAGAGGAACATTCACAGGGTCTTGAAATACATGACGGCGAAGGCCAAAAGCCAAAGGCATGCATGTGCTCAGAGGAACAGATCCCTGAAATAACAGCCGCTGAACAAAGGGCGGGCCTCGATGTAATTAGATACTGGAGATGAACCACTTCTGCAGAGATTCAATTAAACCGGGAGCCAGTGTACTGAAGGAATTTTTTTCTCATCAAAACAAATGTTATTAAGATTTTAATAAGAAATTATCGGTGAATTAGAACAGCTGAGATTTGCTTCCAGGAATATCACTGGGGGTAGATGACTATTTTTAAAAAGGCATTAGATTTTAAATTCAATAGACAGAGTGAAATTTAGATTTGCCCGTGTTCTGGATGCTAGGCTTTCTATAACTGGAAAAGGTCCCTTTCTGGTCCTTTCACTGCCTAACTTTTGAGAAAGCTTATGAAGCAGTCAAGACACATTTTATCTCAGTCAGACTCTGAGCTGCCACTTCCAAGCTTGGGACAGGAAGTTGGATCTAGTAAATAGATGGGAAAGGGAGAGCGAGCTAGGCTCAAGGGCACCTTGTCTACCCAAACATGGCGGTGCCGGAGAGCTCAGGTGCTGGTGGGGGGAATTCAGTTCTTTCAGAAGGTTGTGGGACCCACAGGATTGGGCGAAGGAGACACACGCATTGAGGTATGTGGGTGAATAACCAACTACATACTATTTTAGACAGGAAATGGGGTGAGCCAAGGGGTAGAGTCTTTGTAAATGAATTTGTGAGATGCAAATCAAATGTATGGTATGCAGAAAGTCTATTCTTCTTGAAAAGTATTCATTTTAGTTGCACAAAGGGGTTTAAATTCCAGAGTTCAGCTGATCGGTGCAATCCATCTTGGTCAATGTCCCCCGTTCTCTTGTTCTCCCCCATCTTTCCCCATCCCTACTCTCAAGTTACATAATTTTTACATAATGTACATCAAATGTAATGACTGCATTTGCTCACCCTTCCTCTCTCCATTCATGTACCTTTCCTTCATGGTCCCTCTTCCCAAACACGTTTTAGCTTCCTGATATTTTGTTATAACAGTTCACTAGTTGTTCAAAGGACTCCTCCAAATATACCATCCTTTGATTTGTGTATATATGCCTATAACCCCATGTTATCATGTATGTTTATATTTTAGATCTAATTTCCACATCTGATAATGTGTAGTTTTTCTGAACCTGACATCACTTAACAATTTTATCTAGATCCATCCATTTCCCTACAAACGACATATTATTCTAATAGATGAGTATAATTGTATTGTTATGTATGTATCACATTTCCTTGACCCATTTTTCTGTTGTACGGCATCTGGGCTGTATCTTTACTATGTCCTGACTCTGGGTAGATGCCCAAGAATGGTACTGCTAGACCATATGGTGGTTCTGAGGAATCTCTAAACTGTATTCCAGAGTGGTTGTACTAGTTTACATTCCCACCAACAATGTAATAGAGTTTCCCCCATCAGCATCTGTTGTTTGTATTCTTGTTGATGGTCAATCCTTCTGGGGTGAGATGTAATCTCAATATTGTTTTGACTTGCATTTCCTTTATTGCCAGGAATTTTGAGTATTTCCTGATCTTTACCGGCCATTCTTGTTTCTTCTAAGTCTCTATTAAGCTTCTTTGCCCATTATTGAGTTATTGATTTTGGAGTGGGTGTTTACTTTCTTTGAGCTCCTTGTATATTATGGATATCAGGCCCTTGACAGATGCATATCTGGTAAAAATGTCCTATTTTGTAGGATTTTTTTTTTTAGTTTAGTAACTTTGTCCTTAGCTGTTTAGACACCTTGATATAATCATTTGTCAATTCTCTCTTCAATTTGCTGAGTCCCAGGAACTCTACTCAGGAAATGTCTGCTTATGACAATATGTTCTCATTTGTTTCTCCTACTTCTTCCTGTGGTAGTTTGAATGCTGCAAGCCTGATGTTGAGGTCTTTGATCCATTTCAAGTTGATAGTAGTACAATGTGACAGATAGTGGCCCAATTTCAGTCTTCTACATATGGCTGTCCAGTAGAAATTTTGAATTCTCTTCTCAGGCATATCATAGTATGGTTTTTAATGTAGATAAACTCTACTAAGAGGTCAACATTTTTCAGGGAAATCTATATAGTGTCAAATACATGATAATTAGGGATGGCAGCAGACAATGAACTAACCATCCAAGTGATGGATGGTAGCTGGGAGCCCGTGGGTATTTTGGAGCACTCAGTCTTGCTAGGATGCTCTGGCAGTGTGGTGTCTAACATTAGCCCTTGGGATACATGCTGGATGGCCAGGGCCTTTCCTGCATCTTGGTACTAAAACTTAATGAAGATCGCTTCATGGGCTCATCCCTGCGTTCACAAGTCAGTGGAAAAAAAACAAAACAAAACTCAGAGGCTTAGGCCTCACGAGATGGCAAGTAGATGTACAAGTGCGAAGGGAGGTCTCAGAAGCGGACTCCTGTGGTCTGGTGCTGCTGACCAACCCCATGAAATGGTGGTCACCTTCCTCCCCACAGGCCTTGTTACAAGTGACAGCAGGGGAGGCGTGAAGCTGGAAGCGCCAAAGGACTGTTCTCTACCCGCCTCCCCGAGGAGCCGGCACCAAGGAAGGGGAGGCCCACGCCAGGCCAGCAGACAGTCTATAAATTCAATTCTGGCTCCACATATCAACAAACGGAGGAGGCAGAGCTTTCAAGTGAAAGATGACTCTTCTGAGAAACCCTGCCTCTCTGGGGTATGACGCTGAGTGCTGAATACATGCTTCACGGCGGTCAGGGAACCAAGACCAAAGCAAACCAGGAAAGAAAAACAACTGCAATGTGGTGTCTAAACCTGACACACCATGAGCGGCATTCCAGTTCCAGGCCTGGAGGACACCTGCTCTCAGTTATGTTGGGAACAGGAAAGCCATGAGGTTTCTCCTTTAAAACAGGACCTGCTCTGACGAATGCTAACTTGCCAACACAAGGCCACCAGGGGGAAAAAATACCAAAGTCCCCCTTCAGATGCAGATAATTAAGAAGGCATGGATTCCTAAGAACCTCAAATTTTAATTCTGGTCTTATTCGGAATTCTTCTACCAAATGTCTGCTTCATTATTCAAGACCATAGAGAAAAAGAGTTGACTTCAAAGGAGACTCTGCCTTCAATGCGTTAACATCCTCCTTTTGCTTCAGTGCCCTTAGCCTCTCACTTCGCTTCAGTCCAGGAGGGAAGGATCAACTTTCACTCGGCGGCTGCAGAGGGAATGACTCACCTTTATGCCACGTCTCTCCATATTCACCGCCACCTCGGATGTTAGCCACTGCCAGGACGCCACCCATGTGTCGCACAAAAATGAGCCTGGACACGCTGACAAAGAGGGAGGACAGGTAATCTTGCAGTTTCTGCCTACTGAGTACCACGCCCAGATTGTCCTTGAGGACAATCCACGAACGGTGGCGTCTAAACAAGGGCCCAACATGTTTTGCATTACTTGACTAAAGTAATACAACTTCTGATTAATGTTCACTGGCAAAGGGCAGAGATCTTCGTAAGTACTTTCCTAGGCTGGCGAGTATTTTATGACATAATTCGTACCCTAGACATAGAAACAACCAGAGGCTCTCATTCCACACTCACCTGATCTTTGAAAACGACTCATTTGGCAAGCACAACATAGCCAGGCCAAGTGGGAAGCACGCTGGGCTCACGGGGGCAGCTGACTGTCATTGGTAACACTCTCCAAACCGTTCAAGTTGGGGGAAGGTGAATCCTTTAATATGTTTTTCTTTTTGGGCTAAATTGAACTCAGGGCCTGGGTGTTGTCCCTCAACTTTTCTGTTCAAAGACAGTGCTCAACCATTTGAGCACAGCGCTATGTCCTTATTAACATGTTTTCCTCTCTCTCTCTCTCTCTTTTGGTCGTACTAGTGTTTGAACCCCAGGCCTCAAGGTTACTCGGCAGGCACATTATTATTTGCACCATGTCCTCAGGCCTTGTGTTTGTTAATTTTTTACATAGGATCTCCTGTTTGAGCCTAGGGCTGGCCTTAGACCATGATCCTCTATAGCTTTTTGTATAGCTAAGGTTAGAGCCAGAAATCCCCTGGTCCCTGTTGTGGGTGGAGATGAGGTTCTCACTCACTCTTTTTTCAGGCTGTCCTGGATTACCAACCCCCTCACCTCCCAAATACCTGGAATTACATGTGTGAGTGATCACACATGGCCCTCAAGTTTTTCACTTCTAGACAACCCAGGGTGTGAGAGGCCGATAAATCAATCACACAGATTAGAAGATAAGAACAGAGTTCTCAGGGCTGGAGCCAGTGTTGTAGAAGTGAACAGAAGGAACTATGAATGAAACTTCTAAGAGAAATTATAAAGTTCTTTGGAAAATTGGGATTTCCCCCCCCCTGTGGTTCTCCACCCCCCCCAACAGTTAAAATTAACTTTGCTCAAAAACAGTTCTCAAAGCAGTTTACTGTTATTCCCTTTAGTAATGGGAAGATGTGAGGAAACCCGAAGCTCTAGCTTTTTTGAGTGCTAATTTCCGGATAATCAAGGATGAAAGGAATGATAACAAGAGTCGGGGGTAGACCAACCATCCCCAATTGGTCAAACTGGTCATTGGTTGTCTTCCTGCATCTCTGATAGTCTCTCCTGGAACTATTGTATCCATCGGCTTTGGGATGAGATGGTCTGGGGACTCATCTCTGGATTCCCAACACAGAGGCTTAAAAAGGACTTACGGCACAAATGCACAAACACCAGTGCTTTGGGCTACTGGAGATCCGCTGTGTGAGGCGCTTGCTAGTCACTGGTTGCTCAGCTCACTCTCCCCTCCACCGAGCACTGCTCTGACTTGGAACTGAAGCTTGCCATGTTACCATTCTGAGTGATAAACAATGACGTACTTTATTCTTTATTGGAAACACTGAGCTCATCTAATGAGCCAGTATCTACTGGCTTGCTTTTCCAGACTAATAATCTCAGAAGAAATGTGGCATGTGATTTAACCACACTGATATGGATGCACTAATGAGCTAATAAATCTCATTGTCTGGGAAATCCATCTGTGGGCTGCTATCCTACAACTGGGGTTAGGGACCCATCTGGGGCGGTGCCTGGTATGTTGCCCTAGAACAGCAGGGTGAAGCATTAGGGCACTCTTCTCCCCCTTCCATTTAGTCCTAAGATGATGCCCTGCAAATCTACTTCATGAAACACTGTTGTGTATCTCCAGCTGACACACAAGCCTCCATCAGCTCCTCCATCATAAAAGGATAAATCCAAACTTCTTAGCCAGATGTTCAGTGGAGTGAAATTGGTTAAAAACCACTTGAGGGCACAAACTGACTTTATACTTGATTAAACCTAAAACAATGAGCTGCTGCTGTGATTGCTTGTTCAAAACAGAGTAATGGCTTTCTTGTAGTTAGCTTTGGGACAACTCTTGTAGCTGTCTGGGACAGCTGGTTGGATCTGTTCTATGTCCTGGTAGTCATCAGTTCAACAATCTTTTCCTGAACAGAAAAGATGCCGGGTGAATCTGTGAGTTGGTTTTAATTATGAGGTATTATTTGGAAGTTGGCTTAAATAAAGCTGGGGCTGCTGATAGGAAGGTTCCTTGCTTTGTTTAAAGATGCTCAAGGTAAATTCCATTTCATGCTAGGAATGGGATATTAAATATTATGTTTGCAACTCTGAGAAATTATTTTCCTCCCTGAATGTAACGTATCTGGGAAATAATCACAGAATCAATAAGCATGTTACAGTTTAAAATAGATGAAGTCATATTCAGAAAATGTATTTATGGCTGAATGTTAAGGTCATCTACAAGCCTCTATGCTGGTGGGAAATGATTAACTAAAAACCATTTGCACTACATAGAATGCTGAGGAGAATCATTGCAGTGTGTGTGTGTGTGGGGGGGGATAAGATAGGTAAAAAAGAAAGGAAGCTCCTAAGACCTTAGCTGCTTCTAATCTTTCAGAGTCAAGAAGCTATGACCTCAACATCTAGCTCTAAAAAGAATATTAAGAATATTCAGGTACTTTCCAATAATCCTGCCCCTTTATGAAAACACCAAGCAAGACATAACAGCCATGTATATTAGAAAAGCATGGTGTTTGTGCATTTAGTAGTCTTTGGTTACTTTTCACAACTGTACACAATATCCAAGACAGGGCAAGTTCCCAGAGTGTCCACACTTACCTGTAGTTAGGTGTGATAGATATGTTGAAGCCGCCGTAGCCATATAAGAAAGCAGGATGAGAGCCATCCAATTTTATGCCCTTTTTATGCACAATAAACATTGGAATCTTGGTACCATCCTTGCTAGGATAGAAAATCTAGAACAAAAGAAAGTAAAATCTTTAGAAGCATGCAAGTATTTACAAAGTAATGATATATCTAACAGGAAAAAGACACATATTCAGTTTTCAATATATATATTAGCATAAAGGACACCTGGTATCCTTAAAGAGCTATCTGATGGTAAGGCATCTTTCTGCCTTATGGAATGGAATGGGGCAGAGAAGAGCATGGGTTTAAAGCATGGGTCTTAGTGCACAACTATTTAGCTAGGTGCCCTTCAGCAAGTGGTCTAGCTCTACCCAGCCTCCAAGTCCAGAATGTAGTGACAACGTTAGCCTCTCCTAATGAAAGAGAATAGGCATCTAATTCCCTGCCCCATCTCATCCCTCTGAGCTCTGGTAATACTACTGTCCAATACTGCTATGTTGCCCAGCAACTCGACCTAGGGAGACCTCTTGTCTTAAAAACAAATCTCACATTCAACTTCCTCTCTGAAGGTTTAAGGCACTCCATACATCTTCATTTTTCTATGTTCAACTATTAAACCAAGTGTTAGAAACAACAAAACAGATTAGCTCAGAGAGCTGATGTCAGCTCAGAGAGTTGATGTCAAGAACAACACAGAAATGCTATTATTCCTGGTTAAACAAAGACATTTCCTGCAGTACTGGTAGTGAAGACTCACCAAACCTTTCCGCATCTGGGCCACCTCTGGCAAGTTCAGCCAACATTCCCATATTCATTACTTTTGGGGTAAAGGATTAAGAAGAAAAGGATAAGGAAGGGAACATTAAAAGCCATTTAAGTGATAAGCTATAGAATGAATGATAAGCCACACAAAGCTGATAATGGCTTCTTCCAGAAAGCAAGAAAGTAAACAGCTTTTTCTTTAGGGGTCTTTATCCCAAAGGACATGGGCAAACTTCCAGCTTGGTTCTGAAACATCTCTCTGACCTCCCATGTTCCAAGGACGGGCACAAATGTCTTTACGCCTTCCTATACCAGGAGGGGCAGCATAGCTGAGGCTTTTCCCTGTAAGCTGTTCTGCTGCAGAAGTTGCTCTGAAGTCCTCGGAAATGAGTGGGGGGTGGGGTGGGGGTAGGAAAAGCGGCAGGTAACCTGATGTCAGAGGTGGACGACACAGGATAGGGAGAAATGTCTACATGTCTGGTACATTTTTGAAACTTACAAACAGAAATACGTGCTTTTTATATTATACACTTTGAGGAGACAGGCTTAGAATAGAGAAATCACGGAGAATGCACTGAAGAGTTCAAAATTTCCAAGAAGAAAGTTTTATTTAAAGTTACCTGACAGCCACTAACAGTAACTTTGGGGTGGGGACAAGGACATGCAGACACAGAGAAGCCAATGTGATATGATGGGGCAGATAGGCTGCAATACGGAGCTTTCACCTCATGCCTTGGGAAAGTTTTGGGGGTACCTTAACCACAGGCAACAAAACCAAAGGAGCAAACAAGAAACCATCTCACTTGATACAACCTCTGTAAGTTATCTGTGCAAGAATGAGTTCCCCAAGCTGCCCACGTCCTTGCTCAGTGCTGTGGTATAGCTCGCACCCAGCCAGCTGCAGCCACAAGCCAGCCCTTCGCCCCCGAGGATGGCTTCTGAGACCCTCTTCCTGCCTCAGGGAGCTTTGTCATTCATGGCTTCCTTCATGACACTTCAACTTCCCCCTCTCAAACCACTACCGGAAGTCACCTAGGCTCTGGGACTCAGGGGTCTTCCTGTGCATTCTTAAGTATCCTCCGTCCCCACCTTCACCACTCCCATGAATCCCAGACTAGCTGTTTCCAGTGTCTCCTATATCCACTCCCATCACCATTTCCGTGCCCTTCTCCTTATCTGCTATGAGTTCTCAAAACATCTCCCAACCTCTACCACCCAGAAAGAAGGCTCACCCTGACCTGATTCTCTTTCTTACCTCTGCCACACTTCCCATTACTACTTACTTTTTTTTTTGTATTTTACCTGTTTCTTTGAATTTAAAGATACTCAAATGTCTCCTCTCTATACACAATCTTTTGTTTTACCTTATCTGTCCCTTGAGATTAATTTCCATCCCCTACTACCTTCCTACCTTTTTTATCCCTCTGTTCTGACCATCGCTGCTTTCTCAAGGGTTGATGAAAGTAATATCCTTCTGGATGTTTCCATAATTCTATACAGTCACAAACAGGTTATTTAAATTTAAATAGAATCAGGCTAATATTGGGCTATTCCTTCCCACCCTACCTTCATGTAGCAAACTATCCGGGTCTAGAGACTCAGCTTAAAGTGGCTACCTGAAATGTCTTTACTGGTGCACAAAAAATCATGCCATTCATGTAATTTATAATATGGAAGCCATTTGTGCTTTATGAGCAGATAGTTGTCTAACATCCATGTGTTAATTTTCCATGTGTTGACAGTTTATTTCTATGACAATACTCAGGTTCAAAAGGCAGAAAGACTTCTCATACTTGTAATCCATAAGAGAGCTGCCAATAGTTATAATTTTTAAATGTATATAATACATTTGCAGAGTCTAATGTGACATTTCAGTGTACAACAAACAGTGTGATGGGTAAGTGCTATCTCTTTCACCCCCAACATTTCTCTGTCCTCTGTACCTATTGCTTCTTGAGCATCCACGATGAGCACAGCCCTGTGATGGGATGCTAAAGCTTTTATGGGAACCTTAATGGACAGGAAAACAAAGTGCTCATGTGAGTCTAACAGGTGACCACTTGAGTAACAGGAACAATCTGTCATCCTGGGCTAATGGCTTCTGAGGTTGACAAGCCCTGTTTCTTCCTGTCATGGGCAGAACAAACAGTAGTAGGTAACGTGACAGATCCAATTCAACGCACAACCTGTGAGGGTGCTGTAAGCACCACCAGAAAATCCATAATGGGTAGGAAGCTTTTATCAAGAACACCCCGAATAAAACACACACACGGGCCAATGATTCAAAAGCACAGCGAGTTCACATGAGAGAACCAGCCAAAGACTGATCAAAGTTAAAAGTATAAATTTTAAGACTTGCTTTTCATTTCATTTTTCTCTCCAACATTCAATACTGTGGGCATCCCGAGAGGCAGGAGAAGAAGACGGGTCTAGCCTCTATTATTGTAAGGAAGCTGGTCCAGAATTCTGGCACTGGCCAGGAGAGACAGCCAAGACTTTGCTTGCTTTGTCACATGGCCTTGCTACATCCAGCTACACTGGAAAGGGCTAATGTGGGAGCCAGTTCACCTTGATCTAGCTCACCCACGGCTGTCACCTTCACATAACACACAAGGCTCAGGGGCTCTGGCTAAGCAGGTGGAAGACGCCAGGACCAAGGGCGATGACAGATAGGAGATCTGAATTGCTCAGGTGACATCTTGGGCCCATGATATGTGGTCCACATGATGAAGCTGGAAAAAGGTCTAGAAGTCTACTGCTAAACTGTGTCATTGACACACTGTTGAGCTTTCTGAACTTGAAAATTCTCCTTCAAAAAACACAATGAACAAAACTTTTAGAATCTTAAGTTGTTCTTCATTTTCAAAACTCACAGTGTAACAGGGTATTCCACATTCATACCCGAGACCATTAAGCACCAGACTGCAAGAACCCTAGCTCCAGTGAGGACCATGCTGTCACCATGCTGTCTCTTGGTAGAGGTCACAGAAGGGTATTTGCTGGACAGTCACCAGACTGAGCCACCTGGGAAACAAAGCTGCTGGCAAGTTCATTCTCAGTCCTAAGAAAAGAAAATAACCTCAGAGCTGAGATTTTTTTCTTTTTTAAAGTTCTAGATAGAAGGAGAGGTGGTAAGGCCAGGACTCATTCAAGCCAACCGGCCTCTCATTTTACAAAGGACAAAATAAGATCCAGGAAGATAAGGGACTGCTCATTATGGTATAGCAAATCATCATCAAGTCTCCATGTCCCCAATCCCGATTTTCTTTTTTCCTACTATATCATAAAATAATTATTTCGTTATTTCCTTGTAACTATCTTTCCTGGAGGCAGCTATACAAAATATTACAGATTTAGCATGGGTTTTAATATATTCATTCTTTTCCCTTCAAGACAATGACTACCAGTCTCTAGGGAATCCAGGGACAAACATCATTCTGCTAGAGGTGCTATGTCCTATTTGCTTTTCTGTGTCCATTAGGTACTTAAAAAGAAGACTCATTTAAGCATTTCAAAAGCTGGATTTCAGACACGGGGAGGGTGATTATCTTATGAGCCTGCTTGGAAAAATGAGCCATTCACATAGCCAGTGTTGCCATGTGGGAAACAGATTACTATTAATACAATAAAGACCCCACTGTATCTTGCCATGCCTTTCCATGTAAATTTCCAATATTATTTCTAAAAGACTTAATGGATGCAATTCACTTTACAAATCAAACCTAAAATGCTTGAGAGAATAATAAAGCAATTCCAATTCCCTTAGTTGTCGTAATTTAAATGCGCTCTTCCATGCCCCAAATCATAAAACTTAATCCCTCAAATTCATGTTTGATGGTCTTTGGAGGCAAGGTCTGGCTTGGCACATGGTATTAGATCCTCAGAGTGGGGCCATTATGAGGGAACTAGTGGTTTCAGAAGGAAGCTGAGCTGACACAGGCTTGCCCTGTCCTGTCCTGTCCTGTCCTGTTATGGCATTTGTCATGTCAAGGTGAAACAAGAAAGCCTCACCAGACACCAGTGCCATAGACTTCCCAAGGACCACAACTATGAGCTGATTAAACTGGCGTTACCTCAGTAACAGAAATGGAAAGCAACTAAGATGATAATCATTTGAACTGACTTCTAGCTTTGCATATGCAAAGCCATGTTCCAACGAATGACCATTTAACAGATCCTTGAGCTGAATCCTTTTGATGAACAAACCACTCAAGGAAAGCTTACACTTACACAAAGCTTTTCAGAAACAACCCGCTTCTATTGTCAAGTGTGGAAGCAATTGACCCTCTGGTGGCAAATTTCAGCACAAGATGGTAGTCGCTGAATGTATGTCTAGCTATCTTCACACATACATCTGGTTTCAAACCAACGAAATAAAAACATCCTTAAAGGAAAAAGAGGAGCAAGTAAACTTAACAAATGACAGGAACGTTACATTTCCTGTAAGCAAGAGACACTGGTTATGGACAGACCAACTCTCTCCCCTGAAATAGTATGTTCCTTGAAACGAATACATGTACTCATAAAACCAATTTGTCTTAAGACCCTTCCATCTGTGCAACCATTTACATTTCCAGATGCAATCTTCAATGACACACAATGGATGCCCTCAGAGGCAATGTGGGCATTCCCATTATCACCAACAATGGGGCAAGCTTCTCCATGAAAGACGGAGGGGAAGTGCAGAGGGCAAGCTCTTCAGAGAAGAATGCCTGGCGACAGCAACTCCTGCCTAATTTTAGAGCCTGACAGGTTTAAAGGAGAATGTTCATAAAAGGGTGCCGAGCTTCTCCTTTTATCAGAGTTGACAGGGGCCACTTGTGTGGCCTGGGCTAAGTGCAGCCAATAAATCTGACAAGGAGCAGAACGCCCAAGATTCCACAGTCAAGGCAGTGAGGGAACAAGACATTTTATCACACAAAGAACTGAGCAGAGGGCGACCTTGGGGCCTCAAATGCCTTGCAAAGCAAGTCCATGAAGAACTTCCTAGGACGGACGGGGCGGTCTTGCACATTTCTGTGCAGCGCTGAGGTTAAAAATACTGGGCGGCACTACAAGGTTGTAATCCTGTCTATTTTCCAGGCATTTAACTTTGGGGGAGTGAGGAGGAGTTTAAGAGTCACCTTTGGACAGAAACTATAAAGGGAAAATCTATTCTGGACTACTTTAGATTTTCAAAGAATGGCTGGACAGTTTTTGCAACTGTGGGGATTTAAGGACTCCTGTGGGGCATCTCAATAAAAGAAAAGCCAGTCTATTTGAAAGCTCTATTAATTTGTGGGCACCCAACAGTATGCTGGGTGCGATACCACCAGTTTCTGCAGAAACCCATGAGCTCCCCAAGATTCAGCCGAATGTTTTGGGGAACAATAATTTCATTTCACCAGGTTAAATGTAGAGCAAGACATGAAATAGAAAGCTCTCAGCCCGGCCCTGGTGGCTCAAGCCTGCAAACCCAGCTACTCAGGAGGCTAAGGTCGGGGGATCACAGGTCAAAGCCAGCCTGGGGCAAGGAGTCTGTGAGACTCTTATCTCCAATTAACCATCAAAAAGTCAGAAGTGGAGGTAAATAAGTGAAGTGGTAGAATGCCAGCCCAAGTTCCTTTATTGGTCTCTCTCTCTCTCTCTTTCTCTCTCTCTCTCTCTCTCTCTCTCTCTCTCTCTCACACACACACACACACACACACACACACACACACACACACACACTTGGATGGACTGTCTGAAGTTTACAGGCAGAAAGCTGGGCAAGTCCATGCATTTGACAGGTATACAACAGCATCAACTTCAGTTCCTCTAGAATCTCTTTGGACTCAATGTAAATACATTATTAAAGTGAAGGGACCCTTACCACATAGAACCAGATGTTCAGGCTCCAGTGGCCCCAGAGATGGCTCACTGCAATGGGATCTAGACTACTCATGGAATGCAAGTTTTGTTCTGTTTCGTTTTCATATGTGCATGGAGACACTATGGTAAATCAAACACTGAGGACTATACTATAAGCTTTGAACTGTCTGCAATAGATCAATATTTGTTAGATGAGTAAGTGAAGTAGAATGGCCTATCAAATGCTCTCTTCCTAACCTTCCTCCGCCCCCCTCCCCACCGTTGGCCAGCTTGCTTCAATTTCTAAGGCACAAACCATTCTTGTCTCTTGGCCTGGTGGCCTTGTCTTCTAATGGCCAGGTGCTTCCAGTCTTTGGCTTCTGATCAGCCCGAAATGTTAACACCTCCCATTCTTTACAAAGCCTTTCACAGGTGGTGAATCCCTCCTAACTTTACCCACCTTTTCTAGGGAAACTTCCAGTCCACCCCTCTAGATCACAACCCCATAATCCCAATCACCTACTCTTTTCCAGAGTAAATCATGAGTGAAAAAACAAAGCCATCAGCTCTTAGCCGTTCACTTGTTTGACCCCCTCCAGATATTACAGAGGAACGCCCTGCTGTCCCAAGCTACATCTCAGGCAGCTTCATCATGCTTCACTTGAGGATTTCTAACAATGAGAATGAAACTTTTTTTTTTAAAGGTCATTCAATTCATTTGGGAGCCTGTTAGAGTTATTCCTTATTTGAACATGTGAAAATAACCCAAAATACAGAAACTGAGATTGGTTAGCCAAGGGCCTGGAGACATAAGCCTACTGATACTAACATTCTTCTACAAGCTAGTTATCAACTAAAGTTCCCATAGGCTTAAATAAACATTAAAGTCCCTGCTTATTACTTTCTATATTATCCACAATAGGGCTTTCTTGCTCAGTTCTTTCTTTAGTCAAAAATGCATGATGGTTACCCTACTTTGTTTGCAATACTTCTGAAGTGCTTACCTGCACTAAGCACTAGGGTAAGGACTTGGAAGTAGTCTTTCATCTTATTCTGTATTAACTCCATGGTAGGTCATTCTGACACAGAGAAGTAACTAGCACTAGTCATTCATCTTGTAAATGATGGGGTCAGATTTGAAGCCAGATCTTCTGGTTGCAGAAGGCACAAGGGAATCAGCACATCTCCAGGGCCCTCCTGGAGCCTGCGCGCTCTCCCTCCCTCCTGCTGTGTCTCTCTTCCTGGGCTGTATGTCCTGCCTCTGCCTCTGGTCTCTAGCCTGCTACCCACAAGACGGTATGCACTTAACAACCATATGTCAGATGAATGAATAAATAAACGCTCAAATTGGGACCCTTATCTTTCAATTAGAAAACAGGAGAAACAACGTTTTTAAATGGCATTTCACTAAACACCTTTACAAATGGAGCAGCCTAGAGTCTGGTCCTGAAATGCTTCTAAGCTGAAAAGTAATAAAATCAAAATTAACGCTGGCTGAAGCCTTTAAGAGATTATATATACTTTTTAAGGTCACAAATTTTCAACTTCTTACTAATAAAAATTATTTAAGCTCTGACATTTTCTGTATGTGTAGCCTTATCCTCTATTAATTTAGCAAAGCCAGGGCAGGAGAGCTTTATGGCTCTTGAATTGTTTAGCTATGGTAATTTACAGCAAGAGCTTGCACCTGCTAAATTAAAAAAAAAAAAAAAGGCAGAGATACTTGAAATCCACTGTAAATCCTCATTAGCCCCTAACTACATTTGAACCACTTACTTAACTGCAGTAGAAAAATAAAACCAAAGCATAGAAAAGACAAACTCTGGCCAGAATGTTTATTAATAGAAGAAAGCTGTGTAGCTTAGCTAAGTTTTTGTCTTGTCATTATTCACTGCCTAAAGGGGTGGACTATTAGACTACTGAAGAAAGGTAAGCTGTTAGTGAGGAGCGAGTACGGAGGGTTATGCCATCAAGCAGTTCATGCTGGCATGGTGAGATTACACAGGACTGTAGAAAGCCAACTGTGGTTCTCAGTTATGTCCAAAACCAGCAGTAGGGTGCAATTACTTTTCGATTGTTTGCACATTCAGTGGCAAATTACCCTGCAGGAGAACACTGTGAAAAGCGAATGCACATACAACTTTTTGAGAGTGTATGCGTATGTTCTGGTACTGGGGCTTGAACTCAGGGACTTGTACTCTTGATTTACTTGCGAATGGTTAGTGTTGGACCACTGGAACCACACCTCCATTCCATCATTTTGCTGGTTAATTGCAGACCAAGTCACTTGGACTTTTCTCCCTGGGCTGGCTTCAAATCACAATCCTCCAGGTCTTAGCCTCCTAAGTAGCTAAAATGACAAGTGTGAGTCACAGGTAACTGGCTACAAAATAACGTTTTATTGCCAAAATTGAATGAGCAAACTACTGAAAAGGACTTTAGAAACAGCCCATCATTTAAACTCACATAAGGTGCATTTTTTTGCTAAGGTTTAATTTTTAGCTGGGGCCCAACACAGAAAGGTAACCCACCAGGTCATATGGCTTGTAAATGATCAAGTCATTGTGTGCTCTGGGTCTTGGGCATTTCGATACTGTGCGAATATGCTTGTAAAATTCTTGGGGACAGAGACATTTATGTGGACTTCAATTGGATAAGACTAAGCTGCTTCTAATCCTCCGGTCTGAGGCTCTCAAACAATATAGACACAAACCATCAAAACAAACCCTCTAGGTGAGAAAGAAGCTTAAAGAAACCCATCCTGGCTGGTTTCAAGTGATTTCAGGGATAATCGTTAGGAAGCCCAGGAATACCACCATGCCCTTCACTTCCCCACTGGGAATTCTGAGGCCAGATGTGCACAACATCTGGCTGGCAAGGCAGGCCATTAGAAAAAGTAACAGAGGGTCTGGAGTACCATCCCAAACAGCTGCTGGGAAATAACTCAGCAGGGAGGAGGCAAGAGCAGGAAAAAAAATGGGAAGGGGGAATGAAGGATGAAGGCAAAAATCACCAAGTGCAGAAATCCTGCAGTGAAGATAACAAGAAACAATTTCGGTTTGATTTATAGCCTAAACTCAGCTTAGTAAATACTGTTTTGTATTTGTGCGGTTAAAAAAAAAAACCCACAAACAAACAGCGCAGGAAGCTTATCAGTGAATCCAGTTTTACCTTGAGCACCTCTCATGACGAAAAGGTCTAGGTCTATTGCCTTGAAATGTTTCTAAACAGAGAAAATATACTTTTAATCACAGATACTCCTTTTCCTTCTTAGGAGTAACCAAGAAAAATGAAAGCTGGAGATGAAGACTCGAACCATGCTCATGGAAGAGCTCAAATAGAACACTACGTTCTGCACTGATGATCGATGGCGACTGGGATGGGAGGACACGAACCGTCTGACGGATGTGGAAAACTCAGTCAGGGGCGTGTGTGGAAACACCTACCTACAAAGCCAGCACAAGGAATACCAATCCCCCCACTTGGCGCATTTTAGGTTCACTGCTCCACTGAGCCTCTTCCCTCCACTGCTACCTGAGGGTCCTCTCCAGCTTCATTCCTGTTAAAATGCTCAGAGGGAATCCTATCACAGACGGGCTCCTATCCGGCTGACTTCTCTGCAGTGCCACGCCATCCTCCTTGGGCCCCCTCTCCCTGGCTTCCACAATGCAACCTTTCCTGGCTTCTTTTCCTTTTCTTGGTACTGGAAGTGTTCGTATTCTCTTGAGACCTGCGTCTCTGTTTCCCTCTTTTTCAGTTTGCAGTCCTGCCTGTGGGTTCACTGACCATCGAAGCCTCTGTCAGCCTCCGCAGCTCTCTGGCTGGGGATCCTACTTCTGTGAGTGCCAGCTTCTCGTCACCTGTGGAGGGGCAGTGTGGGCCTGGAGGTTCTAACCTGTCACCCTTTCAGGCAGCTCTCCTGCCACGGGTTCTGGCCTGGCTTTCCTGTTGACTTGCGATGCAATATGTTCCTACACTTGCCTGCAGTCTAACCCCTCCCCAACCCTGGTCCTTCCCCAGCTCCTTCCTAGAAAGCCTCCTTTCAGAGCATCTGAAATTCTCGTCCTCCTCTGGGCTACCCCAGAAACTCTTAACTATAACCTAGAGCCTCTTACCCCTGTAAAATTGCTGGAAACATTTGATTACATTCCCATTTTCTCTAGTAAACTATATTCTTCATGACCAACTCAGCCAGGTAACAAGGATCTTGCTTGAAAAAATGTGTGTGAAGCAATTATTTTAAGCAATCCTGTCACCCAGTCATTCACAAACACATACTCAGTTGAAAGGGATATCTCCCTTGATGGTTCTATTTTGCTTAAATCAGAGTTATTCAGCGTAACTCTTACTGTCTTAAAAATATCCTTTGGCTGGCTCTTCAAGAGGAACTTCACTTAGACTACTCAAGGAAAGACATTTGATAGGAAAAACAAATAATGAATAGAGTTAAAATAAAAACTTGGTTTGATTCTCTAAAAGAAAGAGTATTATTTCTTGCTTTAGTCATAAACTATGACCAAAATAGTATATTTGTATGTGGTGTGTGTGTATGGTACTGGAGTTGGAACTCTGGGCCTTGGTGTTTTGCTAGGATACTTAACCTCATCCTCTAGCACTTTATATGCTTTAGTTTATTTTCAGGTGAACTAGCCCCTGACCTCCAGCTTTCCAAATGGCTAGAATTACAGACATGTACTACCATTCGTACTGCCACACTGCAGTTTAACCCCAGGGCTTCGTTCTTGCTAAGCAGGTGCTCTACCACTTGAGCCATGCATCCATCCCTTGCCCAAAATAATTCTTAAAGACTGGATCACACACAAAAAAATTCCACAGAAGGAAAATTAGTAGTAAACATTTATCTTCCGGTAGTACGTGTTTTGAGTGGACAAAAGCAATTACCCCCGGAGAAGAGAGGGTACAATAGAAATATTACAGTACAGAGAGGAAACGCTCCATTTTTATAAGTCTTTGTCAACAACAAGATTTTATTTCTGTGTCTACCCATCAAGACCTCTTTATCATTCACTGTTTATATGTGTTTGCTCTGTGCCCCAGGGATAAGAGCAGTGAACAAAACTGCATTCTAATGGGAAGACAGACAAATACATAAATAAAAGAAAACATAACATCAGTTGCAATAAGAGCAAAGCAATGAAGGGACAATCAAAGCAGATACAGGGTAGAAGAGATGGGGAAAGGCGGCTACATTACAAGGCTAGAGACAGAAACTTCTCAGGCATGCAATGAAATAAGGTGGAGGGGCCAGGAGGAATGGGCATTATTCCACACAGAGGTGGGAGGTGTAGAAGGGCATGTGTGTGAAAGCAAAACACAGAGGCCAGTGAGCCTCTACTGGATGATGGGGAGAGGCTGGGCTTAGACTGTAGGGGGCCTTTGTGGGCATTATTAAAGCTAGTCAGTAATCATAAAGGACATATTATGTATCAGGGTGCCCCTTATCTGATGAGTCAATAGTAAATAGTCACTTCCTTCTTACCCATGATCTCAGAATGGCTGCACTGCCTGCAACATGACAACCTCAGTGTAAAACTATCAACAATGAGATCACTCATTCACCAGTGAAACAGGACTGCAGACACTCAATAATGGGGGGGGGGGGGCAACATGTTTATACAAGGCAATGTCACCCCAAGGAAGGAGTCTAGTAGATCACTTTCAGCTTCTTCTAATGATGGAGAGCACTGGATAAAAATCAGTCTAGCTGGTGTTAGACAACCAATGGCCAGAATGGGAGGTGTTACCTCAAGTCAAAAGGACTAAGAGCTAGCAGGGATATGAAAGAGAGAGAGAGAGAGAGAGAGAGAGAGAGAGAGAGAGAGAGAGAGAGAGAGAGAGAGAGAGAGAGAGAGAGTGTGTGTGTGTGTGTGTGTGTGTGCATGTGTGTGTCACAGGCAGGTCTAGAGTGAAGGGTATAGGGCTCATGTTGATGTCTGACAAACAGGATGCAGGAACGTGATAAACATCTCTGCTGTGGGCCTGGGGATATTAACTCAATGACACAGCACTTGCCTGGGATACTCAAGGCCCTGTGTTTGATTTAAATCCATGCAATTCTGGAGTAACTTGGTAAGTAAAATGACCCAGCCAATCCTAATGGAAAAACCAACCAACCAATCA